>NW_027466095.1:2702500-2850000 GCF_046127955.1 Nelusetta ayraudi
TTAGCTTTGATGTTGTGCTGGTGCATCAAGGTGTTCCATAACTGACAACAGGTTGGCTAGGGCAACCTTGTTTGCGTCCGTATCTGGGACGGCAGAATACCTGCTCAACTCGGTCCCGAGCATCAGATTCAGATACACTATTCAACTCCACCTGGGAAGCTAAATCCAGCAGGGTTTGAACAATTGTGTCAATGTGCGCCATGCTCAAATCTGTCCGACCAACGAGATCCGTCAGTGGTCCACGTTTTTCGGCGATTTAAATCTCGTTTACCGGCAACTTCAATGACGTGAAAAGTAACGATGGCAAAGTGGTGTCATACCGCTATACCTTTTTTTTGGTTTGTTTTGTTTTTTTAAATATACAGTATATATATACATTTATTAAATTCACAAACATTAGAATTTACACATAACAGGAGGCAAATGACACTTGTCGTCATACCGCCATACCCACAGCGGAGGTGGAGAGCTGCTGACGTCACTTTCCTGCGCCGCGCGCTTACTTTGAGATTGCAATTTCATTTTCGAGTTGTGGTCACTCTTGTGCAGGGCAGGACCATGAAAATTAAAAAGCAATGCCCTCAGTTTTCTTTTTGATTGTGTCATAAAAGGTGCGACACGAATAAGAAAATGAAAATGCATATAGCAATATTTATTAATGATTTTAATTATGAGTCAAATAATGCAGCTTCGTTCTTAAAATGAAAAAGCATTCTGCTATTGCTTTTTCATTTTTGAATTTTACTTTTCATATTGAATTTTGGTAACTCTTTGCTGGTGCATGTTTTGAAAATTAAATCTCAAATGTGTTTTCCTTCATTTGAATTAAGTACAAGAATGAGCAGTCATGAAGAAGAAAATGAAAATGCAGATTGAATGACTTATTAACCATTTTAATTATGAGTCAAATAATGCAGCTTCGTTCTTAAAATGAAAAAGCATTTCTGTTATTATATTCTTATTTTAATTTGGATTATGGTAACTGCTTCCATATAAAACAAATACATCCATAAATATATACAATGTGAGAATTGTTTCTTGCAAGAGCTGTACTTCAACCCATGACCATCGATAAAAGTGTACACATCTAATCGTAAACAATCTGCTGCAACCTGAATTTCCACTTCTGTGTCTATAAACCAGTCACAGCTTGACTGATGGCTCTGAAGAAGCAGTTTCCATCAGCCTCTACATTCTCATTTGTACACGGCGAACCTAATGGCCATTGCAATCAGAAATTGGAAAACTTGCACGGTCCAAATGAATCTTCAAGTTTTTGCAAAGGTCTAAACAAACATCAACATCAAGGGGAGAGAAGTTACACTCTTCATTGGTCACAGCACTGACAAACTCTACGTCAGAATTATCCATGTCAAAGTGAGGAGTTTTGCTCTTCTGAAGTGACTCACTGTTGCCAGCTGGTGCTGGAATTTTAAACCGTGACCGGTTTCGCCTTGATGAAAAGAACCATGCAGAACCTTGGCTAATCTAATACCAGTGCCATGATCTGCCACTGCATCTTCACTAGTACTAACTGATGATGGATCACAAATCACATGTGCGAGGCGTAGAACGAGCGGAGCAGTCAGAGGCAACAGAAGAAGAAAGAAAAGCCTCCTTAGCTTAGTTGATCTTCTGTGTTGCCTCCTGGACGGTGCTGGCCTCCTCTGGCTTGGTGCTGGCAACCACGGGAGCCACAGGAACCACGGGCACAGCTCTGGTCATCTGTGGCGTCGCCTCCAACTGATTAAAATAAGAAAGATGTGATTTTATGCCAATAAACATAGAAAGGAAAACACTGGGCTTTACACGATCACGATTTTTGTGCCGATCACCGATCAGTGAGTTTAAATAAACCGATCACCGATCCGATCACGTTAGGGGCAATAAATACTTGTTTCTGTACACCCCTTGCCTTCTCAGGAGCACCGTCTAAAGTTGTTTGCTTTAGCATCCGTTTCAGAGTTTGCTTTTCTTTTTCTTTCTCCGCGCTGCGTTTCTTAAACTCGACATGCTCCTCTGTGTGTATCTTTTCCAAGTGCCTGATTAAATTTGTGGTGTTGAAATTTTTTTACCAAAGTTCCCCCGCGAAGTACTGTAGCGTTGCATATATTGCAGATAGCTTGTGCTATGTCTGTTTCTCTCACTTTGAAAAACTTCCACACTCCCGACACGTTTGTTTGTGTCGCCCATGGATGTTGCTGTCGTGAAGATTCAAAGAAACTTTATTGTCCGTCACATAGCGACAGTACTCAAAACAGGAAGAGGCACGAAGACGAAAATGAAGGCCTTTGAATCATGAATCATTATGTCTCGGATACAAACAAATAAACATGTCAATGCTGTGAAACTACTTTGGAGGAAATGAGACAGATTATGGTGATTCATGACATGACGCCCGAAAAAATGCCAAATATCGGCCGATCCGATACAGCCGATAAGATCGGTTTAAAGCCTAGAAAACACACACAGGTGATGAAGTGGAAATGAATAAGTACAAACCTGCTGCACTGCTGTGACATTGCTGGAGGCAGACTCAGTCATGTGGACAGTTGAACGTGTTGCCCACACCTGCAAATACAAGGACACAAAGTAACGTTTAAAGAACTGCATTTATTGTCCTATCACAAAGATGCACACAATGAAATACACATATCCCAAATACCAACATCTCACTTGTTTGTTTTGGTTTTTGAGGCAACGTGTGCTAACACGTTCAGCCTTATCGTGCTAACGATAAGGCTGAAACTAGGGTTAGCTGAAATTAGGGTTAGGGTTTCGGGGTTCCTCAAGAACTAGAAGCCCCAAATTTGGCGTGTGCCCTTCTTGGGGGCTCCTGATGAAAAAGCAAGTGGCCCCATGTCTCTAGGACAAAGTTGACCATTGACCCTCATAGACTTGTATGGCATTAGGGCTAGCGATAAGGCTGGAATTAGAGTGAGGGTTTCGGGGTTCCTCATGGGCTTGAAGCCCCAAATTTGGTGTGGGTGTGTCCAGGAGGATCCCGATGAACCTGAAACGCGTGCTGATCAGGCTGGACATCTGGAAGAACATAAAGAAATTAATTCATAAACAAAGTAACACACTAATTAAACTGTACATGTACTGTACATATGTGATCTTGTGTTGATAATAGGGGTGGGGCGATACGGCTAACCCACGATTCGATACTGTGACGATATTTGGCCCACGATAATGACAACATCACGACACACGATATCTTCGAAATTTTGCAGACGATATTGTCATAACCCGGCTCAAGAGTTATGACAATAACGGAAGGGACACTGCGGATTGCAATTAATCAAAAGGTTTATTATAACAAAATAGATAATTGTAAGCAAAATAATGAAATATATGGTGTGTGTTTGTCAGTATTCATCAGTAATGTAAGTGTGGATGAGTGAATAATAGGATGTGGGGTGTTGTCAGGTGCAAAACAGAACAGAAGAAGCTGAGAGTCGGCCAGATGCCCATGGCTGCTGGATGGAGAATGGGGAAGAGACCGAGCGGCACACGCAGTCGGCCTTTTATCCTGCGGGGGGCATCGGCACAGGTGTCCTAATCGGAAGATGCCACTCCCACATCCACCGCTACCTAGAAATGGGAAAACAGCTGGGAGCCACAACAAGTTATATAGAGACAGGGTCGTCACAATATGTGACTGAAAAAGAAAAAAATACCCATAAAAAGGAAAATGCCTGTGATCTTGCATTTATTCCAAAACTTTGTATAATGTACAAACAAACGTGCACTGCACAAGCAAACATATTAAAGTGCATGAACATTAATAACTTTCATGTAAACAAGGACAGTGTTTTCTGGTAATGTAAAGTCAGTAGCAACTTGTCTTATCTCAACTTGGGGACTTGGGATATACAAACCGACGGGAAGATGAAAGAGGGAAAAAAATCCTTTCACTGCCCCGATTCTGAAAATCAATAAAAAATGATGCAGACAAAATAAATAAATAAATAACCGCGTCCCCAAAATATACGGGACAAAGTGAAGTGCGTCCCCCATCAGTTCATTACGGGACAGGCTTTTTAGTTGCCAAATATGGGACAATCGCGTATTTTACGGGAGGGTTGGCAACCCTATCTAGACCACAGACGGAAATTAAATGAGGTTTTGTCATTTTCCATAAAATGGGACAAATTGTGTCCCGGGAGAGATTTTATCTTTCCCGGGACAGGTGGACAGGTGGTCTTTGGAAAAAAATATTGATATTTGCCGTCAGTGTATCGATTATTTATTGCGACAGAAAGCACAACAATATATTGCAATATTGATTTTTTTTTTCACCCACCCCTAGTTGATAAGTGTATGAATAATTGTGTGAATGTTACCGTGGCAGCTGGGGAAACCCTGCCAGATGACTCCACGACGGTCTCCATGTGGTCCAGCAGCACAGCCTCACTGAACCACACGGGATTGGACGGGATGTCTGTGTGAAATGCAGTCTCAACAGCTGTTGGTACTGTCTGTAAAAAAAAGAGGAGAGGAAATCAGAGTCAACTTAGGATAAGTGTTCATTTTTAAAATAAAAAGTTGCACAGTTTGACAAATACACGATTGGGGGGAAAAAAAAAAAGAAAGAGGGATGAACAGGTTACCTCAACCTCCTGTCCAACAAGAGTCCATTCAGGAGCAGGTCCATACACTGGCATGTAGACAGGACCTGTCACAACCACTCTGGGAGACACCCTGGGCGATGATTGGTTGTGGCACAACACCCCTGGCCTAGGTGAAGGGGGTGCGAGCTGATGGAGCACTGCAGCATGCAGACGCTCCACCAAAATCAGTCCTGAGGTGCACCTAAACAGAAAACAACTAGTTAACACATATTTGTCATATCAAATGAAGAGCAAGTAAGGCTGAAGAAGGCAAAACTTACACCGTCATAACACCACCATGTACAGCTGACGAAGGGGGAGGTGATCGGCCATATACACAAATGTTAAACCTGGAAGAAGTGTCACATAATCAATTATGTAATCACACAAATCTAAGAAATATCTGTTAGCACAGTGTCACTGAAGAGAAAAAAATACAACAAAAATATGTATTTTACACACCCATGCGTGCAGCAACACGATGATATACTTGACGTAGCGCTGTTTGTAGTTCTGGCTTGACAGTCAGGCGAGGTGGAAAGTCAAGCACAAACACCTACAAAATAGTTGTATATATAAAAAAAAACCCAAACAAACATAAAAATGCAAAATAAATTCATGAATATTCTTGTTATTGAACTATGGATCATGGAATTACTTGATATTGATAAAACAAAGGGGCGATGACATTCATGTGTTCAAATTTGTTTGTCACAGCAGATAAACAAACCTTGGGCCAGCGGTCCAACACAGTTGCCAGTAGCGCAGCAAAATCCTGGGCGGAGTCTGTTACAAGCTTACAACCTTCTTGTCTGGTTGCTGGGCCTTAAGAACGAACTTGCACTGTTTTGTCAGTCAGGAGCAAAACGGGCCATCTTCGCACCCAGGTCGCTGACCAGTACCGCGCCCTGTGTAAATTGACAAAAAATAAAAATCTAAATATGTTTTTGTAAGATTTATTTGGAATACAACATAACAACACAGGCAGAACATGAAATCATGAACGTGGAAGTACTCACGACGTTCAAAGTCCTTCCGAGGTGGAAAAGGTGTCCAATCCCGTTTTTGCTCCAGGCGTCGTTTCATGGCCAGAGAGCGACGGAATGCCTTGGTGTTCGGCATCTGAACAATGAAATGAAAGATTGTGTCATTTTCAATGAAGGACAATGATAACACAAGTTTACAGAAAAAAGTGATGTTTTCTCACACACGACATCAAAACACAGAAAGCTTTCTGTACCTTTGCAGCTGGAGACGATGAGCTTAAATCAATAAAGCAAAAGAAAATGTGTATGTGTACTATTGGACCCTAACCCTAATGCCATACAAGTCTATGGGGTGAAATTTCAACTTTGTCCTACAGATATGGGGCCACTTGCTTTTTCATCAGGAGCCCCCAAGAAGCACCCATGCCAAATTTGGGGCTTCTAGTACTTGAGGAACCCCGAAACCCTAACCCTAATTTCAGCTAAGCCTAACCCTAACCCTAGTTTCAGCCTTATTGTTAACCCTAATTCAATGCAAGTCTATGGGGTGAATTTTCAACTATGTCCTAGAGACATGGGGCCACTTGCTTTTTCATCAGGAGCCCCCAAGAAGCGCCCACGCCAAATTTGGGGCTTCTAGTACTTGAGGAACCCCGAAACCCTAACCCTAATTTCAGCTAAGCCTAACCCTAACCCTAGTTTCAGCCTTATTGTTAACCCTAATTCAATGCAAGTCTATGGGGTGAATTTTCAACTTTGTCCTAGAGACATGGGGCCACTTGCTTTTTCATCAGGAGCCCCCAAGAAGCGCCCACGCTAGATTTGGGGCTTCTAGCCAATGAGGAAAAATTTGGAGCAGACAGGACAGGGTTACAGCTGAGAAGGCACTTAAGATCCTCAAAGGACTGTTGCCACTCACTAGACCAAACAAATGGTTTCAATGGACTGGTTAATTCTTCTCTCGTGGCCGGCAGCTCCACTGCCTTGGTGCTGGAGATGCCCGTTCAGGGGCGCCGCCAGGAATTTTGGGCCCCCTTCAAAAAAACAAAAACAAATGGGCCTCCTGTGCGCAGCGCTTGTCAAAAGCACATCACTCAAAAAATACAGTATAGTTCAATAATAGTGCTTGAGTCCATCTTTGACAGTGTCAATGTATTTTTATTGTGAATTCGCCACAAAGCAAACTCTTAACATTGATGAATGATTCATGAAAAAAACACTTGATGTCTCTCGGACAAAGTTGAGCTTTGACCTTCATAGACTTGCACTGCATTAGGGTTTAGCGATAAGGCTGGAATTAGAGTGAGGGTTTCGGGGTTCCTCATGGGC
Organism: Nelusetta ayraudi; assembly: GCF_046127955.1. Lineage (NCBI taxonomy): Eukaryota > Metazoa > Chordata > Actinopteri > Tetraodontiformes > Monacanthidae > Nelusetta > Nelusetta ayraudi. The sequence goes on from NW_027466095.1 coordinate 2,709,432, forward strand.
TAGAAGCCCCAAATTTGGCATGGGTGTGTCCTGGAGGATCCTGATGAACCTGAAAGTGGCCCCATGTCTCTGGGACAAATCTGACCTTTGACCTCCATGGACTTGCATTGAATTAGGGTTAACGATAAGGCTGAAACTAGGGTTAGGGTTTTGGGGTTCCTCAAGAACTAGAAGCCCCAAATTTGGCGTGTGCGCTTCTTGGGGGCTGCTGATGAAAAAGCAAGTGGCCCCATGTCTCTAGGACAAAGTTGACCTTTGACCCTCATAGACTTGTCATTAGGGTTAGCGATAAGGCTGGAATTAGAGTGAGGGTTTCGGGGTTCCTCATGGGCTAGAAGCCCCAAATTTGGTGTGGGTGTGTCCAGGAGGATCCTGATGAACCTGAAAGTGGCCCCATGTCCCTTAGGACAAAGTTGACCTTTGACCCTCATAGACTTGTGTGGCATTAGGGCTATCGATATGCAATACAAACCTGGTGAGTTTAAGACTTAGTGACTCTACGTACATGAATGTATGGGGTACCCCGTCCTTACTTTGTTCCAACCTTCCCTCCACAAACCTGGCTGTCCAGTGCAGAAGTCAAAGTGAGAGAGAGAACAAAGAAGGAGGAGGGCCTGTGACGCCGCTGCTGATTGGATCCTAGGTCGGTTGAATGAGCCAATTCTAGAGCTCCCCTCGGTGTCCACACACTGCAAAATATATCTAAGAAACAAACACTTAAATTGAGAAAGAACAGGCTAGAAACAAGTCAAATTATCTGCCAATGCAGTAAGATATTTAGACTTGGTAAGATTTCTTAAAATAAGACGATATATCTAGGCATTTGAAGAATGGAAAAACTCTTGAAATAAACAGTAAAGCACTCATTCCAAGGACTGTACTAAGTCGAATAAACTTGATACTAGCTTCTCAATTCTTTTTTCACGTTTGCTTCTTTCTTAATTTGAATGAAAAGATCTTAAAACCAGACCTACTAACAGTGCAATTCTTCTTAATTTAAGTGTTCACAATATGAGATTTTTTTTTCTCAAAATGAGACAAAGCATCCACCCCCCCCACGCCGACTCCCCCCCCAAAAAAAATAATTAATCAAACAGAATTAATATTGTCAACAACTATTTATTCACTTAAATTGCTGACAGTGCCTTCACTGCCTTGTAATAAAAACGTCACTAAGGCATTGCATCTTAAAACAATCTCAAGCAATCATTTCTAGAACGCAAGTAACAATTGTTACAATATTCACCGTCATCATTATTGAATATTGATTCAGATTCCCTGACACTCAGTTACACAAAAAAAACAAAAACAGTATGGGGACAGCATATAGTGTTGTGTTCCTATCACCACTGATAACATGTTTAGGGGAGTGTATCACTACCTATGCCTAGTACACAGCTCTACTCCCCAATAAAATCATTCCATTCTGCCATGGTCTTTTTTGTATGAGGCTGTGGTGTCTCACTCATGGATAGTGTCCTGTAGCACTTCTGTCTGAATGACAGAGAGAAGGGTTGCCACACACTTTTGGATATGTGAGGTGCAGGGCGTAGTAGTAATCCATCAGATGAAGCAGACCGTCACTCAAGTCTTCCTTGGCAAGCGTGGTGGCGGGAGTGGCTCCAAGACAGATGAGACAGCGGGTCCCATCAAACAGCAACACAGGAGTGCAGAAAGACCTCTTCTGCGAGTACATTGTGGGATCTTCTGTTGGCTAAAGAAAAAGAAGAAGGAAACGCCACATCCATGCATGGAACTATGAAGTGTTGAATGTGAGAAAATGCGAATAAACTTTCACCTGAATGACATGAAGCAGTGCCTCACTGGCATGTCCCAGCTTCTTCGGTGGTGGACTTGGTGAAGGAAAGAGTGTGGGGAGTGCCCTGAGCAGCGCGATGGAATATTCCACTGGAATAGAACAAATCAACTTTGAGTTCAAAGTTAGTCTTCCTAAAAATGAGTCTTATTAGTTTTGTGTTGATCACAAAAAAATCTTATTTTTTCAGCATGAAGAGTATTACCATTCTGCATCTATTCATTCAGCGCAACATAAACCATCCTATGTCCAAGGAAACAGCTACACAGTCAATTAGAGACACAGCAAAATGACTCTACTGAACTACAACCAGCGTTATGCGTGGCTTCATCATTTCATTTTTTTTCCAAACACCATAAAATTACACATTGGTGCAGAAGTCTTCCCATCTCTTTTTTTAGTTCATCAATGAATTTTCTGTTGCCCTTATCCAGAATGCGCCGCAGCTCATTCATCGCCTATAATGCAAGTCAATGTTAAAATCTGCAAAAATGCTTGCTTTTCATCATAAACCAAAACAAGTTAATCACTTACATGATAAAGATCCTTGACACATGGATATGCATCCAGGATCTTTGTTGGCCTTGTCCTGTTCTTTCAGAACATCACTATCAATGAAGGATCTTCTTGCTTGAAACTGCAGGTCAAGAATTTGGGAGACAGCATCTTGGTTGGGTTTTGGTTTCTTGTACAGCTCCTGCAGGGTCTGATAATGTCTGGCCTGTGCTGTCAGACCATCTTTGGCTGATGAAATGGAGGAGACAAATCAGTAAATCAGTCAAATGGATGCAGAATGAAGACACAGTTCCTGGCTTCATTCGGTGCAGTCTTGTCTGGTACGGTGGAATTCTCAGCCGAGAGGAAACCAGATCCAAAACATTATGAACAAGAGATGGATGAATGGATGAAATTGTTTGGAGCATCAAAATATATCAAATGACAATTCAAATGTAAAAATGCCTGTGATATATCATGATATCCAAAACTATCATAACATTGCCTAGCTTTCATACATTATCATTATTATTAAAATGGACATGTTTCTACTTACGTGAAGTGTGGCCATTATCAGAACTGCGCCCTGGTGTGTGACACAAAATAATTGTTGATCCACCAATTGAGTCTGCATCATGATCTTCTTCTTGGTCACTTGCTTAGAAGTCAATGCGATGCCTTTTCTTCTTGTGGCCCCTCTCTGGTGAATCTCTTGTGAAGATTCTTGTAAGTGCTCGCCTGTGGTAAATAAAATTTCACTCATTGAAAGAACAAATAAAGATGGAACGTGAACATGCACAGATAAAAAAAAGTATCAGCCAAAAATAACCACACGCTTCAAAATCTTCACACTTTTTTCACAAAAAGTGCGCAAAATAATATAATCACTTACATGTTTCATTGTTTTGTCTTAATCCTTCAGCATGGGATAATACTCCACTAGTCTTTTAGCCATTGCAGTGACTTCATGCTTAGAAGGGTACCGGACCCCCTCTCCTTGCTGACTGGCTCTCAAGATAGAAATCATGCTGGTGACAGTGTTTCTCACCAGCCTGCATCTCAGCTCTTTGAACATGACACATTTCCCCTCACTGGCAGTGCGGGCCATCTGGAAGTAGTGCTTACGAGTTTGCTCCAACTCACTGTCTGTATAGAGGGTGGGCAAACTTTTTTAGCAATGGGCCACATGACAGACCTGCATCGAGTCGGCGGGCCACGGAAGGGGGGGTTGTAGGTAGGTACAGAATTCATAATTCAGTGCCTTGGAGCGAATAGCTTCGCCACTCAACTGGCCAAGAGACATGTGGCCTGTCCTTCTCCAATGCAAGCGGGTGGGAAAAGCACAGGAGTTGGTGTCTGCTCTTTTCTTAGAAGACAGCCTGCAATATGATGTTGGAAAGGAAGCAATTTTTCCTGCTTATGAGCTTGTTCCTGAGCCCTACCGGCAAAAATTTAGGAACCATAGAAAATCTAGTGGTCAAACCTTTGTCGAGTTTGCATGGGAGAAAAGCAACCTCTTTGATAAATGGTGTGCAGCTAATGATGTCAAAAATGACTTTGAGTCACTCCGTGAGCTTGTTCTTTTAGAAGATTTTAAAGACTCTTTGCCAGAGAAGGTGGTAATGTTCTTGGATGAACAGAAAGTGTTGTCATTGTCCAAGGCTGCTGTCCTTGCAGATGAGTTTGTGTTGACCCACAAAAATGTGATCTCATCTTCCCCCCCGATCGGACAGGCCTTCTGCTTCTCGTCCCACAAGAGCCGAGTCTAGCCACCTCCCCCTTGAAAAGGCTAGAGGGAAGGGACTTCTGGTTTGGCCATAAAGCGGTAGACTGCGCGACACCAGGGCTCTCGACCGTCTAGGGTAAAAACTCCCCGAAAACTTGAATGACTATTGTCAGATATCATATTAACTACAAAGTGATCAGGGGAACGTTGGAATGGGAAGGAAAACTCGATTCAACCAAAACAGAAACACGGTAACAGACAATATGGCGGAACTACCAGCTTGCTCTGAAACAGAGGGAGATGGCGAAACAAACTCCTCGTGACTAACGACGCGAAAAAGGGCTCGGACATAGAAATTATTAGCAAGGAGATACGGGATTTAAAAACGGAATCAAAAGAAGTCCTTCGCACGTTTGGAGAAACACTGAGGAACGACGTGGAAAAAGACTTGGACGACTTCAAAGACGAAATAAATCAACAACTTGCGAAAGTCATCACCGAACAGGAGCTCCAGACCGGCAAGATCAACGAGGCTGAGTCGCGGATTGAAAAGCTAGAACGTTGGGCACAGGAAGCTAATGACGCTCTGGTCATATCACTGAGAGAACAAAAAGCTCTTCAGGACAAGTTAACTGACCTGGAGTCCAGGCCGAGGAGAAACAACCTACGTATCTATGGAGTCACTGAAGGAGAGGAGGGAGAATCTGTGGCCAAGTTTGTGGAAGACCTGCTGAAAAGCGAACTGCACCTGCCAGCAGATTTTAATTTCCAAATTCAGAGAGCACACCGCTCATTTGCACAGAAGCCAGCGGACGGTGCCCAACCGAGACCCATCATTGTTAACTTTCTGGAATTTACTACCAAAGAGAGGGTCCTGCGAGAGCTACGGACAAAGAAAATAGAACTGGGGAATAAAGTACCGTCATTCCATCACGATTACGCGACAGAGATGGTCCAAAAGAGAAAGGAGTACAACACTGCTAAAAGAATCCTGAAGGAGAAGGGCATCCGCTTCCAGACGCCATTCACCAAGATGAGGACCCACTGGGATACGGGAACTCGAACCTACAACAGCGCAGAGGAGGTCAAGGAGGAATTGGCGAGACGCGGCCTGGCGGAGAAGACGGCGGTGGCGACGGGTGCGGAGGGGCCTGCGGCACTCGGTACCCCACACTACGACGGAGTGGCAGTGCAAGGAGGGATCCTGGAGGGGCTACGCATCAGCAGCGACACAAGCCAGAAAAGCTACAAGAGTTTCAAAGATTCTTTGATTAAATTCAGAGAATAAAGGGAAGAAAGCTGGTAGGGATGTTCTAGTATGACGGGTGTTTTTAGTTGACAAATTATTAAAATTGAATTCCCATGTTAATAGAAAAGAGACTGTGGGAAGTCCGGGTCGCTCCTTTTTTTTCTAACGTTGGACTCATTTAGAACGACTAAAATACTCATTGCAGGTTCAAGTGTCATTTCTAAGTTAGGTGAGATTTTTGACTGCCTTCACGCGGGCCGGACAGAGACACGCCGTAGTTTGGCCATGCCTGATCTACAGGAAACACATCTCTCTCAACAAGAGCACGACACACTGAAAAGATTTGGATATAGAAATGTTTTTTTTAGCTTGTTCAGGAAAGGCCCAAAGAGAGGTGTCACAATATTAATCTCTAATTCTATCAGTTTTGAAGTTGTTAAAAAAATAAATGACAAAGAAGGGAGATATGTAATAGTCAAAGGGAAATTGGATGATAACTCAGTTACTTTGGTCCAGGGTTGGACAAGTGCTTTTTGAAATCACTGTTTGAGATCATAGCTGTGGAAAGTGAAGGAATCCTAATATGTGCAGGGGATTTCAACATGATTTAAAAGCTAAACTCGACACAACTAATGGCAACAGAAGTCAGACCCGCCGGTCGAAACTTGTCAACATCTCTCTAGCCGAACTAGGGATGTTTGATGTTTGGAGGGACCTCCACCCGTTACAGAGGACTATTTTTTTTATTAACATTACAGACAGATACAGAATAGAGGAATGTAAAATAGGAACGACTGACTTGTACTGACACAGTATTAATTACCTTATTATTTGTCTAAATAAGAGGAAGAAAAACACACTTTGGAGATTAAATGTGGGTATGCTAAATAATCCAAAAACACTGGAGGAGGTTAAGAAAGAGATTAAATGCTCTATGGAGGAGAACATAGATAGTCCAGTAGACACTTCCATACTGTGGGACACAATTAAAGCTGTGATGAGAGGGAGGTTAATAGCGAGGGCAGCCTATCAAAAAAAGACGAGATGTGGCGAGGGGGAGGGTCTGGTGGAGGTGGAGACAATTCAGGCGGTGGGTATAAAGGAAAATTGTGGGGGGGGGGGGGGGCCTGACAATGCCACCTGGGGAGTTGCACCCCAGGAAATAAACTATAATAAAATTCCTCGGGCTACACAGGTTTGTTACGCTTTGAAATTTAAGAGGACGAGACGGACTTCCAATGAAACAGCTTTATTTGACAACAATTTAAAATAGACCAGGTTGAGCTGCCTGAGTGTCAAGGAAATAAGTACCATACCAAAAAGACTGTTCAACATAAGAAAATAAGGGGAACAGGGCCAAAGAAACCAAAGAAAACTCAAAAAAGGGAATAAACAAAGCTAAGGGAATCACTACAAACCAAAATTCACGCTACGCCAACTCCTGTCCTAAAGAAAAGAGAACAAAATTAACATACTAATACCTTGAGACACCCAGGCAAGCGTTAAACAGTTAGAACGAAAGGAAAACTTTTATTTATTCTTCGCGCGCGCGCGCGCACGCACACACACACACACACACACACACACACACAGGACCAAAACCCAAAACAAAAAGGTAACGATCACTGGGGAACAAGATATTAATGAACTAAAAAAGGAAATCAAACTATAACAAAATCGCTACTCAATAGAAAACCCAAAGTTTCACCAAAATTTCACAACAAAACAAAGAAAAGAAAACCAACCAAAGAAAGTGGTTACGCTAACAAAAGAAACAGACAAACTGAATTGTCTAAACCAAATAAACCAAAATCAAAGGAAAAGTGTCAGCGTTGTGGTGGTGACACCGCTGTTACCCGGCTAGACTGGTGCGGCAATTGATTGCGAGGACATCGCCGCCGCAACAGTAACAGAGGGGAATGGAGAAAACAGAGGAAGACGGAGCGACTGCACCCAGGCAGGGGGTTGAGACCAGCGTCCTTCCAGTACCCGTCTCGGCGCACCGGTGTTCAACTGCAAGGCAGCCTCCCCGCCGAGCGCCAGAGGAGGAGGGGGGGCGGGGGGGGCCTGCGTTGAATGCACAACGATCACGCACACACAGCGCCACCTCCCGATGAACGGGCACCCGCCAGGGTTCCTCCTCCGGCTGTGCTTATGGCCCAGCCCGCTCTGGGATTGCTAGCCGAAATGCTAAGAACTGCGAAGGACAGAGTTCTCAGCGTGGACACGCCAGAGGACAGAGTGCTGACTCCAGCCTGCGCTTGTTTTTAAAAGAGCTGCTTTCACTCTGCACTCTGGCGCAGGTGTAATCAGTGCGTTTACATGCAGAGCTTAATCGGACTAAGCAATAATTTGGTTTTCTCGTCCAATCGGAGTTCTCACCTTGTCCCCCTATACATGCAGCTGAGAAATTTGAATTACTGACGGGAACGTGTCCTCCTCCCAACAGTAGGGGGTGGAGTGAGCCTTTTCAGCTGGTCAGCTGCTTTCGGTTGACATATTACATCATTATGATATAGAATGACAGTTCATAATGTACGTGTTACTTACTTTGCAGATAAGCTGTACCCTATTTCTTGTGCTCATGGTTATCTTAAAAGATAACCATGAGACAAGAACATTGTTTACTGTTGGAGGGCTACAACAACACAATGTCTTCGATGCTACGCTTTGTGCCGTCGCCACGGACCCGAAACTCTCGTTCTTGTTGGATGCCGGTTCTGCGCAGACTGGTGGGAGAGTTTGTGTACAGGTTTTGTAAAGGAACGGTGTCTTCAGTTATACACACGCTCATTAAAGTGCCGACCGTGGAGGAAGCTTGTGCCGTTTCCAGCAGAATAACAGCGAAATTATCGAAATAAAAACAAATCAGAAAAACATCTCTTTGCTGTGCTTTTATTTACAAAGTTAAAATTCTTCTAACTTATAAAAAATGTGAACGAAAAGGTAGAAATATAAATACGAAGGAATACGTATTTGTTCAGGGCTGCGCAAAGCCGGAGCCCTGCATTTGCTGCGCTACCCTTTTTAAAAAGGTCTCCGTTGCGTGTTATTTTAATATGTCCATCTCTTTTAGAAGAGAAAGCATCGTCCCGGTCTCATCCTCTCTCCAAATGTCAACATTCTTATTCGCGTTTGCTGGTTGTTTCGCGCCGAAGGCAATAATTCAAATTTTTTCATCGCGATTAACGCACACGGTGCTTTTTGAACCTTTGGCCGCTCCGTAGATTGTGGAAACGGGAAATGAATTGACTCACAGCACACAGTCACACGCTTGCAGCCGGCTTGTAAGCACAACAAAAAAAAGAAAAAGACATTGAGCGTAGATGAGCACTAGGAAGGACTAACATGGATAAGGCGTCAATTGTAAATGGAAAGTTCCACTTCAAAACCCTGCCAGATGGCAGTCTTGACAGGACAAAAGTGATATGCATTTACTGTAAAGCTGTATTTAGTTTCCACCGGAGTACGAGCAGTATTACGTTTCACTTGTCTGCGAAGCATACAGCTGACTCGGAGAGCCCTCCGCCCCCTTCTGAGGTAAAGCAAACCACGTTGGATGGTGTGGCACGGAGACCACTGGCCGCGTCCACCACACGCCAACTTTCAACAGCGGGGGCTAAATGGGTGTGGCTACGGCTTGCAGGCCAATTAATGTGGTGGAGGACGAGGGTCTGCGCGATATCATATATATTATACTGACTATGGATGAATATGACACTGACTGGATGATTATGGTACTGACTGTGGATTACTATGGATGCTGAACAGCTGTTATAGGCTATACTGCCTAACTGCACTATATCAGTTGAGTCCTGTACTGTATTGCACTGCCCCCTGTTTAATGCACACTTTATTTATTGTTTTGATTTAATTGAATTTATTTTGTGCATCACAGTTTGATGCAATGCATAAGTGTCATCCTTTTGTCTTAATGGCTGCTGAAAAAAGGGGATGAATAGTTCAAGTTGGAGTTGAAAAGTAAAATATAGAAATTTTGGTAGTACTAGTAATCATTACTATGTAATGTTACAGTTATGCCCATCTGTTATCTTTGTTGGGCTTGACTTTATGATTATTTTTTTTTTACCCTGTGCATCTTTTGTTTTGTTAGTAGTACTTGTCATTGCTCCAACACGAATAAACATGCTGCATCCCACTAGATGGCGCATTTGCCTTATTTACAAGCACCACGGTCATCGGAGCTGATCGCTACCACTCTCAGCAGCGTACATCTACTAAGGTCTACTAAGATTCCACAATCTATTACACCTCGTGAGCAAAACAGGCTACAGGTAAAATTAAACATCTTCAGTTGAGCAACTCAGGCAAGTTAAACTGATTTAAAAACAAACAAACACTATAATACTAGGAAAAGAATCCTCTATATGTCAATAAATACAACAGATTGAGTATTCATAAAAAAAAATGCTTACTTTAAATAAGAAAATCCAACAAACCAACAAGTGCAACACTAAAAAGCAAACCAACAATCAAAATAATGCTTAATTGCCTTAGTTTCGTCCCACACTTATCAGCTTAGCTACTAAGAATAACACACATTATTCACCTGGACAGAAGGAGGTTCTGAGGAACGTGTTGGTCCTGGAGCTTCCTGGTCAGGATGTTCGGGAGATCCCTCTGGCTCAATGTCTGGAGCGCCAACATATTTTAGAATTGCTCCTGCAGAGACAAAGCTCATTAGATCATCAAGCAAAACAGATCAGAAACGCATTTTCCTATTTTATTATTACAGTGATGTTGCAGTAATATAGGAAAATTAAAAATTCATTTGTTTTTAAATTAAACATTATGGTTGCAGTGTCCCTTTAAAGCTTTTACCCAATTACAAAACTGTCATTTTTAAGAGTTTTTGGCATTACTTTACACACTGTACTAGTTAAAGTAATAAAACTAAGATAAATGACCCACTGCCACAACAGTCTAAAATAGTCAACACCATGCCAAATAAAGTATTTCCATAAAATATTTCTTTGAATTCTAAAACAGTAGCACATTTCTAATTAAGGGCCTACAAAATACAAACTAAGCTTAGTAAATTCATCCTAAGTTAAGGCTAAAATAACATTAAGAGTCAAATATGTGAACTGAACAATAACAGGGTACTGACTACAACAACAACTACAACATGCCCTCCCTCCCTGTTAGAATGTGAATAAACGGGTGTGGAGTCAATCACTCATTCCCATGGCAGGATAGGCCAACATGGCAGGATATGGTCAACTTTCATAAAACAAACAAAAACGCTGATTCATGACGAACAAATATTAGCCAGCCAGCTAACATTTATCCGACGCTAGCTAGCTAGCTGGCTAGCAGGACAAATAAACAAACTTGGGGTGGGGGGGACAACAGCGTTTCACCTCCACCTCTCCAGCCCACATCACAAACAAATAACTTACCTTTCCCCTTTGCAAGTTTTTCTTGATCAGTTTTCTTTTCCTTCCATTTTTCCGCACGGCTGGGATAACTCCTTTTTGATGCCATAATGGTGTCTGTTTGTTTTTAATCCTCTCGCTAACGGGAACGAATGGTAGCTGTCAATCATTCACGTCATACCTGTGCGTCGCCGGCCCGCTTCGTCACAACCTGCGTGACAGTGCGGCAAGCCCCCAGAGTCCAAGATGGCGTCCCATTCCTTTCAATGAAGTTGCTCACCCAGCGCATGGCTCCCAAAAACTTTTTGACTTCCGCATTGATGGGATAATAGAGCATGCGCAGTTGTGTCAGTGTGGAGACCGTCACTGACAGACGTGCGCGCTCACGAACCGTACAAAATTCAACATGGAAATGACTGTATTTTTTATGGAACAACTGACGATGTTTTGAAATTTTATAAATAATAATGATGATGATGATTATTATTATTATTATTATTATTATTATTATTATTATTATTATTATTATTATCATTATTATTATTACTATTATTATTATTATTATTATTATTATTATTATTATTATTATTACATTAATATACTATTATTTGTGTATTAAACAGGTGAGCAATGTGCCACTGAATAATAAATGATAATTCTTTGAAGCAACTCTCTATGGACCATAACAGTACTGCCACACATATTTTTTAATTAATAACCTCTTCGGAAAGCAGACAAAGTAATGAAATGATTGGTCTATTTATTTCATCAGAACTAAAAAAAATTAAAAATAAAAACTCAACGATCTTGAAAGTTCCTCCCTGAAAGTTCCTCCCTTTCTCTTGCACCTGTCGATGTGTGTAGCTAACACAAATTTGCAAATATTTTGTCGTCCTCATGGAATTAAACAGCACACCATGTTAATTTATCAGCGAGTGCTCTCTCTTTTCATGCAATTCATCACGCTTAACATGTAATGCTGAATCATGAAAGCTATGGAGCAAAAAATAATAATTACATAAACCACGAGTGAAATAAAATGTGTCATTCATTCAATAAAGATTTCATTCATTCATCTTCTATACCCGCTTATTCCTATTCAGGGTCACGGGGGTCTGCTGGAGCCTATCCCAGCTGTCTTAGGGCGAAGGCAGGGTGACACCCTGGACAAGTCGCCAGTTCATCGCAGGGCCACATAGAGACAAACAACCATTCACACTCACATGCACACCTACGGACAATTTAGAACGTTCAATTGACCTCACGTGCATGTTTTTGGAGTGTGGGAGGAAGCCGGAGAACCCGGAGAGAACCCACGCAGACACAGGGAGAACATGCAAACTCCACACAGAAAGGTCCCAGGTCCAGGCCCCGGAATTGAACCCACGACCTTCTTGCTGTGAGGCGGCAGCGCTAACCACTGCACCACCGACTATTTTATTACTTAGTTGAAAATGCCATTCTATTTCATTTAACAAAGCATATCATTATTTCATCATGCATTTAATTGTTTTGTGGTCCTGTGTTTTAGTGCTTCATAATTGTATTCTGTTGTCAAATTTGCCCATCAAAGTCAGATCAGTAATCCTGTACATCAGTTTAAGGAAAACCAATTCTAGGTAATGGATTGCAGATCTTGTAGTGACCTGTTACAATGGAAAGAAATGTATACATAATAAGTACGTCTGTGTGCCCGATATTTTAGCTAACACTAAACTTTCTGCACAACTGTCTGCATTGGGCTTTTTCTTCGGCCACAGAGAACAGAAACGTCTGTAGTTCTTTGTTCACCCATGGTACAGTTTCATAAGCTTTTCAGTTCTTAATACGTGTTAATGTAAAAATCCACACGCGAGGCATTTAAAAATGGCGGTTTTGGTCTTTCGTGAAAGACTGCCTTTGGCCAATCAGTGTCCTGAACGTTGCTACGTCACCCTTATGGTCTCAGCTCTGCTCGCTTCAAAACCCCAACGAGGCAGGTACCAAAATCCTAACCCCTGGGAACGTGACAATTGTTTTTTTCAATTGAAGTTTTCGTTATTTTGTTCGTTTTCGTTAACTATTATAACCGTGGTCAGGACCTCCAGTCAGAAGATCCACTGGAGGACATTTAGAGCAAACAGTCAGACAACAGCAGCTGAAAAATGGAGTTTGGATGCTTTCAGCTTCAAGTCGTGGACAGAAAATGATGCTCACACTGTCACACTGATGTTTTCTTCTCCAACCTTCTCTCAGCTCCAGAGGTTGGTGGTCTGCAGGAGCTTCTACAGCAGCAGAAGATCAGTCTGGAGAGGAGATGTGAACGTGTGACTGAAGATGAAGAAGAGGAGGTCAACAGAGAGCATGAGGTCAAACAGCTGGAGACCAAGAAGACCAAGGAGATCCTCCACGACCGTCCAATCAGGTGCAGCCAGATCTTTGAAGCCTCACCTGAGCAGCAGGGAGTCAGGGAGTCAGAGTGGTGCTGACCAGGTCTCTGGGCTGGACTGGGAAGCCTTGGGGTCCCACTGGAGGAGCTGGAGGAGGTGACTGGGTCCAGGGAAGTCTGGGGGTCTGTGCTGAGGCTGCTGCCCCCGAGACCTGACTCCGGATACGGCAGTAGAAGATGGATGGATGGATGGATGGATGGATGGATGGATGGATGCCAGGTGATAGAACATTTCATAAAAACAGACTCTGCAATATAACTTCTATTACACTCTAAATAACTCCCTCCAATATAACTGCACTCGTCCTTCTCTCTCATTACATTGGATCACAATGACCAAACAACACAACAAAGACAATGATCCAACTGTACTGCCACGTCCAGACTCAGTGTAGGTCTGTAGGCCTCTTGGACCTTCATGTGAACCACTGCGTGTTGACTGGAGGTGAAACATGACTGACTGCTGTCCTCCTACCTGGACAATGCAATCTCACTTTCATTCTGCTGCAGATGGCCATTTTCATTTTACACCGTCCAAATTTACAGCTCAGGGCGCTGGGACGAATTCCAAATTGTGTGCAGATACAGGCCTACACTTCAAATAATTATGAGAAAAATCCAACGTAAAGAGAGCACTTCCATTAGGAAATAGTCAACATGAAATTTCGTCTTCTACTGACACCTGCTGGTCAAATTGAATAGTTGCAAATATTGTGAACAAGTTGTCATCTAATTCTAATCCTAAACAATATGGCCATTTGAAGTGAAGTATTAAGACAATTAATCAGGTTTGTACTGCTTGATTGAATACATTCATCCCGTTCCAGTGCACTAAAACCCACTTCCCTTCAGGACCGTGTCAGCAAAGCCAAAACTTCCTTGAGTGACGCTGTTTCCCAGCATGCAATGCGAGCTAGCGATTCACAATGCTATTCCATCACAAACGTGAATGTAAAAAATAAAAAGGGACGAAAAATGAAACTTCAGCGACACCGACCATTGCAATACAAGCAGAACTGGGCCGAAGTTTTATATTATGTACACCATAATACAGCCTTCTAGTGGACAAGCTATTTAATCCGTGTCTTCCTATGGCACTTCAGTGGGTGGGAGCCGCCACCACCTCGGGGAAGGCCTAAGACAAAAGCCAATGGTTACCCTTGCAGGGTACCACCTGATACGGGTGAGCGGGTGAATAGAAAACATGGGTCAACGTGTGCAGTCGTAACAGGAGAAGTTTGTTACCGGAAATTATGTACTACATTTGGATGTGACGCTAATGAGTGCGGTGGATGAGGTAGAGCGATGAGATAGAGCAATGCTCCAGAACCCGATTCAGACTACTCTCCCTCCACTTTTTTTGTTTTGTTTGTGCGTTTTAAAAAAACAACATAATGATAATCGAATAAGCTTTAGTTTATTAATCAGAATTAAAACAAGTAGGTTTTACCCTTACAAGGTTGTAGATTTGTTATAGATGAGTTCCTTTGTTGTAGTTTGGCGCTTGAAAAACTATATATGGGATGTACCATGACCTGAGGGATTTCCTCATCCCATCCCAGCTTGGTTCTGATGCTGAATGTGAATGTATCTTGCTGTACATCCCACTGAGCTCCAAGGGCCCTTTCCATAGGGAGCTGGTCTCTGTCAAGGTTAAGTGTTTTTACCTCTTTAGCTCTCTGCTCTTCAGGAATGGCGGCCAGCACCGAGCGATGATTGCTCACCCACTTATTGAGCTTAAATCCACCTCTACCGCACAGGTCTGTTAGCTGCTGGTACACCGTGCTGACGGCCTTTAGACAATCATCCATGTAGAAATTTTGACCAACAGTGTTTATAACCTCAGCTGGGAAGTCATGCTGATTGTCGTCGAATGAAGCACAGCTTGGGGATGACACTGCCCCAAAGATGTGGACCAGCATCCTGTGCTCTTGTCGGTCCTTTGTAATGTCCCCATCTGGCCACCAGAGGAAGCGTAAGAAGTTTACATCCTGGTTGGAAACTCTTACTTGATGAAACGTTCCCTCAATGTCAGTCATGAATGCTACAGGGCCTTGGCGAAAACGAAGCAGCACACCTAGCAGTGTACTTGTCAAATTGGGACCCTGCAGGATCTCTTTATTTAATGATGTTCACTCATTTTCAATCTCACAGCCACTAAAAAACCTGATTGTGATTGAGAGGTCCTCAGCAGCCAGTCACTGTTGGGAGTCCAGCCTTCAAACACTCCTCCTGAATCCAGAGTCACATCTGTGAGCATCTGGAACTTTGGCCCTGATCCTCCACACCACACAACTTGGGATGACAGCGCCACCTACCTGTATCCTTTCAGCAGCCAGTCCATGCTCTGACCCGTTTCCACTGTGGCCTGTTGTGTCATCTGGACCGGAGTCTGGATCATCAGTGTCCAGGTTCATGGAATCTGTCAGAGTGCCGCCGTCCTGTGATGTAATGATAGAGAATCACTCTATTTATACTAATGTGCAGAACCACTAGAGTGTCATTTCTTCACTGCTGTCAGCAACAAACATTTGGTGTCACACTGGTGTACAACACTTATGGGCTAATTAATAAGAAATGACATATTTATGAATCACCCGCAATGCCCAGATTGTTGCTGCTTATCTGCTGATATCAGCCGTCAACTGTTGCAATATAGAACCACGGGCAGGAAATTACAATTAGTGTAGAGCGTATTATAATTTAAAAGTTTACTTACGGTAGTTCTTTAAAGAATTTAGCAGGGATGGAACAGGCTAATGTGACGACGTCACCTCTAACACGGTAGGAGCTCAACCTGCTGTCACGGCGAACACTCTGTGTTACATCCCGTCGAGGGGGACCGAGACGCAACGTGTGGGACACCTTCCCCCACTCCCAAGCCTCATTAATTTTTCACTGCAGTTGGCAGTTTCAACAAAAAACATTTTATTAATCAGTAAATTAAATAAACAAAACAACTTAACCGGTGGGCAGCAAAGGCTTCAGGGTGGGCCCAGGCCAAAATAATAAACCAAACTCCAACTAGCTCGCCTAAAGAACTAACTAAAGAAAGAAAGAGAACCCAAATACAGAAAGGCAAACCTCCCTACATACTTAATAAACAGGAGAAAAGAGGGGACAAAGAAAATGGCAGCCCACCCCTACGGCTGCGTGCTCTAACGCCATTTCAGAAGTGACTAACTGCAGAGTTGGGAGCGGAGGAGGGATGACCGTCAGGCTGGCTCGACTGCTCCTCCTTCTCAGCCGCGGCGCGTCCAATCAGCAGCCGACATCCAGGACCGCACCTGCAAGGCGTCATCCACTCTCTCTCTCTCTCTCACACACACACACACACACACACACACACACACACACACACACACACACACACACACACACACACACACACACACAAAAAAAAAAAAAAAACATAGAGGCACCTAGACCCACCTGTGGGTCATAACACCCCCTCTCTTAAGAACTAAACCCTATTAACATACCTACAAATAAAACTAAACAAGAAAAACCTCAGTTCGCCCGAAATAAGAATTCCGCAGCTAGTCCACATGTACACGTGATAACGCATCTGCCAACACATTATCAACCCCCCTTCCTGTGGCAAATCTGGACATTGAAGTCTTGGAGGAGCAGAGACCACCGCATCTACGAGGGCATTATAGTCTGTAAAAACCTAACCCCAAATTATCATCAAGATGGGCACTGTCAGAAGGAGAACCAAAGCTTCTTTCTTAACTTCCCAATATTGACTCTATGTGCGTGCTGCTTACTTGTGGCATGTCCCTCTACTTCTGTCATGGTGCAAAACTGACGTACGGCGGGGGTGGTCAGAAAACAATAGTGGGTGGCTCTCAATTAATTTAACAATATCATGACGGGCTGATGCAGGCAAATTGGACAAAAACGAGCTTAAGTTATTCATAATTTCAGAGTTTCCCAGGCGCGCCGAAGGAACGCCGATTTTTTTTTTTTTTTTTCAATGAGCCCTCCCTCCGCCAATGGGCACGGAGGGGGCGGAGGCTCAGGCGACACATTTTTCCGAGCAATGTAACGTAATTTTCAAAATAAACTAATTTCAAAATAAAAACCGAATGACAAATTCGATCATATATCATAATTGTATGTTATATTTGTCAGTACATTGTATCAGAGTGCGAGAGAGATTAAACACACACACACACACACACACACACACACACACACACAAAAGTAAGCTACGGAGCGGGCTGGCTACGGGGCGAGGGGGGGCGATGATGAAAATGATTTTTTTTTTTTTTATTTTTTTAAAGGAAAAAAGACTGCAGCTGAGCAGAAGCGCTTGTCGACCGTCGCGGAGCTGTTCGTGTCTGGTGTGAACCAGTTGGAGCCTCGCTCGCGAAATCCGTCGGCGCTCCGCTTCGCGGCGCTTCCGCTTCCATTGAAATGAATGGCACGAGCCGCGCGCCTGTTCGCGTCTGGTCTGAACCACTACATTCAGTGCGTTTACATGGCACTAGAGAAAATCGAATTATTGCCTTAGTCCGATTATGATCGGAGAACTCACGTGCATGTAAACACCTTACTCCGATTATGATTGGAGTTTGAGAACTCCGATTGGAATCGGAGAACTCCGATTGAGACACCCAGATAATGCGATTGGAATTCGAATTTCTCTGCCATGTATACGCCTTAATCGGACTATTAACTGGACAATGCGAGTGCGCATGCGCCACGCCTCGCTCTCGCGACTCATGACCGCACAACTACGTCGTCTAACAAAACAGACGGCGCGAAACAACCTGGCAAACGCGAATAAGAATGTTGACTTTTGGAGAGAGGATGAGACCGGGGCGATGCTTTCTCTTCTAAAAGAGATGGACATATTAAAATAACGCGCAACGGAGACCTTTTTAAAAAGGGTAGCGCAGCAAATGCAGGGCTCCGGCTTTGCACACCCCTGAACAAATACGTATTCCTTCGTATTTATATTTCTACCTTTTCGTTCACATTTTTTGTAAGTTAGAAGAATTTTAACTTTGTAAATAAAAGCACAGCAAAGAGATGTTTTTCTGATTTGTTTTTATTTTGGTAATTTCGCTGTTATTCTGCTGGAAACGGCGTGCAGCGGCACCAGCTTCCTCCATGGTCGGCACTTTAATGAGCGTGTGTATAACTGAAAACACCGTTCCTTTGCAAAACCTGTACACAAACTCTCCCACCAGTCTGCTCCGAACCCGAATCCAACAAGAACGAGAGTTTGGGGTCCGTAGCAACGGCACAAAGCGTAGCATCGAAGTGTTGTTGTAGCCCTCCAACAGCAAACAACGTTCTTGTCTGCCTTTTAAAATAACCAGGAGCACAAGAAATAGGGTACAGCTTATCTGCAAAGCAAGTAACACGTACATTATGAACTATCGTTCCATATCACAATAGATTTAATATCTCAACCAAAAGCAGCTGACTATATATATATTAATTAACCTCTGTCATTGAACTCCAAAACATACATGGTCAATATCCATATTATTAGTATGTTGTTGTTTTTTTTTAAATGCTCATACAAAACAAAAAAAAAGTGTGACATCGACATGTAGTGCATTATTTTCGCCAGCAAACTTACTCACCTGAATCAGACGCTATGCAGATCACCTGCAAGGGCCCCGAGGGGTGACGCACAACCAGCACGTGACCTCTTCCATGCGCTTCCACCCACGGAAGTGCCATAGGAGGACACGGCTTAAATAGTATGGCTTGTCCACCAGAAGGCTGTATTATGGTGTACATAATATAAAACTTCGGCCCAGTTCTGCTTGTATTGCAATGGTTGCTGTTCCTGAAGTTTCATTTTTCCCTTTTTCCCTTTTTATTTTTTACATCCATGTTTGTGATGAAATAGTATTGTGAATCGCTAGCTCGCATTGCATGCTGGGAAACAGCGTCACTCAAGGAAGTTTTGGCTTCGCTGACACGGTCCTGAAGGGAAGTGGGTTTTAGTGCACTGGAACGGGATGAATGTGTTCAATCAAGCAGTACAAACCTGATTAATTGTCTTAATACTTCACTTCGAATGGCCATATTGTTTAGGATTAGAATTAGATGACAACTTGTTCACAATATTTGCAACTATTCAATTTGACCAGCAGGTGTCAGTAGAGGACGAAATTTCATGTTGACTATTTCCTAATGGAAGTGCTCTCTTTACGTTGGATTTTCTCATAATTATTTGAAGTGTAGGCCTGTAGTTGATGAGGAATCACGGTGTGCTAACGCTACTCAAACAGCTTAGATGAAAAAAGGGAGTGTGATTTGGGTTTGTGGTACATTATGACAATCTTGGACTTGCAAGACTGAGGCGACGGTTCAATTCCCATCAATGTGTATTATATATGTGTTATTTAGCTCATCTATTCTACATTTTAAATAGATCACATTTGACATCTGACCCACTGAACACTTACTATTGAACATATTTTTAAACTATGGGCTATTTAGTCTTGTTTTAGGATATAATATAATTCATTGCACAAACTGTCAGGCTAAGAGCTATAGTCTACTACAATCAGTCGTGCCAAAAAAGAGACATTGTCTTTATTTTTCATTTTTATTTTATTGTGTCAGCATTGAACCATACAAGCATGTAGTGTTGTCCAACAAAAATGCATGGCGAATCAAATCCCAAACAATCTATGAAACAATGAACACGTTTCCATTGCACTTCATTTTATTGAGCACTAGATGACCTCCTCGAGCACTGTGTCATTGAAGCCTCGAGTAATGAACCATTTTTTGAAACAAGTGTCGAAGCTTCAACAAAGCCTCGATCGGCCATCACTACCTACGGCTGCGTGCTCTAACACAATTTCAGAAGTGACTAACTGCAGAGTTGGGAGCGGAGGAGGGACGACGTCAGGCTGGCTCGACTGCTCCTCCTTCTCAGCCGTGGCGCGTCCAATCAGCAGCCGACATCCAGGACCGCACCTGCAAGGCGTCATCCACTGTCAGACACACACACAGACACAAAGATAGAGGCACCTAGACCCACCCGTGGGTCATAACACTCCGTGTGGATCTTTTCACTCTGGCATTGAAAGGGGGTGCTAGCGCTAGCCGTTTGCTAAGCTATGTACAGACAGCACCACCGCTTGCCGAACCACATAGTCACACCGTTTATATACAACAATTCGTCATCAATATCTCTAAAGTAGAAGTCAAGAACTTTTTTCAAAAACGATAACTAACTCAAACTTTTTTGTGTGTTTATAAAAACAAACTAAAACAAACTTAAATTGAAGTCATATTTCACTTCGTTTACATCTGTCAAATGAATATTTGCCCAGGAAAATCTTTTAGTTTTACGCAGCAGCACCTAAATGCACGTCGCGTTCTGTGACGTCACCCCTCTTTCACAGCAGTATGTTGACGCGCGACTCGCGGCGGGAAAGTCCGATATGCCACAGTAGTGAACATGTTTATTGAGACTGGGAAGTAGACACGACAGTTTGACTCAGTTGACTCAAATATCCTGTGGCGATGAGAGTGGTTATGGCTATCTGATAAAGCAAGATTTAATATTGGGAATTTAACAAAATGAAAAGGAACCGACAACGCCACCCTGGGAATTTCACCCAGGGAGTTCTACTAAACACAAAAGTAATAATTAGGCACACAGGTAAGTTCTACGAGGAAGGAGTAGGAGACGTGGTTCAGAATGTTTAAAATATCAAACCAACTTTTATTCAACATTTAAAAATAAAAGGAACAAACAGACCAACACTTAAAATGGAGCTACTGAGCTCCTTATTCTTAGTGTAGAAACTGAGGCTTACCGATGAGGGGGCCAAACGGGGTAGGAACCAAAGAAAACAAGGAACACCCCACTCACACGTGACACACCTGCAAAGAAAGTGAAGTGCAAAAAAAAAGAAGAAAACAACCACAATCCCGGGTCACAGCACTGGAAGGGGCCCACCACCCGGGACACCGCCACCACCAGCAGCTCTCAGCGACTACAAAAGAAACGATAAACAGTTGGTTACTAAAAGTTCCCTAAAATCTGTCAAATGTACTGAAATAGCAAGAAAAACAAACAAACAATGCAATTACACACACACACACACACACCAACCAAGTTCCCACCAACCACGCACACGCATACACGCACGCACACCACTGTAGCTGGACCGGCGACTTGATAGTGTAACGTCTGCTGTCTGAGGGTCAGCAGTGGCGACGTAAGCAAACGAAGAAAAACACAACGAGAACGGAAAAACAAGTAAAACCAAGGCGGGACGGAAGCAACATGCACCGTCCACCGTCTGTACGGGGCGACTAGCACAATCAAGTGCGGGCGAAGCGGCAGTGTTCCTGCACTTATCTTATAGGACCGAGTTTTGGGCCACAGGTCTTGATCACCAAGCGTCCTCCAGGTGAGGAGAACAACGAGGAGGCTCTGCGCAGCTTTGTGCTCGCAGGCGGCTGTAGTGTGCCGGTGAGGTGTTCAGGAAGCACTGTAAAAAGAACGGACAGGTGAGGTACTACGTACCTATGCTAATAAGCCATAATAATTTAAATGCTAAAATGTCCGCACCTGATCCTCTTAAAACTCGGGCACACAAAGCGGATGTTCAGTGTCCCATTGACCACAATGGACCACTAAACGAAGCTTTTAAGAAAAATGCGAAATGAAGCCACTGAGAGCTAAAACAACATGCAAACAATGCCACAGTGCAGCTTTTCTCAAACGGGTCAATTTTGAAATCATTTTAATCAACTCTGTCTTCATTGATCAGAAGGTTTTTACAGATTTGGAATTAAAAAAAATTTACTGCAGGAATCATAAAATCGTCTCATCAGTGACGTTTATAGAGCCATTAAAAAATTTAATATGTGCTGAACAGACAAACGGAGGTGTAAGAGGCCTGTGTGACCAGCAGGGGGCAGCAGAGGACCGACAGCCGCAAGTTCCTCCTCAGAGAGGCCTGAGAAGGTTCTGCATCTTCAGCTCCTCCAGGAGGTCCTCAGCAAAGTGTCAGAGTTTGTTGGTTTTTTACCTCGGTCGGCAGAGTCACAGTATGAAACTTGTAGCCAGGGGGCGCTGCAGCTCACTCAACACCTACAAGGTTTGAAAAGGAAATTGAGTGGAATTCATCTGGAATGAAAAGAAAAGCACAACTACAGCAGAAAAACTGAACACAAAGACGCACAAAGTTTGAACTACACACTGATTTTCTTCTTCTGTTGATTCAAATGAATTTGATAGAAATAATATCTGAAAAAATACAAACCAAATGTTAAATTTCGACATTTAAAAAATGGACAGATTCATTTACACCCAGTAAGATAAGAAGATATTTAGCTCTCAGCCAATTAGAGCTGCTGCTCCTGTGTGTGTGTGTGTGTGCGTGCGTGCGTGCGTGCGTGCGTGCGTGCGTGCGTGCGTGCGTGCGTGCGTGCGTGCGTGTGTGTGTGTGTGGATGTGGTGGAGATTTGCTCACTGGTTGTAGGAGAAAAGCTAATTGTTCATTGTAAATGTCTCTGGAACCCTACTCGGAAATCATTTTTCACATGGCAAGACAAGGCAAGGCATCCTCACAAGTTTCTGAGCGGACATCGCTCGAAAGTGGCAGGACAAGAGGTTCCTCTGCAAGAAATGTGAGAAGAGTTTGTGCTGAACATGGATGGCCTAAATGTGAAGGGGCTCCCCGGTACACAGCTGGAGATCGAAGTGGCAAAAGCAATAACTGACGTGTTGTAACAACTCCACTGGCAGATTAAACACGCTTCACAATGCTTCTGTGCTACGACTGAAAACCCTCCAGTGAACCAAAATTGATTAATTAATTCCAAGATCCCCCCTTTTGACACATGGTCTAAACCGTGCGTCAATTTAGCAAAATGTGAAAATAAATGTTTTGGCAGACACGGGTTACCGTTTGGTCCCACCCAAATGTCAGTAACGTGGTCCCAGCATGTGCCGGCGGAGCGCCAAGCGGCCTTCTCCTTCGCTGTGGCGAGGGACTGCATTTCAGCCAGTGATGCATCAGCCTCCTCAAATGAGGCTGTCATCATCGGGGCTGACGAGGGTGCAGGCTGCCTTGCAGCGGACTTTGCTGCCGCGTCAGCTCTGGCGTTGCCCTGGGAAACAGGGTCACGAAGGTTAGTGTGAGCAGAACATTTACACACTGCTATTTGGGAGGGCAAAAGTATGGCTCGCAAGAGGTCAGCAATAAGCACATGATTTAACACCAGCTTCCCGTCTGACTTGAGGAAGTCCCTGCATTTCCACAGTGCCCCAAAGTCATGAACGACACCAAACGCATAACGGGAGTCTGTGTAGATTGTGACAGACTTGCCCTCTGCAAATCTACACGCTTCAGTTAGCGCAACCAGCTCTGCCCCTTGTGCTGAGAGGTGACATGGAAGGGAGTCAGAGCAGATGACCTCCGAGTCGGAGACAACTGCGTAACCAACTCTGTTGGCGCCTTTGTCGTCCCGGAATGCTGAACCATCTGCGTAGAAAACAAAATCAGCATTAGCAAGGGGTTCGTCAGGTCAGGTCAGGTCGGGGGGAGAAAATTGTGTCTAGCTCTGCTAGGCAGTTGTGTGTGGGTTGGGCACGTTCGGTGCCCTGGCGTGGACAGCAGCGTTAACTGCTCTCAAATGTTGAACAAACCTCCAGTCATCACGTTGAGGAGGAACTCTGGCCTTTTTTACAGGGAACATGGGCTGCGCACTGGCGAGTCGGGGCATGGGACAATGACACCTGCTTCGAGAAGAGAATCAAAAACAGGAGTGATCCCTTCAACAGCTTCTGGCTTCAGAGGATATTGCGGCTGGTTGGGCCGAATATCACTTTTGGGTGTGATCTTCACGCGTTCGGCACCTTTGATCAGTCCCACATTGTATTTGTGAGCAGCCCACAGTGAGGAGGGAACCTCACTCAGTTCCTCGGGCAGCTGCGATGTGTCAGTGAAACATGCAAAAAAAGTGTCCCCGCTCCTTTCGGTGCCAGTCTTTGGTCGACAGGCATTTCGTCAAAAACGGACCTAGGTCCTTCCACTCATCGCCTGGACTCTTGGAAAGTGAAATGTGTGGGGTAGACCCACGGACAGAAAAAAAAGAAATGCACTCTGCTCTGGTGTGAGTGAAACAGAGGCAACGCATCGTTGGGGGCCCCAAAACAACGTAGAAACAAAGAGGTCATCATTCACGCTTGGAAAAAAAAAACAAAAAAAAAAACTGACTCTCAAACACACTGTTTCTTTCACGAGTTGCACTGCAAATTGGGAGCTTTCATGAAGTGAGCATCACCTGGCACCTTATCGTTAGCCGCCACTATCAATTCTTCTGGGGCCTCGAGGGGAAGCAACCACTGATAGACATGCAAGAGAGGCTTAGGAATTTGAGCCAAGGTCGAGGAAGATAATGACCTGGCAACAATCAACCCGTCGGGGGTGGAGATGAGATTCATGCCCATGGCTAGAAGCAAATCTCTTCCCAACAAATTCATCGGACACACTTCTGACAATACAAAGCTGTGTTTAATTTGGTTTTGTGATGTGCATGTCTCGTCGCCGTAGTCAATACAAGTAAGTGGAGTGGTGAGAGGCTCTCTCTTCTTCGTTCCAGCTGCTCCGACAGAATAAACATATCTCCCACTTTTTTTTTTTACACTGGGGAAGTTCTTCTGCACGAAGGAGCGACAATGTTGCTCCGCTATCGGCTAGGAACGGGATATTTTTACCCATAATTCTAAAAGTGACCCGCGGCAGTTTCTCAAAAACAGCTTCTTTATACAACGTGTATGTGGGAGGAGGCGGCACGTGACGACGCTCTAAACCTGTCAATGGTGCTCAAAATTTGGTCACGTAAATCAACCTCGAACTCTGTGTCAGTGTCAATGCATGTCTCACCGTCAGGCTGAGAGCAATCAGTCGAACCTAAATCATTGTCAGAAGAAAAATCATTATCAACATGTAAATCACTATACGTTTCCGAATAATCAACATCAGAATATGAATCAGTGTACGTGTCTGCAGGGGAAAGGGAAGTTAGAGGGGACAGCAAGCATTTCTTCATTGCAAGAAGCGTGTTGCATGTGTGTGTGTGCATCACTTCCCTGCGAAGACGCTGTAGGCCGGGGGTCCGTCTCGCCGGGTCCATGCCGTGTCCCGCACTCCACTCTCCCCCCTCAGCTGCTCTGAGTTGGATCCTCTTTTCCGGCCCTCGCGATCACTCTCTTGGCTGCGGTGGGCATGGTTCTGCCCGCGGTGTCTTCCTTTGTCAGGGCATTCTCTGGCCCAGTGACCCATTCGGCCGCAGATGTGGCACGCCCCCTTTTCGCCTCTGTCTCCGCTAGTCGCCCTTCGTCGGTTGTCGTTGTTCCTGTAGGGCCGTCTCGCCGTGTCACTGAGGTGCTTCATCATGGTGAGGGAGGCACGCTTTATCTTCTTGTCCTCTGCATCGCTGGCCTCCTGCAGAAGCCTGCAGCCTGCAGCCTGCCTGAATCAGCATTTCCCTTCCAGGTTCGCTTGGATAGACGTGAAGCCGATCAGATCCACTCTTAGACGCCGATCCTCTCATCTCTGAATGCTTGGTTCGAGGTAGAGGGGGAACGAGGAGTTTCCTCCGTTCCTGGTCCCGGGCCCTCAACGTCCCAGAGTTCCACTGACGGGTCTCCAGCAATCCTGTTTGTGATGCCAAATTGTTGTGGAAAAGAGCGAAGATGCCGATGCAGGAATACTGGGATAATAAGTAATTTAATGAACAAACAATAAAAAAGGGATCGGAGCTCCGAGGCACAAAACACAGTAAAATGGGAGTGCGAGTGCGAGGTGGGAAGGAGGAAGAAGGTCTCTTATACACAGGACTGGGAGGGGATAAGATAAGGAAAGAACAGGGAGGAGAACAGAGAGAGACAAACCAACGACTATACGATAGTTGACCGATTTCACAGCTCATATCCTGTACAAGGAGAGGACGAGCACATCAGTGGCAGGCCATAAAACAAAGTGAAATACGATGCGTATATGTTAGCCTAGGATTCTAACAGTTTACACGTGCTACTAGTGATCATACAATATAAACCAAGATAAAGAATAACACAAGAATACTCTATCATGTTCGACCCATCTTAATAACCGAGATTTTTTTTCCAGGTGCGCTTTGCTCATCTCTTTGTACCAAATATTTAGGGGAGTTTTTATAACATCACATAGGTTATTAGAGTATATAGTCTTGAAAGCTTTGTCACCCAGCAGAGATTGAAGTGGGATATCTAGTTGGTCAAATTCTAGCTCCTTCCATTTTGCATCGTAACCCGCCCTGCACCAGTAGACTATATACTGCAGTTGTGCTGCTTTATAGTAGTCCTCCAAGCATGGGAGTGACATCCCTCCCTGTTAAGTGTAATGTTTTGTAGCGTACCCTTGGTTTCTTGTTCTGCCATATGAATCTAGAAATGATCCGATTCCATTCACTGAATTTCTTATTGGGTATTTCTACAGGTAGCGATTGGAGTAGAAATAACAATTGTGGTAAAATAACCATTTTTTAAGTATCTATTTGGTTGTAAAAATCAAGTACTAGGGGGGTCCAACTGTCCAGATCATTTTTAATTTTGGTTGTGATGCTACCGTAGTTTACACTATATAAATCTTGGGGGCCTTGGTAATATGAAGACCTAGGTATTTGAAAATTCTGGTTTTCCATTTAAATTTAAAGGACTTACGTATGTTTTCTTGAGGTATGTAATTAAAAGTAAGAGTTTGAGTTTTCTCTATGTTCAATTTGTATCCCGAATATGAACCACATTGGTCGAAGGAGGGCATTCATTTAGGGAGACTGGTATCCGGGTCGGATAAAGTCACCAGGATGTCATCTGCATATAAACATGTCTTATATTCTTTCCCCTTGAATAGTATTCCCATGATTTCTGGGTCTTCCCTAATCTTTTGAACAAGTAGCTCTATAAATAGAGCAAACAAGATGGGGCTCAGTGGGCAGCCCTGTCAGCAACCCCTCTCCAAACGGATTGTACCTGAAAGACTGCCATTTATTCTGATCCGGGCCACAGGTGAATTATATTTAGATTTTAAACATTTTATAACTGTATTGTTAAAGCCAAAACGTTGCAGGACCAGGTATAAAAATTCCCATAGAACAGAGTCAAAAGCTTTTTCTGTGTCAAAGCTAATTGCTAAGGACATTGTGTTTCCTTTGCTCATTATATGGAACAGATGTATAGCTCGCCTAACATTGTCTTGTGTTTGTCTATTTTTAACAAAACCTGTCTGGTCCGTGTCAATTAGGTTAGGGATAATATTTTCTAGTGTGTTGACAATAATTGAAGTGAAAATTTTATAATCAGTGTTTAAAACTGAGATAGGTCTGTATGAGCTGCAATCTGTCCTAGCTTTCCCTGATTTCAGTATTACAGATAATATGGCCTGTTTCCAAGATGGTGGGGTCTCGCCACCTTTTAAGACATAGTTAAAAAAAATTAATAAATAGCAGTGGAGTCACAGAGTCCCTAAAAGTCTTATACCATTCTGCTGGTAGTCCATCTCCCCCGGCTGCTTTGCTTGTTTTCAGTTTAGAAATTGCCTTGTCGACCTCTGCATTTGTAATCTCTGTAGTTAAGCACTTATTTTGTTCTGTGACAACAGATGGCAGGTCTAGGGATTTCAAAAAACTGATTGACTGTTACTGCTTCTGCTAATTTGGGTTGAGTGTATAAATTCCTGAAGTATGATTCAAAAGACTTATGTATTGCTTCTGGCTTATAACACATCTGGTTGGTGACCGGGTCCTTTACTTTATATATGGATCTTCCAGACTGTTGTTTTTTAAGTCTCCAGGCTAAGAGTTTTTTAGCACGGGGTCCATTTTCATAGTGGGTTTGTTTGATATACTTAAGTGTAAGTTCCTCCTGGTCGTTCAGTTTCTTATTTAGTTCTGATTTTACTACGGTTATTTGTTCCAATAAGGTGGGGTCGTTAGTCTCTACATGCTTCTGTTCCAGTGAGTCTAATTTACTTGTCAAGTCGTTAAGGTGTTTAAGTTTTTCTTTTTTCCTTTGTGATGCCCAACTTATAATCTTTCCACGCAATACTGCTTTTCCAGCATCCCATAAAATACTCTGTGACGTCACTGTGCTACCGTTAAGGTCTGTATATTCCTTCATTTCTTTCCTAATGTAATCTTCAAATCGGGTGTCATTTAATAGGGAGGTGTTGAGTCTCCAAATAGTGTTTTTGTGTGGGACACCTACATTTATTTTCACATATACACCTGAGTGATCTGATATGTCGCTAACACCAATTCTACAATCTAAAACCCTGTGTCTGTCTGTTCTGAACATAAAGAAATAATCGATCCTCGAGTAAACTGAATGAGGGTGAGATTAAAAAGTCAATTGTTTAGTGGATGGATGAAAATCCCTCCTTACATCAAACATACCAATCCTTTTAATCATCTTCTTAATATTTAGTGACTCAGGATTTGTTTTCTTTGTCGGGTTTGATGAGTCTAGAGTGGGATGCAGCTGTACATTCCAAGGGGACTCGTGCCACGCAAAGCCTATTCCGACCTGGCGATCCTGTTTGAATCCATTAGCAACCAGCTACATTACCCTGGGCAGCTTCACGGGTACAGGTGGATGTATGCTAAATGCAGAGAAAATGGACTGCGTGTGAGAAAAGAGTCTGTGCGTTTGGTTTTGAAGGAGCTGGATCCAAGAGGAGTGTCATTAAGGCAAGCGGGGCGTCTCAGACAGAGGAATTACTTCTCAAACTTCTCAACTTCATCTGGCACCTGGACTCATATGATGAACTGAAGCCATATGGTATTTGTGTGAATGGATGTATCGATGGCTTTTCAAGAAAAATAATCTGGCTCAATGCTTACACAACAAGTAGTGACCCAAAAGTAATTGGAGGGTGCTACATAGAAACGGTACAGCGTTTTGGGGGGTGCCCTAGAGTTGTTCGAGGCGACCTTGGAACCGAAAATGGCCATGTTAGAGGCTTCCAGCGTTTCCTCGTCCCTGTTCAACCAGACGACACCCTCGATAGTTACTTGGAGGGGGCCAGCACCGCCAATCAAAGAACTTAATATTGGTGGGGTTTCCTGCGTGGCCAGCGCATGGAGTTCTGGTTAGCCTTGTTATCAGACCTCAGAGACAACGGGCATTTTGATGGCGAGTTTCTGGACAAAAGTCTCCTGCAGTTTTGTTGTATGGGCCTCCATACAGGTGAGTTCATGAATAATGTTTTATTTTCATTTTGTGCGCATGTGTATGTGAGTGAGAGAGAGGGGAGGGAGGACAGAAACTGGAAAGGGGGTGTTGGGAAGACAGACAGACAGAGACGGGAGGAAAGGAAAAAGAATGCTAAAGAGAAGGGGTAGAAAAGGGAAAGGAACAGAGATGGAAGGGGAGAGAGATGGAACAGAAGGGTAGAAACAGAGAGGATAAGAGATGGGGAGAAAGAGGGGGGGGGTGAACAGTGACAGGGAGGGAGGGAGAGGGTGGGGTTGCTCATGTGTGAATGCTGTAATTTAGTGTTTTATTTATGTTCTGCTGGCACAGCTCTTCCTAAATGTATACATTTTCTACAGGATGAGTTGGATGACACTGCACAGGTGTGGAATGCACACAACATAAGAAAATGAAAATGCATATAGGAATATTTATTAATGATTTTAATTATGAGTCAAATAATGCAGTTTCGTTCTTAAAATGAAAAAGCATTCTGCTATTGCTTTTTCATTTTTGAATTTTACATTTCATATTGAATTTTGGTAACTCTTTGCTGGTGCATGTTTTGAAAATTAAATCTCAAATGTGTTTTCCTTTTTCATTTGAATTAAGTACAAGAATGAGCAGTCTTGAAGAAGAAAATGAAAATGCAGATTGAATGACTTATTAACCATTTTAATTTAGAGTCAAATAATGCAGCTTCGTTCTTAAAATTTAAAAGCATTTCTGCTATTATATTCTTATTTTAATTTGGATTATGGTAACTGCTTCCATATAAAACAAATACATCCATAAATATATACAATGTGAGAATTGTTTCTTGCAAGAGCTGTACTTCAACCCATGACCATCGATAAAAGTGTACACATCTAATCGTAAACAAGCTGCTGCAACCTGAATTTCCACTTCTGTGTCTATAAATCAGTCACAGCTTGACTGATGGCTCTGAAGAAGCAGTTTCCATCAGCCTCTACATTCTCATTTGTACACGGCGAACCTAATGGGCCTTTGCAATTAGAAATTGGAAAACTTGCACGGTCCAAATGAATCTTCAAGTTTTTGCAAAGGTCTAAACAAACATCAACATCAAGGGGAGAGAAGTTACACTCTTCATTGGTCACAGCACTGACAAACTCTACGTCAGAATTATCCATGTCAAAGTGAGGAGTTTTGCTCTTCTGAAGTGACTCACGGTTGCCAGCTGGTGCTGGAATTTTAAACCGTGACCGGTTTCGCCTTGATGAAAAGAACCATGCAGAACCTTGGCTAATCTAATACCAGTGCCATGATCTGCCACTGCATCTTCACTAGTACTAACTGATGATGGATCACAAATCACATGTGCGAGGCGTAGAACGAGCGGAGCAGTCAGAGGCAACAGAAGAAGAAAGAAAAGCCTCCTTAGCTTAGTTGATCTTCTGTGTTGCCTCCTGGACGGTGCTGGCCTCCTCTGGCTTGGTGCTGGCAACCACGGGAGCCACAGGAACCACGGGCACAGCTCTGGTCATCTGTGGCGTCGCCTCCAACTGATTAAAATAAGAAAGATGTGATTTTATGCCAATAAACATAGAAAGGAAAACACTAGGCTTTACACGATCACGATTTTTGTGCCGATCACCGATCAGTGAGTTTAAATAAACCGATCACCGATCCGATCACGTTAGGGGCAATAAATACTTGTTTCTGTACATCCCTTGCCTTCTCAGGAGCACCGTCTAAAGTTGTTTGCTTTAGCATCTGTTTCAGAGTTTGCTTTTCTTTTTCTTTCTCCGCGCTGCGTTTCTTGAACTCGACATGCTCCTCCGTGTGTATCTTTTCCAAGCGCCTGATTAAATTTGTGGTGTTGAAATTTTTTGCCAAAGTTCCCCCGCGAGGTACTGTAGCGTTGCATATATTGCAGATAGCTTGTGCTATGTCTGTTTCTCTCACTTTGAAAAACTTCCACACCTCCGACACGTTTGTTTGTGTCGCCCATGGATGTTGCTGTCGTGAAGATTCAAAGAAACTTTATTGTCCCTCACATAGCGACAGTACTCAAAAAAGGAAGAGGCACGAAGACGAAAATGAAGGTTTTTGAATCATGAATCATTAGCTCTCGGATACAAACAAATAAACATGTCGATGCTGTGAAACTACTTTGGAGGAAATGAGACAGATTATGGTGATTCATGACATGACGCCCGAAAAAATGCCAAATATCGGCCGATCCGATACAGCCGATAAGATTGGTGTAAAGCCTAGAAAACACACAGGTGATGAAGTGGAAATGAATAAGTACAAACCTGCTGCACTGCTGTGACATTGCTGGAGGCAGACTCAGTCATGTGGACAGTTGAACGTGTTGCCCACACCTGCAAATACAAGGACACAAAGTAACGTTTAAAGAACTGCATTTATTGTCCTATCACAAAGATGCACACAATGAAATACACATATCCCAAATACCAACATGTCACTTGTTTGTTTTGGTTTTTGAGGCAACGCGTGCTGATCAACGTCTCAGGCTGGACATCTGGAAGAACATAAAGAAATGAATTCATAAACAAAGTAACACACTAATTAAACTGTACATGTACTGTACATATGTGATCTTGTGTTGATAATAGGGGTGGGGCGATACGGCTAACCCACGATTCGATACTGTGACGATATTTGGCCCACGATAATGACAACATCACGACACACGATATCTTCGATATCTTCGAAATTTTGCAGACGATATTGTCATAACCCGGCTCAAGAGTTATGACAATAACGGAAGGGACACTGCGGATTGCGATTAATCAAAAGGTTTATTATAACAAAATAGATAATTGTAAGCAAAATAATGAAATATATGGTGTGTGTTTGTCAGTATTCATCAGTAATGTAAGTGTGGATGAGTGAATAATAGGATGTGGGGTGTTGTCAGGTGCAAAACAGAACAGAAGAAGCTGAGAGTCGGCCAGACGCCCATGGCTGCTGGATGGAGAATGTGGAAGAGACCGAGCGGCACACGCAGTCGGCCTTTTATCCTGCAGGGGGCATCGGCACAGGTGTCCTAATCGGAAGATGCCACTCCCACATCCACCGCTTTCCACCATTTCTAGAACGCAAGTAATGTTGTGTTGTTACAATATTCACCGTCATCATTATTGAATATTGATTCACATTCCCTGACACTCAGTCACACAAAAAAAACAAAAACAGTATGGGGACAGCATATAGTGTTGTGTTCCTATCACCACTGATAACATGTTTGTTCCAACAGACTCCCACCCACCCTCAAGTTACAACTACCAGGGGAGTGTATCACTACCTATGCCTAGTACACAGCTCTACTCCCCAATAAAATCTTTCCATTCTGCCATGGTCTTTTTTGTATGAGGCTGTGGTGTCTCACTCATGGATAGTGTCCTGTAGCACTTCTGTCTGAATGACAGAGAGAAGGGTTGCCACACACTTTTGGATATGTGAGGTGCAGGGCATAGTAGTAACCCATCAGATGAAGCAGACCGTCACTCAAGTCTTCCTTGGCAAGCGTGGTGGCGGGAGTGGCTCCAAGACAGATGAGACAGCGGGTCCCATCAAACAGCAACACAGGGGTGCAGAAAGACCTCTTCTGCGAGTACATTGTGGGATCTTCTGTTGGCTAAAGAAAAAGAAGAAGGAAACGCCACATCCATGCATGGAACTATGAAGTGTTGAATGTGAGAAAATGCAAACAAACTTTCACCTGAATGACATGAAGCAGTGCCTCACTGGCATGTCCCAGCTTCTTCGGTGGTGGACTTGGTGAAGGAAAGAGTGTGGGGAGTGCCCTGAGCAGCGCGATGGAATATTCCACTGGAATAGAACAAATCAACTTTGAGTTCAAAGTTAGTCTTCCTAAAAATGAGTCTTATTAGGTTTGTGTTGATCACAAAAAAAATCTTATTTTTTCAGCATGAAGAGTATTACCATTCTGCATCTATTCATTCAGCGCAACATAAAGGAAACAGCTACACAGTCAATTAGAGACACAGCAAAATGACTCACCTACATCCAGCGTTATGCGTGGCTTCATCACTTCATTTTTTTTTCAAACACCATAAAATTACACATTGGTGCAGAAGTCTTCCCATCTCTTTTTTTAGTTCATCAATGAATTTTCTGTTGCCCTTATCCAGAATGCGCCGCAGCTCATTCATCGCCTATTAATGCAAGTCAGTGTTAAAATCTGCAAAAATGCTTGCTTTTCATCATAAACCAAAACAAGTTAATCACTTACACGATAAAGATCCTTGACACATGGATATGCATCCAGGATCTTTGTTGGCCTTGTCCTGTTCTTTCAGAACATCACTGAATGAAGGATCTTCTTGCTTGAAACTGCAGGTCAAGAATTTGGGAGACAGCATCTTGGTTGGGTTTTGGTTTCTTGTACAGCTCCTGCAGGGTCTGATAATGTCTGGCCTGTGCTGTCAGACCATCTTTGGCTGATGAAATGGAGGAGACAAATCAGTAAATCAGTCAAATGGATGAAATTGTTTGGAGCATCAAAATATATCAAATGACAATTCAAATGTAAAAATGCCTGTCATATATCATGATATCCAAAACTATCATAACATTGCCTAGCTTTCATACATTATCATTATTATTAAAATGGACACGTTTCTACTTATGTGAAGTGTGGCCATTATCAGAACTGCGCCCTGGTGTGTGACACAAAATAATTGTTGATCCACCAATTGAGTCTGCATCATGATCTTCTTCTTGGTCACTTGATGAGAAGTCAATGCGATGCCTTTTCTTCTTGTGGCCCCTCTCTGGTGAATCTCTTGTGAAGATTCTTGTAAGTGCTCGCTTGATAAATAAAATTTCACTCATTGAAAGAACAAATAAAGATGGAAAGTGAACATGCACAGATAAAAAAACGTATCAGCCAAAAATAACCACACGCTTCAAAATCTAAGTGCGCAAAATAATATAATCACTTACATGTTTCATTGTTTTGTCTTAATCCTTCAGCATGGGATAATACTCCACTAGTCTTTTAGCCATTGCAGTGACTTCATGCTTAGAAGGGTACCGGACCCCCTCTCCTTGCTGACTGGCTCTCAAGATAGAGATCATGCTGGTGAAAGTGTTTCTCACCAGCCTGCATCTCAGCTCTTTGAACATGACACATTTCCCCTCACTGGCAGCGCGGGCCATCTGGAAGTAGTGCTTACGAGCTTGCTCCAACTCACTGTCTGTATAGAGGGTGGGCAAACTTTTTTTTAGCAACGGGCCACATGACAGACCTGCATCGAGTCGGCGGGCCACGGAAGGGGGGGTTGTAGGTAGGTACAGAATTAGTCCGGGTGCAGAATCGTTCTGGGCGTAGTGACTGCCTGATACGGCAACTCCATTGGGACATACCTCTACATCGCGGTCGAACGTGATATATGGATAGATCACGGTCAAAACGCTATTTCGCGGGTGATAGATAGATAGATATATAGATAGATAGATAGATAGATAGATAGTGTGTGTTGAATACATACATTCGTATATATATGTATATATATATATATATATATATATATATATATATATATATATATACATATATGTGAAGAGAGAGAGAGAGAGAGAATTTCGTGTATACAATATAATACAAAGTACTGTAAATACGGCAGGGATTGACAGAAAAAAAAAGATAACCTTAATCAACCGATGTAGTTTGTCCTAATAGAGTTGCCGTATGTGACGTTGTTGGCATTCGCCCACTGGACAGAGGCGACTGCCAATTACGTCACATACGGCAACTCTATAAACGTACCGCGATCTATCCATATATCACGTTCGAACGCGATGTAGAGGTATGTCCCAATGGAGTTGCCGTATCGGCAGTCACTTCCGCCCAGAACGATTCTGCACCCGGACTAATTCTGTACCTACACCTCGTTGACGGGGGGGAAGCACGCTATTGCTATCGCGCTACGCTAACTCGGCAAAGTTACGTGCCGACAAAGTTTCGTTGGGGGGTGCGGTGTTGGGGGGTTATGACTGGCTTCACGCGGGCCGGACAGAGACACGCAACGGGCCGGATGTGGCCCGCGGGCCGGGGTTTGCCCATGTCTAGTTTCGACAACATCCAGTATTGTGGAGGAGCAGGAAGCTGGAGGGTCCTCTTTGGGCTGCTTTTCACCAAAGGAGTGGATGTCTGAGGACAGATTGGAGATGTCTCCTGGTGAAGACACAGTTCCTGGCTTCATTCGGGGCAGCCTTGTCTGGTACGGTGGAATTCTCAGCCGAGAGGAAACCAGATCCAAAACATTATGAACAAGAGAGAAACAATAGACCCAATTAGGAAAAAAGAAAAAAAAAAGAGTTATGTTCGATGTTTTCAGAGCAAAGTAGGTAACCAATCACATCTACACTAATAAGGGCCCAAATCCTTTTCCTCCTGAGAAAGTGTTCTGGTCCAGGAAAAAGGTCTCTCAAATCTTCACGACGGAGGGTGTGGAGCAAGACTTCATCGATGTTGGCAGCTATAAAGACAGTCCAATCATTAACAAACCTTTTAAACTTAACAACTCATACATTTTTTTGACTAATGAATTTAATTCAACTTGACAAGTCAAACCAAGTTTGTTTTGTGCCAATTTCTGTTATCAGAATTAATTGTAAATGCAATTCAGTTTAGACATTTTGTCTCAAATTTGTAAAATACTTCTTTTTGAAATCAGTGTCAGCATACAGTTATTTTTATTACTTAGCGGACAAATCACAGTAATGGAAATTTTTTCATACCTACACATGACCTACCATTTAAAATTGATACTGTGACATCATCCAGCTCATCCATTATTGGCCCCGGTTTGGATGTCCATTTAATTTCTCCTCAATCTGGCAGGGAAAAAAAATCATCATAGTAAGGTCACAATTAGGACAAGCTAGCTTCCGACTCAAGATCCGTTTTTTTTACAATGCCCACCTGCCATGGATCCCAAAGTTCCCATGCAATTAAAAGTTGTGACACCTTATCTGAATGATAACCCTAGACAGCTCAACGGATTGCTAGTCATACAGACAACAATCAAAATTGGAGTGAAACTTGTAACCACAATGCCTGCAACATGGTGGTACTTATGGTAATAATCATCAAATACCAGTGTTCTTCGTGATAAAATGACAACATCTGATAGGATTGTGCCACCTTGAACTGCAATCAACTTAAATTTTGATAAAAAACAAGCAAATTGTACCTAAACTACATCTTCAATCAATCCAATTTGAGCACCCTCTACCCCATAAACTGAAGATACTGCAACTACAAACTTGGTAGTACAGTATTTCGTCATGCCACATGTACCAACCATTGCCAGAGCTTATGGAGCAATTTGATGTTATTGTACAGTAAAAATGGAATATTGGAGCTTTCGAAAAAAAAAAAAAAAAAAAAAAAAAGCCAACTTTAAGGCTTAATATCTCCAAAATGATACTGTACATATGCTTGATAATGACTGAGGATATAGTCAGGGTATTCCTCAGGTCAACTGTACCAACCACTGACAGAAATTATGGAGCAAAGCAATGTTACTGTGCAGTAAAAAAATTGAGTACTGGGCCCTTTTTGCCTGTTTGAAAAGCTAAAAAGAAAAAGGAAAACAACAACTTTGAGGCTTAATATCTCCAAAATGGTACATTAAATATGCCTTATAATGATTGAAGATATATTCAAGGTTGTCCTGAGGTCAACTGTACCAACCATTGACAGAGCTTATGGAGCAATTTGATGTTATTGTACAGTAAAAATGGAATATTGGAGCTGTCGCAAAACAAAACAAAAAGCCAACTTTAAAGCTTATTATCTCCAAAATGATACAGTAATACAGTAAAAAAAAAAGCATTTAAAAATCAAATGTTTCTAAATGTCAAGTCAGTAATGTCAAGTCAGTGCTTGATGTGTCATCAGCAGGCGTCGGTGGCAGTAATGGGGCATCGGCGGGTTTCGGGCGGAATCGCCAGGCGTTGGGAAGCGTTGGCGGGTGTCGGGGGCTCGTGGCCAGGTGGCGGACGTCACGGCAGGCAGTGGCCAGGTGGGCTCAGTCCCGCAAACGCTGCTTACAGCTTTAATTTTGTATTGCTTTAAAACATTGTTTAAGTTGAGTTTAAATTTACACTATTTTTTTTTTCTTAGCTGCTAATTGTTCAAAAATGCTGATTTTAAAAGTGTGTTTGCACAGTAAATGTTATGGCACTTTAATTCATATGGCAGTACATTTAAAATAACTGGCCGTCAAGTTCCAGGAACTGACAAACTGCACTGAGTTGAGTGAGATTCTCCAAAGGAACTCCAGTATAAATGTGGACTTTACATTCTAGTCCCCTGTGAAGAAAAACCCAAAAGTGAACGTTTTTGTGCCTCACCCTTTCTAACTGGGACATTTGCAAGGGAACGCAGACTGGTTATGCTGCTCCCTGATAAAAGAAAAATGTTTCTGCTGTTACCTCAGAAATTGCCTGTTATTATTGTGGCTCAGGATTTTGGAGGTAGATTTTTTTTATTTTTCATAAGGAACAGGATAACAGTAATGCCCTGGCATTGGCAATAAGCTTTAATTTTGTATTTGCATTTTTTTTTAACTTTAGATTTACATTAAAAATGTTTCTGTGTAAAGTGCTGATGTTAAGTGTTTGCACGATAAATGTTATGGTGCTTTCGTTTATATGGCAGAACATTTAAATTAAAGTGTATGAAAGACTTCTTTTAAATTCATTATTGGCTTTTGCGTATACATTAATTGATTAATCGTGATTGATCAGGTAAATCATGCGATTAATTGCGATTAAAATTTTTAATTGTTGCCCAGCCCCAGTAAAAACATTTTTCTGGTGCCAGCATTTCGTGAGGCAGAAGTTGATTCATACTTCAGTGCCTTGGAGCGAATAGCTTCGCCACTCAACTGGCCAAGAGACATGTGGCCTGTCCTTCTCCAATGCAAGCGGGTGGGAAAAGCACAGGAGTTGGTGTCTGCTCTTTTCTTAGAAGACAGCCTGCAATATGATGTTGGAAAGGAAGCAATTTTTCCTGCTTATGAGCTTGTTCCTGAGCCCTACCGGCAAAAATTTAGGAACCATAGAAAATCTAGTGGTCAAAGCTTTGTCGAGTTTGCATGGGAGAAAAGCAACCTCTTTGATAAATGGTGTGCAGCTAATGATGTCAAAAATGACTTTGAGTCACTCCGTGAGCTCGTTCTTTTAGAAGATTTTAAAGACTCTTTGCCAGAGAAGGTGGTAATGTTCTTGAATGAACAGAAAGTGTCGTCATTGTCCAAGGCTGCTGTCCTCGCAGATGAGTTTGTGTTGACCCACAAAAATGTCATCTCATCTTCCCCCCCGATCGGACAGGCCTTCTGCTTCTCGTCCCACAAGAGCCGAGTCTAGCCACCTCCCCCTTGAAAAGGCTAGAGGGAAGGGATTTCTGGTTTGGCCATAAAGCGGTAGACTGCGCGACACCAGGGCTCTCGACCGTCTAGGGTAAAAACTCCCCGAAAACTTGAATAACTATTGTCAGATATCATATTAACTACAAAGTGATCAGGGGAACGTTGGAATGGGAAGGAAAACTCGATTCAACCAAAAGAGAAACACGGTAACAGACAATATGGCGGAACTACCAGCTTGCTCTGAAACAGAGGGAGATGGCGAAACAAACTCCTCGTGACTAACGACGCGGAAAAGGGCTCGGACATAAAAATTATTAGCAAGGAGATACGGAATTTAAAAACGGAATCAAAAGAAGTCCTTCGCACGTTTGGAGAAACACTGAGGAACGACGTGGAAAAAGACTTGGACGACTTCAAACACAAAATAAATCAACAACTTGCGAAAGTCATCACCGAACAGGAGCTCCAGACCGGCAAGATCAACGAGGCTGAGTCGCGGATTGAAAAGCTAAAACGTTGGGCACAGGAAGCTAATGACGCTCTGGTCATATCACTGAGAGAACAAAAAGCTCTTCAGGACAAGTTAACTGACCTGGAGTCCAGGCCGAGGAGAAACAACCTATGGAGTCACTGAAGGAGAGGAGGGAGAATCTGTGGCCAAGTTTGTGGAAGACCTGCTGAAAAGCGAACTGCACCTGTCAGCACATTTTAATTTCCAAATTCAGAGAGCACACCGCTCATTTGCACAGAAGCCAGCGGACGGTGCCCAACCGAGACCCATCATTGTTAACTTTCTGGAATTTACCTGCCTGACAATGCCACCTGGGGAGTTGCACCCCAGGAAATAAACTATAATAAAATTCCTCGGGCTACACAGGTTCGTTACGCTTTGAAATTTAAGAGGACGAGACGGACTTCCAATGAAACAGCTTTATTTGACAACAATTTAAAATAGACCAGGTTTAGCTGCCTGAGTGTCAAGGAAATAAGTACCATACCAAAAAGACTGTTCATCATAAGAAAATAAGGGGTGTAGTATCTGAATCTATGTATATGACATCATGTGATCTTATGTATATGGCCTGATGTGAACTCAGCAGTGAACCTGCTGCACTTCTTCCCTAAGGGCGTCTCAGGGTCCATATATGGTCTTGTTGTTGCCAACGGCCACCAAATTGAAACCAGATGGTCATTGGGGGTGCAACTATGGAATGTATACATTCTCCCCCACTTCTAGCATCTTCCTCCCTGGTTGCTGGGAGGTATAAAAGGTGATGGGAACAAAGCATCATCGGAGTTGCTCACATCTGGCCCAGAGACATCCCCAGGCTTTCCATGGTGCCTGTCTGACTTTTGACTTCTTTGCAAATAAACCAGTTTTTATACAACTAAGTCTGTGTCAATGAAGACTCCTTCAACATCTACATCACTTGAATCCACCAGAAGAATTCACCACAGGGGAACAGGGCCAAAGAAACCAAAGAAAACTCAAAAAAGGGAATAAACAAAGCTAAGGGAATCACTACAAACCAAAATTCACGCTACGCCAACTCCTGTCCTAAAGAAAAGAGAACTAAATTAACATACTAATACCTTGAGACACCCAGGCAAGCATTAAACAGTTAGAACGAAAGGAAAACTTTTATTTATTCTTCGCACACACACACACACAAAACAAAACTGCCTGGGTGCAGTCGCTCCAAGTCGCTGCCTCCCCGCCGAGCGCCAGAGGAGGAGAGGGGGCGGGGGGCTTCAGCTTTAACAGCCAAGCGGTGAATGCACAACGATCACGCACACACAGCACCACCTCCCGATGAACGGGCACCCGCCAGAGTTCCTCCTCCAGCTGCGCTTATGGCCCAGCCCGCTCTGGGATTGCTAGCCGAAATGCTAAGAACTGCGAAGGACAGAGTTCTCAGCGTGGACACGCCAGAGGAGTGCTGACTCCAGCCTGCGCTTGTTTTTAAAAGAGCTGCTTTCACTCTGCACTCTGGCGCAGGTGTAATCAGTGCGTTTACATGCAGAGCTTAATCGGACTAAGCAATAATTTGGTTTTCTCGTCCAATCGGAGTTCTCACCTTGTCCCCCTATACATGCAGCTGAGAAATTTGAATTACTGACGGGAACGTGTCCTCGTCCCAACAGTAGGGGGTGGAGTGAGCCTTTTCAGCTGGTCAGCTGCTTTCGGTTGACATATTACATCATTATGATATAGAATGATAGTTCATAATGTACGTGTTACTTACTTTGCAGATAAGCTGTACCCTATTTCTTGTTAACCATGAGACAAGACAATTCTGATGGTGGGTATAAAGGAAAATGGGGGGGGGGGGGGGTTGCCTGACAATGCCACCTGGGGAGTTGCACCCTAGGAAATAAACTATAATAAAATTCCTCGGGCTACACAGGTTCGTTACGCTTTGAAATTTAAGGGGACGAGATGGACTTCCAATCAGTCAGCTTTTTTTAACAGGTAGGAAGACTCAAGAAGACATTAGACGGGTCCTATACATAATAGATCAGATCCAAAAGCAGGGCCTGCGAGCTGTTACTGGTGAGCCTTGGCTGTGTGAATTGGAGATTTCTGTATCAAGTTCTTGGGAAACTGGGGTTCCAAGAAAAGTTAATACAGTGTATTCAAGGTCTCTACCAAGAACCTACGGCAAGGATAAAGATTATTGGTACTCGTCAAGGATGTTGCTTAAGCGCTACATTGTTTGCTATGTTCATTGAGCCGCTGGCACAAATGATCAGACAAAGTAACAATCTAAAAGGAATACATATAGGAGAGCAGGGACATCTAACAGGGCTTTTTGCTGATGATATTATTTTGGTTCTCCAAGACCCGGACAGAACCTTACCTCATTTGATGTTGATAATAGAAACCTATGGTAAATACACAGGCAACAAGTTAAACATAGCAAACACAGGAAAATATAAAATCAAATGGAATTCCAAGGTTATCAAATATTTGGGTGTGCTATTGGCAAAAGATCTTTTGAAAAGGTTTGAAATCAATTAGAATGCTATTATCAATAATCTATAAGAGATCTAAGAAGAGTTTATGATTATTTTTTTTTACCCTGTGCATCTTTTGTTTTGTTAGTAGTACTTGTCATTGCTCCAACACGAATAAACATGCTGCATCCCACTAGATGGCGCATTTGCCTTATTTACAAGCACCATGGTCATCAGAGCTGATTGCTGCCACTCTCAGCAAGGTCTACTAAGATTCCACAATCTATTACACCTCGTGAGCAAAACAGGCTACAGGTAAAATTAAACATCTTCAGTTGAGCAACTCAGGCAAGTTAAACTGATTTAAAAACAAACAAACACTATAATACTAGGAAAAGAATCCTCTATATGTCAATAAATACAACAGATTGAGTATTCATAAAAAAATGCTTACTTAAAATAAGAAAATCCAACAAACCAACAAGTGCAACACTAAAACGCAAACCAACAATCAAAATAATGCTTAATTGCCTTAGTTTCGTCCCACACTTATCAGCTTAGCTACTAAGAATAACACACATTATTCACCTGGACAGAAGGAGGTTCTGAGGAACGTGTTGGTCCTGGAGCTTCCTGGTCAGGATGTTCGGGAGATCCCTCTGGCTCAATGTCTGGAGCGCCAACATATTTTAGAATTGCTCCTGCAGAGACAAAGCTCATTAGATCATCAAGCAAAACAGATCAGAAGCGCATTTTCCTATTCTATTATTACAGTGATGTTGCAGTAATATAGGAAAATTAAAAATGAATTTGTTTTTAAATTAAACATTATGGTTGCAGTGTCCCTTAAAAGCTTTTACCCAATTACAAAACTGTCATTTTTAAGAGTTTTTGGCATTACTTTACACACTGTACTAGTTAAAGTAATAAAACTAAGATAAATGACCCACTGCCACAACAGTCTAAAATAGTCAACACCATGCCAAATAAAGTATTTCCATAAAATATTTCTTTGAATTCTAAAACAGTAGCACATTTCTAATGAAGGGCCTACAAAATACAAACTAAGCTTAGTAAATTCATCCTAAGTTAAGGCTAAAATAACATTAAGAGTCAAATATGTGAGAGACAACTTCCAATGAACAATAACAGGGGACTGACAACAACTACAACTACAACATGCCCGCCCTCCCTGTTAGAATGTGAATAAACAGGTGTGGAGTCAATCAGTCATTCCCATGGCAGGATAGGCCAACAATGGCAGGACATGGTCAACTTTCATAAAACAAACAAAAACGCTGATTCATGACGAACAAATATTAGCCAGCCAGCTAACATTTATCCGACGCTAGCTAGCTAGCTGGCTAGCAGGACAAATAAACAAACTTGGGGGGACAACAGCGTTTCACCTCCACCTCTCCAGCCCATATCACAAACAAATAACTTACCTTTCCCC
Organism: Nelusetta ayraudi; assembly: GCF_046127955.1. Classification (NCBI taxonomy): domain Eukaryota; kingdom Metazoa; phylum Chordata; class Actinopteri; order Tetraodontiformes; family Monacanthidae; genus Nelusetta; species Nelusetta ayraudi. The sequence continues at coordinate 2,752,597 of NW_027466095.1, forward strand.
TTTGCAAGTTTTTCTTGATCAGTTTTCTTTTCCTTCCGTTTTTCCGCACCGCTGGGATAACTCCTTTTTGATGCCATAATGGTGTCTGTTTGTTTTTAATCCTCTCGCTAACGGGAACGAATGGTAGCTGTCAATCATTCACGTCATACCTGTGCGTCGCCGGCCCTCAACGTCAAAACCTGCGTGACAGTGCGGCAAGCCCCCAGAGTCCAAGATGGCGTCCCATTCCTTTCAATGAAGTTGCTCACCCAGCGCATGGCTCCCAAAAACTTTTTGACTTCCGCATTGTTGGGATAATAGAGCATGCGCAGTTGTGTCAGTGTGGAGACCGTCACTGACAGACGTGCGCGCTCACGAACCGTACAAAATTCAACATGGAAATCAATGTATTTTTTACGGAACAACTGACGATTGTTGTTTGGAAATTTTAGAAATAATAATGATGATGATGATGATGATGATGATGATGATGATGATTATTATTATTATTATGATGATGATGATGATGATGATGATGATGATGATGATGATGATGATTATTATTATTATTATTATTATTATTATTATTATTATTATTATTATTATTATTATCATTATATTAATAAAATAGTATTATTATATTAATATACTATTATTTGTGTATTAAACAAGTGAGCAATGTGCCACTGAATAATAAATGATAATTCTTTGAAGCAACTCTCTTTGGAAAGCAGACAAAGTGATGAAAATGATTGGTCTATTTATTTCATCAGAACTAAAAAAAATAAAAAATAAAAACTCAACGATCTTGAAAGTTCCTCCCTGAAAGTTCCTCCCTTTCTCTTGCACCTGTCGATGTGTGTAGCTAACACAAATTTGCAAATATTTTGTCGTCCTCATGGAATTAAACAGCACACCATGTTAATTTATCAGCGAGTGCTCTCTCTTTTCATGCAATTCATCACGCTTAACATGTAATGCTGAATCATGAACGCTATGGAGCAAAAAATAATAATTACATAAACCACGAGTGAAATAAAATGTGTCATTCATTCAATAAAGATTTCATTCATTCATCTTCTATACCCGCTTATTCCTATTCAGGGTCACGGGGGTCTGCTGGAGCCTATCCCAGCTGTCTTCGGGTGAAGGCAGGGTGACACCCTGGACAAGTCGCCAGTTCATCGCAGGGCCACATAGAGACAAACAACCATTCACACTCACATGCACACCTACGGACAATTTAGAACGTTCAATTGACCTCACATGCATGTTTTTGGAGTGTGGGAGGAAGCCGGAGAACCCGGAGAGAACCCACGCAGACACAGGGAAAACATGCAAACTCCACACAGAAAGGTCCCAGGTCCAGGCCCCGGAATCGAACCCACGACCTTCTTGCTGTGAGGCGGCAGCGCTAACCACTGCACCACCGACTATTTTATTGCTTAGTTGAAAATGCCATTTTATTTCATTTAACAAAGCATATCATTATTTCATCATGCATTTAATTGTTTTGTGGTCCTGTGTTTTAGTGCTTCATAATTGTATTCTGTTGTCAAATTTGCCCATCAAAGTCAGATTAGTAATCCTGTACATCAGTTTAAGGAAAACCAATTCTAGGTAATGGATTGCAGATCTTGTAGTGACCTGTTACAATGGAAAGAAATGTATACATAATAAGTACGTCTGTGTGCCCGATATTTTAGCTAACACTAAACTTTCTGCACAACTGTCTGCATTGTGCTTTTTCTTCGGCCACAGAGAACAGAAACGTCTGTAGTTCTTTGTTCACCCATGGTACAGTTTCATAAGCTTTTCAGTTCTTAATACGTGTTAATGTAAAAATCCACACGCGAGGCATTTAAAAATGGCGGTTTTGGTCTTTCGTGAAAGACTGCCTTTGGCCAATCAGTGTCCTGAACGTTGCTACGTCACCCTTATGGTCTCAGCTCTGCTCGCTTCGAAGCCCAATGAGGCAGGTACCAAAATCCTAACCCCTGGCAACGTGATAATTGTTTTTTTCAATTGAAGTTTTCGTTATTTTGTTCGTTTTCGTTAACTATTATAACCGTGGTCAGGACCTCCAGTCAGAAGATCCACTGGAGGACATTTAGAGCAAACAGTCAGACAACAGCAGCTTCACCACATCAGCTGAAAAATGGAGTTTGGATGCTTTCAGCTTCAAGTCGTGGACAGAAAATGATGCTCACACTGTCACACTGATGTTTTCTTCTCCAACCTTCTCTCAGCTCCAGAGGTTGGTGGTCTGCAGGAGCTTCTACAGCAGCAGAAGATCAGTCTGGAGAGGAGATGTGAACGTGTGACTGAAGGTGAAGAAGCAGGAAATCAAACTCTCCTCAACAGCATCTACACTGAGCTCTACATCACTGAGGGACTGAGTGAGGAGGTCAACAGAGAGCATGAGGTCAAACAGCTGGAGACCAAGAAGACCAAGAAGACCAAGGAGATCCTCCACGACCGTCCAATCAGGTGCAGCCAGATCTTTGAAGCCTCACCTGAGCAGCAGGGACTCAGGGAGTCAGAGTGGTGCTGACCAGGTCTCTGGGCTGGACTGGGAAGCCTTGGGGTCCCACTGGAGGAGCTGGAGGAGGTGACTGGGTCCAGGGAAGTCAGGGGGTCTCTGCTGAGGCTGCTGCCCCCGAGACCTGACTCCGGATACGGCAGTAGAAGATGGATGGATGGATGGATGAATGGATGGATGCCAGGTGATAGAACATTTCATAAAAACAGACTCTGCATTATAACTTCTATTACACACTAAAAAACTCACTCCAATATAACTGCACTCGTCCTTCTCTCACATTACATTGGATCACAATGACCAAACAACACAACAAAGACAATGATCCAACTGTACTGCCACGTCCAGACTCAGTGTAGGTCTGTAGGCCTCTTGGACCTTCATGTGAACCACTGCGTGTTGACTGGAGGTGAAACATGACTGACTGCTGTCCTCCTACCTGGACAATGCAATCTCACTTTCATTCTGCTGCAGATGGCCATTTTCATTTTACACCGTCCAAATTTACAGCTCAGGGCGCTGGGACGAATTCCAAATTGTGTGCAGATACAGGCCTACACTTCAAATAATTATGAGAAACGTAAAGAGAGCACTTCCATTAGGAAATAGTCAACATGAAATTTCGTCTTCTACTGACACCTGCTGGTCAAATTGAATAGTTGCAAATATTGTGAACAAGTTGTCATCTAATTCTAATCCTAAACAATATGGCCATTCCAAGTCAAGTATTAAGACAATTAATCAGGTTTGTACTGCTTGATTGAACACATTCATCCCGTTCCAGTGCACTAAAACCCACTTCCCTTCAGGACCGTGTCAGCGAAGCCAAAACTTCCTTGAGTGACGTTTTGTCCCAGCATGCAATGCGAGCTAGCGATTCACAATACTATTCCATCACAAACATGGATGTAAAAAATAAAAAGGGACGAAAAATGAAACTTCAGGAACACCAACCATTGCAATACAAGCAGAACTGGGCCGAAGTTTTATATTATGTACACCATAATACAGCCTTCTGGTGGACAAGCCATACTATTTAATCCGTGTCTTCCTATGGCACTTCCGTGGGTAGAAGCTCATCGTAGAGGTCACGTGCTGGGTGCTCGTCACCCCACCAACCACCTCGGGGAAGGTCTAACAGGAGAAGCTTGCTGGCGGAAATGATGCACTACAAGTGGATGTGACGCTCATGAGTGCGATGGATGAGGTAGAGCAATGCTCCAGAACCCGATTCAGACTACTCTCCCTCCACTTTTTTTGTTTTGTATGAGCGTTTAAAAAAAACAACATAATGATAATCGAATAAGCTTTAGTTTATTAATCAGAATTAAAACAAGTAGGTTTTGCCCTTACAAGGTTGTAGATTTGTTATAGATGAGTTCCTTTGTTGTAGTTTGGCGCTTGAAAAACTATATATGGGATGTACCATGACCTGAGGGATTTCCTCATCCCATCCCAGCTTGGTTCTGATGCTGAATGTGAATGTATCTTGCTGTACATCCCACTGAACTCCAAGGGCCCTCTCCATAGGGAGCTGGTCTCTGTCAAGGTTAAGTGTTTTTACCTCTTTAGCTCTCTGCTCTTCAGGAATGGCGGCCAGCACCGAGCGATGATTGCTCACCCACTTATTGAGCTTAAATCCACCTCTACCGCACAGGTCTGTTAGCTGCTGGTACAGATGTATTGCTTGTTCCACCGTGCTGACGGCCTTTAGACAATCATCCACGTAGAAATTTTGACAAACAGTGTTTATAACCTCGGCTGGGAAGTCATGCTGATTGTCGTCGAATGAAGCACAGCTTGGGGATGACACTGCCCCAAAGATGTGGACCAGCATCCTGTGCTCTTGTAGGTCCTTTGTAATGTCCCCATCTGGCCACCAGAGGAAGCGTAAGAAGTTTACATCCCGGTTGGAAACTCTTCCGTTCCCTCAATGTCAGTCATGAATGCTACAGGGCCTTGGCGAAAACGAAGCAGCACACCGAGCAGTGTACTTGTCAAATTGGGACCCTGCAGGATCTCTTTATTTAATGAGCGCTTCCATTCGGCGCCCACGTTAATCAATGTGGTCGTTCACAGTAGACGCGAACAGGCGCGCGGCTCGCGGCATGCATTTGTTGTTTCGGCGTCTGCTCTATTTCGTGCGCGAGCCGCGAGCGATCCTCGTCAATAGTACAGGAAGTCACTCAATAAAAACGAGAAAATCCGGTGAATTTTCAACATAAACTCATTTCAAAATAAAAAGCGAACGATAAATTCGATCATGTATCATATTTGTATGTTATATTTGTCAGTACATTGTATCAGAGTGCGAGAGAGATTAAACACACACACACACATCAATGACGTCAATGATCATTATGAAAGAGGTCTTGTCTTGAGATGGACACCTGAGTGCGTGTTTCTATTTATTTACACACACAAAAGTAAGCTACGGAGCAGGCTGGCTCCGGGGTGAGGGGGGGCGATGATGAAAATGATTTTTTTTATTAAATTTTTTTTAAAGAAAAAAAAAAGAAGCTCAAGTGGGAGTGAAAAAAAGACTGCAGCTGAGCAGAAGCGCTTGTCGACCGTCGCGGAGCTGTTCGCGTCTGGTGTGAACCAGTTGGAGCCTCGCTCGCTAAATTTGTCGGCGCTCCGCTTCGTGGCGCTTCCGCTTCCATTGAAATGAATGGCACGAGCCGCGCGCCTGTTCGCGTCTGGTCTGAACCACTACATTCAGTGCCTTTACATGGCACTAGAGAAAATCGAATTATTGCCTTAGTCCGATTATGATCGGAGAACTCACGTGCGTGTAAACACCTTACTCCGATTATGATTGGAGTTTGAGAACTCCGATTGGAATCGGAGAACTCCGATTGAGACACCCAGATAATGCAATTGGAATTCGAATTTCTCTGCCATGGATACGCCTTAATCGCACTGGACAATGCGAGTGCGCATGCGCCACGCCTCGCTCTCGCAACTCATGACCGCACAACTACGTCGTCTAACAAAACAGACAGCGCGAAACAACCTGGCAAACGCGAATAAGAATGTTGACATTTGGAGAGAGGATGAGACCGGGGCGATGCGTTCTCTTCTAAAAGAGATGGACATATTAAAATAACGCGCAACGGAGACCTTTTTAAAAAGGGTAGCGCAGCAAATGCAGGGCTCCGGCTTTGCGCACCCCTGAACAAATACGTATTCCTTCGTATTTATATTTCTACCTTTTCGTTCACATTTTTTGTAAGAATTTTAACTTTGTAAATAAAAGCACAGCAAAGACATGTTTTCCTGATTTCTTTTTATTTTGGTAATTTCGCTGTTATTCTGCTGGAAACGGCGTGCAGCGGCACCAGCTTCCTCCACGGTCGGCTCTTTAATGAGCGTGTGTATAACTGAAGACACCATTCCTTTGCAAAACCTGTACACAAACTCTCCCACCAGTCTGCTCCGAACCCGAATCCAACAAGAACGAGAGTTTGGGGTCCGTAGCGACGGCACAAAGCGTAGCATCGAAGTGTTGTTGTAGCCCTCCAACAGCAAACAACGTTCTTGTCTGCCTTTTAAAATAACCAGGAGCACAAGAAATAGGGTACACCTTATCTGCAAAACAAGTAACACGTACATTATGAACTATCGTTCCATATCATAATAGATTTAATATGTCAACTGAAAGCAGCTGACTATGTATATATATATATATATATATATATATATATATATATATATTAACCTCTTTCATTGAACTCCAAAACATACATTGTCAAAATCCATATTATTATTATGTTGTTGTTTTTTAAATGCTCATACAAAACAAAAAGAAAGTGTGACAGCCACTTGTAGTGCATTATTTTTGCCAGCAAGCTTCTCTTGTTATGACTGACTACATTGACCCATATATTGCATATACTCACTTGAAACAGATACCCTGCAGATCCCCTGCAAGGGACCCGAGGTGATCAGTGGAGTGACGCGCAACCAGCACGAGACCTCTACGATGAGCTTCCACCCACGGAAGTGCCATAGGAGGACACGGCTTAAATAGTATGGCTTGTCCACCAGAAGGCTGTATTATGGTGTACATAATATAAAACTTCGGCCCAGTTCTGCTGAAGTTTCATTTTTCCCCTTTTCCCTTTTTATTTTTTACATCCATGTTTGTGATGAAATAGTATTATGAATCGCTAGCTCGCATTGCATGCTGGGAAACAGCGTCACTCAAGGAAGTTTTGGCTTCGCTGACACGGTCCTGAAGGGAAGTGGGTTTTAGTGCACTGGAACGGGATGAATGTGTTCAATCAAGCAGTACAAACCTGATTAATTGTCTTAATACTTGACTTGGAATGGCCATATTGTTTAGGATTAGAATTAGATGACAACTTGTTCACAATATTTGCAACTATTCAATTTGACCAGCAGGTGTCAGTAGAAGACGAAATTTCATGTTGACTATTTCCTAATGGAAGTGCTCTCTTTACGTTGGATTTTTCTCATAATTATTTGAAGTGTAGGCCTGTAGTTGATGAGGAATCACGGTGTGCTAACGCTACTCAAACAGCTTCGATGAAAAAAGGGAGTGTGATTTGGGTCTGTGGTACATTATGACAATCTTGGACTTGCAAGACTGAGGCGACGGTTCAATTCCCATCAATGTGTATTATATACGTGTTATTTAGCTCATCTATTCTACATTTTAAATAGATCACATTTGACATCTGACCCACTGAACACTTACTATTGAACATATTTTTAAACTATGGGCTATTTAGTCTTGTTTTAGGATATAATATAATTCATTGCACAAACTGTCAGGCTAAGTATAAGAGCTATAGTCTACTACAATCAGTCGTGCCAAAAAAGAGACATTTTTACATCTTTATTTTTCATTTTTATTTTATTGTGTCAGCATTGAACCATACAAGCATGTAGTGTTGTCCAACAAAAATGCATGGCGAATCAAATCCCAAACAATCTATGAAACAATGAACACGTTTCCATTGCACTTCATTTTATTGAGCACTAGATGACCTCCTCGAGCACTGTCATTGAAGCCTCAAGTAATGAACCATTTTTTGAAACAAGTGTCGAAGTTTCAACAAAGCCTCGATCGGCCATCACTACCTACGGCTGCGTGCTCTAACACCATTTCAGAAGTGACTAACTGCAGAGTTGGGAGCGGAGGAGGGACGACCGTCAGGCTGGCTCGACTGCTCCTCCTTCTCAGCCGTGGCGCGTCCAATCAGCAGCCGACATCCAGACACACACACAGACACAAAGATAGAGGCACCTAGACCCACCCGTGGGTCATAACACTCCGTGTGTATCTTTTCACTCTGGCATTGAAAGGGGGTGCTAGCGCTAGCTGTTTGCTAAGCTATGTACAGACAGCACCACCGCTTGCCGAACCACATAGTCACACCGTTTATATACAACAACTCGTCATCAATATCTCTAAAGTAGAAGTCAAGAACTTTTTTCAAAAACGATAACTAACTCAAACTTTTTTGTGTGTCTATAAAAACAAACTAAAACAAACTTAAATTGAAGTCATATTTCACTTCGTTTACGTCTGTCAAATGAATATTTGCCCAGGAAAATGTTTGCGTTTTACGCAGCAGCACCTAAATGCACCTCGCGTTCTGTGACGTCACCCCTCTTTCACAGCAGTATGTTGACGAGCGACTCGCGGCGGGAAAGTCCGATATGCCACTTTTTCCCAATACGACGAAGAGAGTGACAAAAGCCAATGTCTTGTGGTGGAAAGACACAAAATATGTGGCTTGCTTCTAAAAAGCGAAAAACCCCGACAAACCTCCATTTAAGAAGCTCGCACAAAGCAGTAGTGAACATGTTTATTGAGACTGGGAAGTAGACACGACAGTTTGACTCAGTTGACTCAAATATCCTGTGGCGATGAGAGTGGTTATGGCTATCTGATAAAGCAAGATTTAATATTGGGAATTTAACAAAATGAAAAGGAACCGACAACGCCACTCTGGGAATTTCACCCAGGGAGTTCTACTAAACACAAAAGTAATAATTAGGCACACAGGTAAGTTCTACGAGGAAGGAGTAGGAGATGTGGTTCAGAATGTTTAAAATATCAAACCAACTTTTATTCAACATTTAAAAATAAAAGGAACAAACAGACCAACACTTAAAACAGAGCTACTGAGCTCCTTATTCTTGGTGTAGAAACTGAGGCTTACCGATGAGGGGGCCAAACGGGGGAGGAACCAAAGAAAACAAGGAACACCCCACTCACACGTGACACACCTGCAAAGAAAGTGAAGTGCAAAAAAAAAGAAGAAAACAACCACAATCCCGGGTCACAGCACTCGAAGGGGCCCACCACCCGGGACACCGCCACCACCAGCAGCTCTGAGCGAACTACAAAAGAAAAGATAAACAGTTGGTTACTAAAAGTTCCCTAAAATCTGTCACATGTACTGAAATAGTAAGAAAAACAAACAAACAATGCAATTACACACACACACACACACACACACACACACACACACACACACACACACACACACACACACACACACACACACACACACACACACACACACACACCAACCAAGTTCCCACCAACCACGCACACGCATACACGCACGCACACCACTGTAGCTGGACCGGCGACTTGATAGTGTAACGTCTGCTGTCTGAGGGTCAGCAGTGGCGACGTAAGCAAACGAAGAAAAACACAACGAGAACGGAAAAACAAGTAAAACCAAGGCGGGACGGAAGCAACATGCACCGTCCACCGTCTGTACGGGGCGACTAGCACAATCAAGTGCGGGCGAAGCGGCAGTGTTCCTGCACTTATCTTATAGGACCGAGTTTTGGGCCACAGGTCTTGATCACCAAGCGTCCTCCAGGTGAGGAGAACAACGAGGAGGCTCTGCGCAGCTTTGTGCTCGCAGGCGGCTGTAGTGTGCCGGTGAGGTGTTCAGGAAGCACTGTAAAAAGAACGGACAGGTGAGGTACTACGTACCTATGCTAATAAGCCATAATAATTTAAATGCTAAAATGTCCGCACCTGATCCTCTTAAAACTCGGGCACACAAAGCGGATGTTCAGTGTCCCATTGACCACAATGGACCACTAAACGAAGCTTTTAAGAAAAATGCGAAATGAAGCCACTGAGAGCTAAAACAACATGCAAACAATGCCACAGTGCAGCTTTTCTCAAACGGGTCAATTTTGAAATCATTTTAATCAACTCTGTCTTCATTGATCAGAAGGTTTTTGCAGATTTGGAATTAAAAACATTTAACTGCAGGAATCATAAAATCGTCTCATCAGTGACGTTTATAGAGCCATTCAAAAATGTAATATGTGCTGAACAGACAAACGGAGGTGTAAGAGGCCTGTGTGACCAGCAGGGGGCAGCAGAGGACCGACAGCCGCAAGTTCCTCCTCAGAGAGGCCTGAGAAGGTTCTGCATCTTCAGCTCCTCCAGGAGGACCTCAGCAAAGTGTCAGAGTTTGTTGGTTTTTTACCTCGGTCGGCAGAGTCACAGTATGAAACTTGTAGCCAGGGGGCGCTGCAGCTCACTCAACACCTACAAGGTTTGAAAAGGAAATTGAGTGGAATTCATCTGGAATGAAAAGAAAAGCACAACTACAGCAGAAAAACTGAACACAAAGACGCACAAAGTTTGAACTACACACTGATTTTCTTCTTCTGTTGATTCAAATGAATTTGACGGAAATAATATCTGAAAAAATAGAAACCAAATGTTAAATTTTGACATTTAAAAAATGGACAGATTCATTTACACCCAGTAAGATAAGAAGATATTTAGCTCTCAGCCAATTAGAGCTGCTGCTCCTGTGTGTGTGTGTGTGTGTGTGTGTGTGTGTGCGTGCGTGCGTGCGTGCGTGTGTGTGTGTGTGTGTGTGTGTGTGTGTGTGTGTGTGTGTGGATGTGGTGGTGTGTGTACCTGAATGTGGGAGTGGGTGTGTTTAAGTACGTCACTGGAAGTAGGCTGCCAATTAGTGCGGCCTCCGAGGCCGCAACCGCCCCACGCCAGCGACGAGTCCAGGGCGGGGGGGCCCGGACACGGCACACCCGCTGCAATGCCGGCCAGGAAGAGGCCCGGAGCAGCAGGCCCCCGGACCGGAGGGCACCCGCCCCACGAGGAGCCAGGGCAAGATGACAGGGAGGCAGATACCCCAAGGAGAAGGGACACCACCCGGGGCGAACAGACAGCAGAGCCCGTCCTCCGGACGGGGCCCCCCAGGGCAAGCGAGACCGGACTCATCCCCATGACAGGACCCATCCCCTTCACCCACCGGGAGGATCGGTACCCAAGGCAGGCCCGGGCACCCAGATGCCCCCCCCCTACGGACCCAGTATGGCGCATCGCCGCAAGTGGCGAGGTCCCCATAGGCCCAGCCGGTCTCGCACCCCAGGGGCACCGGACTGCACAGGGCCCATCCAGAGTGGGAAAGATGCCGGATCCCGCCCCCGCTAGAAGGCCGACCCCACTGTGTGTAGGGGTGTCAGTGTGTGTATATGTGCACTTGCTGGTGTGTTGAACTATGGTGCGTTTAAAATGGAGGGGTGGTAAGGCCCTGGGGCAACCACACTGCTGCTGAGCAGGGCGGCGGCCGCAGTGCACGAACCACCCCCCCAGGTCCTAAGTGTCTATAATGCTATTAAGATTGGAGAGGGTCTTAAGGCCAGAAGGCCGGGCAGCGACCACCCAAGACACAAATCCCCCGAAACAGAAGAAAATAAATAAATTAATTAAAAATTTAGGGAAAAAAAAACAAAAAAGAAAAACTCCTATTATGTGACCAGGGGGGACTCCCGGTCAGGGCGCCCCCTCAGCGACATCGGGGCCGGGGACACCACAGGGATCCAGGAGCCAAAGGGGGCCCGCCCCCCACCGCACCGCACCACCCGGGCACACAGGAGCGGTAGCCGGCGAACGCGCAGCCCCACCCCAGGCATGCGACCCCACCGCGTACGATCCAGCGCCAGTCCCCAAACACAGGGACGGACCCCAGACCAGAGCCAGGGACGCCCCCCCCCCCTCCCGGAGCACCACCCCTGGAGCACCACCCACCCAACCCCCGACCCCCCACCACGGCTGCCCACATCAACCAGCAGCCTCAGCTATTGATTGATTACTAGTTAGTTATAGGATGAAGCAGACATTCCTACCAAGGAGGTGTGGTCTAACAGTAAGTTCCTATATTGTGCAATGTGCAGGTGTTGTTTTGTTTTCCAGTTTGTGAGGATTGTTTTCTTAGCGATAGATAAGGAGGTGATCAGCATGCGAGATTCTGCCTTATCTGATGTGATATCACTGAGGTCCCCTAAGAGACAAAAAGAAGGAGTGGCTGTGATGTTGTAACCAACCTGTGCTGATAGATCATTGCATACTACGTGCCAGAATTTATTTACTGGTGGGCAATGCCATACAGCGTGTAGGTAATTATCTGGGACATTAACTGTGCAGTGTGAGCAGGTCTGAGAGGCGGTCATGCCCATCTGAAACATCCGCTGTCCAGTGTAGTGGATCCTGTGGAGTACTTTAAAATGTATTAATTGTAGAATAGGTTGTTTTATCAGTGAAAAGGTGTTCAGGCAGATTGTTCGCCAAAAATTAGAGTGAGGCTGGAGAGACAGGTCTCTTTCCCACTTAACAATTGGGATAGAAATCGTGCGATCTGTATTTGTAAGCAACTCACTCCAATAGAACTGCACTCGTCCTTCTCTCACATTACATTGGATCACAATGACCAAACAACACAACAAAGACAATGATGCCACTGTGCTGCCACATCCAGACTCTGTGTAGGTCTGTAGGCCTCATGGACCTTCATGTGAACCACTGCGTGTTGACTGGAGGTGAAACATGACCGCAGAAATGCTTTTTCATTTTAAGAACGAAGCTGCATTATTTGACTCATAAAAAAAATCGTTAATAAATAATCCAAACTGCATTTCCATTTTCTTATTCATGACTGCTCATTCTTGTACTTAATTCAAATGAAGGAAAACACATTTGAGATTTAATTTTCAAAACATGCACCAGCAAAGAGTTACCAAAATTCAATATGAAATGTAAAATTCAAAAATGAAAAAGCAATAGCAGAATGCTTTTTCATTTTAAGAACGAAGCTGCATTATTTGACTCATAATTAAAATCATTAATAAATATTCCTATATGCATTTTCATTTTCTTATTCGTGTCGCACCTTTTATGACACAATCAAAAAGAAAACTGAGGGCATTGTTTTTTAATTTTCGTGGTCCTGCCCTGCACAAGAGTTACCACAACTCGAAAACAAAATCGCAATCTCAAAGTAAGCGCGCGGCGCAGGAAAGTGACGTCAGCAGCTCTCCACCTGTGGGTATGGCGGTATGACGCCAAGTGTCATTTGCCTCCTGTTATGTGTAAATTCTAATGTTTGTGAATTTAATAAAGATATATATGTATATATATATATATATATATATATATATATATATATATTCTTTTTTTTATTTAAAAAGAAAAGAAAAGAAAAAAAAGGTATGGCGGTATGACACCACTTTGCCATCGTTACTTCTTTCACGTCATTGAAGTTGCCAGTAATCGAGATTTAAATCGCCGAAAAACGTGGACCACTGACAGATCTCGCACCAGCATCTGCCACCAGTCGACGGATTGATCTGTTGCTTCGCATCCTTCGTCGGATGGACTGGTGGCCGACGCCGAACAGCTGTTACTCCACCCATGTAACAAATAGCTTTAGCTTTGATGTTGTGCTGGTGCATCAAGGTGTTCCATAACTGACAACAGGTTGGCTAGGGCAACCATGTTTGCGTCCGTATCTGGGACGGCAGAATACCTGCTCAACTCGGTCCCGAGCATCAGATTCAGATACACTATTCAACTCCACCTGGGAAGCTAAATCCAGCAGGGTTTGAACAATTGTGTCAATGTGCGCCATGCTCAAATCTGTCCGACCAACGAGATCCGTCAGTGGTCCACGTTTTTCGGCGATTTAAATCTCGATTACCGGCAACTTCAATGACGTGAAAAGTAACGATGGCAAAGTGGTGTCATACCGCTATACCTTTTTTTTGTTTTGTTTTGTTTTTTTAAATATACACTATATATATATACATTAATTAAATTCACAAACATTAGAATTTAAACATAACAGGAGGCAAATGACACTTGGCGTCATACCGCCATACCCACAGCGGAGGTGGAGAGCTGCTGACGTCACTTTCCTGCGCCGCGCGCTTACTTTGAGATTGCGATTTCGTTTTCGAGTTGTGGTAACTCTTGTGCAGGGCAGGACCATGAAAATTAAAAAGCAATGCCCTCAGTTTTCTTTTTGATTGTGTCATAAAAGGTGCGACACGAAAAAGAAAATGAAAATGCATATAGGAATATTTATTAATGATTTTAATTATGAGTCAAATAATGCAGCTTCGTTCTTAAAATGAAAAAGCATTCTGCTATTGCTTTTTCATTTTTGAATTTTACTTTTCATATTGAATTTTGGTAACTCTTTGCTGGTGCATGTTTTGAAAATTAAATCTCAAATGTGTTTTCCTTCATTTGAATTAAGTACAAGAATGAGCAGTCATGAATAAGAAAATGAAAATGCAGATTGAATGACTTATTAACCATTTTAATTATGAGTCAAATAATGCAGCTTCGTTCTTAAAATGAAAAAGCATTTCTGTTATTATATTCTTATTTTAATTTGGATTATGGTAACTGCTTCCATATAAAACAAATACATCCATAAATATATACAATGTGAGAATTGTTTCTTGCAAGAGCTGTACTTCAACCCATGACCATCGATAAAAGTGTACACATCTAATCAACAATCAACAACAAACAATCTGCTGCAACCTGAATTTCCACTTCTGTGTCTATAAACCAGTCACAGCTTGACTGATGGCTCTGAAGAAGCAGTTTCCATCAGCCTCTACATTCTCATTTGTACACGGCGAACCTAATGGGCCTTTGCAATCAGAAATTGGAAAACTCGCACGGTCCAAATGAATCTTCAAGTTTTTGCTAAGGTCTAAACAAACATCAACATCAAGGGGAGAGAAGTTACACTCTTCATTGGTCACAGCACTGACAAACTCTACGTCAGAATTATCCATGTCAAAGTGAGGAGTTTTGCTCTTCTGAAGTGACTCACTGTTGCCAGCTGGTGCTGGAATTTTAAACCGTGACCGGTTTCGCCTTGATGAAAAGAACCATGCAGAACCTTGGCTAATCTAATACCAGTGCCATGATCTGCCACTGCATCTTCACTAGTACTAACTGACGATGGATCACAAATCACATGTGCGAGGCGTAGAACGAGCGGAGCAGTCAGAGGCAACAGAAGAAGAAAGAAAAGCCTCCTTAGCTTAGTTGATCTTCTGTGTTGCCTCCTGGATGGTGCTGGCCTCCTCTGGCTTGGTGCTGGCAACCACGGGAGCCACAGGAACCACGGGCACAGCTCTGGTCATCTGTGGCGTCGCCTCCACCTGATTAAAATAAGAAAGATGTGATTTTATGCCAATAAACATAGAAAGGAAAACACAAGGCTTTACACGATCACGATTTTTGTGCCGATCACCGATCAGTGAGTTTAAATAAACCGATCACCGATCAGATCACGTTAGGGGCAATAAATACTTGTTTCTGTACACCCCTTGCCTTCTCACGAGCACCGTCTAAAGTTGTTTGCTTTAGCATCCGTTTCAGAGTTTGCTTTTCTTTTTCTTTCTCCGCGCTAAGTTTCTTAAACTCGACATGCTCCTCCGTGTGTATCTTTTCCAAGTGCCTGATTAAATTTGTGGTGTTGAAATTTTTTGCCAAAGTTCCCCCGCGAGGTACTGTAGCGTTGCATATATTGCAGATTCAAAGAAACTTTATTGTCCATCATTAGCTCACGGTGTTATGCCCCGGCCTAGGGGGAACCAGGACACAACATAAAGGCTCCCCCCCTTCTCCCAGCTCTCAAATTAGACAAAGGTGCTTCGTCCACAGGATGGTTTTTATTAAACGTCACCATCATTGCACTGGCGTCAGGGAGGGCATGGCCAAAACAACAAACAAAATGGCTCTCTTATGGATCTTACCTATGAAGAAAACAATCAAATAAATGACAGTCAAACTAACCTCCTTAACTAAAACACAGGAGAAAAGGGTCACAACAAAAATGGCTTCCCTCCCCTACGGGCTACGTGGACACAAAGGGAACTGAAATAGATTACAAAACAGAATTGATGGCTGAACACAGAATGCTGCTGCTGCGGCACATGGCCTCTGGTTGGGAGCTGGGAGAAGGACAAAGAGACCGAGGTGTTGAAGTCCTCCTCCTTAAATATTGGCACCAGCCAATCACCTTTCCGCACCTGGAACAAGCAAAAAAAAGGGAACACAGGATCTACTGCGCCATCTAGTGCCCAAACGGACACACAGCAGACAAAAGGAACTGAAAACAATGTAAACCCAAATCTATACATTTACATAACACTCGGATACAAACAAATAAACATGTCGATGCTGTGAAACTACTTTGGAGGAAATGAGACAGATTAAAAAAGTTTCAACACGACCATGACGTCATTGATCGGTGATTCATGACATGACGCCCGATCATGAACGTTTCAAAAAATGCCAAATATCGGCCGATCCGATACAGCCGATAAGATCGGTGTAAAGCCTAGAAAACACACACAGGTGATGAAGTGGAAATGAATAAGTACAAACCTGCTGCACTGCTGTGACATTGCTGGAGGCAGACTCAGTCATGTAGACAGTTGAACGTGTTGCCCACACCTGTAAATACAAGGACACAAAGTAACGTTTAAAGAACTGCATTTATTGTCCTATCACAAAGATGCACACAATGAAATACACATATCCCAAATACCAACATGTCACTTGTTTGTTTTGGTTTTTGAGGCAACGTGTGCTGATCGACGTCTCAGGCTGGACATCTGGAAGAACATAAAGAAATGAATTCATAAACAAAGTAACACACTAATTAAACTGTACATGTACTGTACATATGTGATCTTGTGTTGATAATAGGGCTGGGGCGATACGGCTAACCCTCGATTCGATACTGTGACGATATTTGGCCCACGATAATGACAACATCACGACACACGATATCTTCGATATCTTCGAAATTTTGCAGACGATATTGTCATAACCCGGCTCAAGAGTTATGACAATAACGGAAGGGACACTGCAGATTGCAATTAATCAAAAGGTTTATTATAACAAAATAGATAATTGTAAGCAAAATAATGAAATATATGGTGTGTGTTTGTCAGTATTCATCAGTAATGTAAGTGTGGATGAGTGAATAATAGGATGTGGGGTGTTGTCAGGTGCAAAACCGAACAGAAGAAGCTGAGAGTCGGCCAGACGCCCATGGCTGCTGGATGGAGAATGGGGAAGAGACCGAGCGGCACACGCAGTCGGCCTTTTATCCTGCGGGGGGCATCGGCACAGGTGTCCTAATCCGAAGATGCCACTCCCACATCCACCGCTACCTAGAAATGGGAAAACAGCTGGGAGCCACAACAAGTTATATAGAGACAGGGTCGTCACAATATGTGACTGAAAAAGAAAAAAATACCCATAAAAAGGAAAATGCCTGTGATCTTGCATTTATTCCAAAACTTTGTATAATGTACAAACAAACGTGCACTGCACAAGCAAACATATTAAAGTGCATGAACATTAATAACTTTCATGTAAACAAGGACAGTGCTTTCTGGTAATGTAAAGTCAGTAGCAACTTGTCTTATCTCAACTTGGGGACTTGGGATATACAAACCGATGGGAAGATGAAAGAGGGAAAAAAATCCTTTCACTGCCCCGATTCTGAAAATCAATAAAAAATGATGCAGACAAAATAAATAAATAAATAACCGCGTCCCCAAAATATACGTGAAAAAGTGAAGTGCGTCCCCCATCAGTTCATTACGGGACAGGCTTTTTAGTTGCCAAATATGGGACAATTGCGTATTTTACGGGAGGGTTGGCAACCCTATCTAGACCACAGACGGAAATTAAATGAGGTTTTGTCTTTTTCCCTAAAAAACGGGACAAATTGTGTCCCGGGAGAGATTTTGTCTTTCCCGGGACAGGTGGACAGGTGGTGTTTGGAAAAAAATATTGATATTTGCCGTCAGTGTATCGATTATTTATTGCGACAGAAAGCACAACAATATATTGCAATATTGATTTTTTTTTTCACCCACCCCTAGTTGATAAGTGTATGAATAATTGTGTGAATGTTACCGTGGCAGCTGGGGAAACCCTGCCAGATGACTCCACGACGGTCTCCATGTGGTCCAGCAGCACAGCCTCACTGAACCACACGGGATTGGACGGGATGTCTGTGTGAAATGCAGTCTCAACAGCTGTTGGTACTGTCTATAAAAAAAAGAGGAGAGGAAATCAGAGTCAACTTAGGATAAGTGTTCATTTTTAAAATAAAAAGTTGCACTGTTTGACAAATACACGATTGGGGGAAAAAAAAAAAAAGAGGGATGAACAGGTTACCTCAACCTCCTGTCCAACAAGAGTCCATTCAGGAGCAGGTCCATTAACTGGCATGTGGACAGGACCTGTCACAACCACTCTGGGAGACACCCTGGGCGATGATTGGTTGTGGCACAACACCCCTGGCCTAGGTGAAGGGGGTGCGAGCTGATGGAGCATGCAGCATGCAGACGCTCCACCAAAATCAGTCCTGAGGTGCACCTGAACAGAAAACAACATGTTAACACATATTTGTCAAATCAAATGAAGAGCAAGTAAGGCTGAAGAAGGCAAAACTTACACCATCATAACACCACCATGTACAGCTGACGAAGGGGGAGGTGATCGGCCATATACACAAATGTTAAACCTGGAAGAAGTGTCACATAATCAATTATGTAATCACACAATTCTAAGAAATATCTGTTAGCACAGTGTCACTGAAGAGAAAAAAATACAACAAAAATATGTATTTTACACACCCATGCGTGCAGCAACACGATGATATACTTGACGTAGCGCTGTTTGTAGTTCTGGCTTGACAGTCAGGCGAGATGGAAAGTCAAGCACAAACACCTACAAAATAGTTGTATAAAAAAAAAACCCAAACAAACATAAAAATGCAAAATAAATTCATGAATATTCATGTTATTGAACTATGGATCATGGAATTACTTGATATTGATAAAACAAAGTGGCGATGACATTCATGTGTTCAAATTTGTTTGTCACAGCAGATAAACAAACCTTGGGCCAGCGGTCCAACACAGTTGCCAGTAGCGCAGCAAAATCCTGGGCGGAGTCTGTTACAAGCCCGTGTTCAAGGTTGTTGCCCGGGGCGAGAACACAAAACCATCCACAAGTGGACAGAGATGTGAGTCTCCCACCACCAGAACACTCTGCGGGAAGAGAAACTGCGTTCGTAAGACAGAAAAATAAAGAAACTCGTGGCTTGACAAAATCACGACCCATACCTTCTTGTCTGGTTGCTGGGCCTTAAGAACGAACTTGCACTGTTTTGTCAGTCAGGAGCAAAACGGGCCATCTTCGCACCCAGGTCGCTGACCAGTACCGCGCCCTGTGTAAATTGACAAAAAAGAAAAATCTAAATATGTTTTTGTAAGATTTATTTGGAATACAACATAACATCACAGGCAGAACATGAAATCATGAACGTGGAAGTACTCACGACGTTCAAAGTCCTTCCGAGGTGGAAAAGGTGTCCAATCCCGTTTTTGCTCCAGGCGTTGTTTCATGGCCAGAGAGCGACGGAATGCCTTGGTGTTCGGCATCTGAACAATGAAATGAAAGATTGTGTCATTTTCAATGAAGGACAATGATAACACAAGTTTACAGAAAAAAGTGATGTTTTCTCACACACGACATCAAAACACAGAAAGGTTTCTATACCTTTGCAGCTGGAGACGATGAGCTTAAATCAATAAAGCAAAAGAAAATGTGTATGTGTACTCTTGGACCCTAACCCTAATGCCATACAAGTCTATGGGGTGAAATTTCAACTTTGTCCTACAGATATGGGGCCACTTGCTTTTTCATCAGGAGCCCCCAAGAAGCACCCACGCCAAATTTGGGGCTTCTAGTACTTGAGGAACCCCGAAACCCTAACCCTAATTTCAGCTAACCCTAACCCTAACCCTAGTTTCAGCCTTATTGTTAACCCTAATTCAATGCAAGTCTATGGGGTGAATTTTCAACTTTGTCCTACAGATATGGGGCCACTTGCTTTTTCATCAGGAGCCCCCAAGAAGCGCCCACGCTAGATTTGGGGCTTCTAGCCAATGAGGAAAAATTTGGAGCAGACACGAAAGGGTTACACCTGAGAAGGCACTTAAGATCCTCAAAGGACTGTTGCCACTCACTAGACCAAACAAATGGTTTCAATGGACTGGTTAATTCTTCTCTAGTGGCCGGCAGCTCCACTGCCTTGGTGCTGGAGATGCCCGCTCAGGGGCGCCGCCAGGAATTTTGGGCCCACTTCAAAAAAACAAAAACAAATGGGCCTCCTTTGCGCAGTGCTTGTCAAAAGCTTCACATCACTCAAAAAATACAGTATAGTTCAATAATAGTGCTTGAGTCCATCTTGACAGTGTCAATGTATTTTTATTGTGAATTCTCCACAAAGCAAACTCTTAACATTTATGAATGATTCATGAAAAAACACTTGATGTCTCTCGGACAAAGTTGAGCTTTGACCTTCATAGACTTGCACTGCATTAGGGTTTAGCGATAAGGCTGGAATTAGAGTGAGGGTTTTGGGGTTCCTCATGGGCTAGAAGCCCCAAATTTGGCGTGGGTGTGTCCAGGAGGATCCTGATGAACCTGAAAGTGGCTCCATGTCCCTAGGACAAAGTTGACCTTTGACCCTCATAGACTTGTATGGCATTAGGGTTATCGATAAGCGATACAAACCTGGTGAGTTTAGGACTTAGTGACTCTACGTACATGAATATATGGGGTACCCCGTCCTTACCTTGTTCCAACCTTCCCTCCACAAACCTGGCTGTCCAGTGCCGAAGTCAAAGTGAGAGAGAGAACAAAGAAGGAGGAGGGCCTGTGACGCCGCTGCTGATTGGCTCGTTGGTCGGTTGAATGAGCCAATTCTAGAGCTCCCCTCGGTGTCCACACACTGCAAAATATATCTAAGAAATAAACACTTAAATTGAGAAAGAACAGGCTAGAAACAAGTCAAATTATCTGCCAATGCAGTAAGATATTTAGACTTGGTAAGATTTCTTAAAATAAGACGATATATCTAGGCATTTGAAGAATGGAAAAACTCTTGAAATAAACAGTAAAGCACTCATTCCAAGGACTGTACTAAGTCAAATAAACTTGATACTAGCTTCTCAATTCTTTTTTCACGTTTGCTTCTTTCTTAATTTGAATGAAAAGATCTTAAAACCAGACCTACTAACAGTGCAATTCTTCTTAATTTAAGTTTTCACAATATTATCTTTTTTTTCTCAAAATGAGACAAAGCATCCACCCCCCCTACGCCCATTCCCCCCCCAAAAAAAATAATTCAGCAAACAGAATTAATATTGTCAACAACTATTTATTCACTTAAATTGCTGACAGTGCCTTCACTGCCTTGTAATAAAAACGTCACTAAGGCATTGCATCTTAAAACAACCTCAAGCAATCATTTCTAGAACGCAAGTAACAATTGTTACAATATTCACCGTCATCATTATTGAATATTGATTCAGATTCCCTGACACTCAGTTACACAAAAAAAACAAAAACAGTATGGGGACAGCATATAGTGTTGTGTTCCTATCACCACTGATAACATGTTTAGGGGAGTGTATCACTACCTATGCCTAGTACACAGCTCTACTCCCCAATAAAATCTTTCCATTCTGCCATGGTCTTTTTTGTATGAGGCTGTGGTGTCTCGCTCATGGATAGTGTCCTGTAGCACTTCTGTCTGAATGACAGAGAGAAGGGTTGCCACACACTTTTGGATATGTGAGGTGCAGGGCATAGTAGTAACCCATCAGATGAAGCAGACCGTCACTCAAGTCTTCCTTGGCAAGCGTGGTGGTGGGAGTGGCTCCAAGACAGATGAGACAGCGGGTCCCATCAAACAGCAACACAGGAGTGCAGAAAGACCTCTTCTGCGAGTACATTGTGGGATCTTCTGTTGGCTAAAGAAAAAGAAGAAGGAAACGCCACATCCATGCATGGAACTATGAAGTGTTGAATGTGAGAAAATGCAAACAAACTTTCACCTGAATGACATGAAGCAGTGCCTCACTGGCATGTCCCAGCTTCTTCGGTGGTGGACTTGGTGAAGGAAAGAGTGTGGGGAGTGGCCTGAGCAGCGCGATGGAATATTCCACTGGAATAGAACAAATCAACTTTGAGTTCAAAGTTAGTCTTCCTAAAAATTAGTCTTATTAGGTTTGTGTTGATCACAAAAAAAAATCTTATTTTTTCAGCATGAAGAGTATTACCATTCTGCATCTATTCATTCAGCGCAACATAAACCATCCTATGTTCAAGGAAACAGCTACACAGTCAATTAGAGACACAGCAAAATGACTCACCTACATCCAGCGTTATGCGTGGCTTCATCACTTCATTTTTTTTCCAAACACCATAAAATTACACATTGGTGCAGAAGTCTTCCCATCTCTTTTTTTAGTTCATCAATGAATTTTCTGTTGCCCTTATCCAGAATGCGCCGCAGCTCATTCATCGCCTATAATGCAAGTCAGTGTTAAAATCTGCAAAAATGCTTGCTTTTCATCATAAACCAAAACAAGTTAATCACTTACACGATAAAGATCCTTGACACATGAATATGCATCCAGGATCTTTGTTGGCCTTGTCCTGTTCTTTCAGAACATCACTATCAATGAAGGATCTTCTTGCTTGAAACTGCAGGTCAAGAATTTGGGAGACAGCATCTTGGTTGGGTTTTGGTTTCTTGTACAGCTCCTGCAGGGTCTGATAATGTCTGGCCTGTGCTGTCAGACCATCTTTGGCTGATGAAATGGAGGAGACAAATCAGTAAATCAGTCAAATGGATGCAGAATGAAGACACAGTTCCTGGCTTCATTCGGTGCAGTCTTGTCTGGTACGGTGGAATTCTCAGCAGAGAGGAAACCAGATCCAAAACATTATGAACAAGAGAGAAACAATAGACCCAATTAGGAAAAAAGAAAAAAAAAAGTGTTATGCTCGATGTTTTCAGAGCAAAGTAGGTAACCAATCACATCTACACTAATAAGGGCCCAAATCAGTTTCCTCCTGAGAAAGTGTTCTGGTCCAGGAAAAAGGTCTCTCAAATCATCACGACTGAGGGTGTGGAGCAAGACTTCATCGATGTTGGCAGCTATAAAGACAGTCCAATCATTAACAAACCTTTTAGACTTAACAACTCATACATTTTTTTAACGAATTTAATTCAACTTGACAAGTCAAACCAAGTTTGTTTTGTGCCAATTTCTGTTATCAGAATTAATTGTAAATGCAATTCAGTTTAGACATTTTGTCTCAAATTTGTAAAATACTTCTTTTTGAAATCAGTGTCAGCATACAGTTATTTTAATTACTTAGCGGACAAATCACAGTAATGGAAATTTTTTCATACCTACACATGACATACCATTTAAAATTGATACTGTGACATCATCCAGCTCATCCATTATTGGCCCCGGTTTGGATGTCCATTTAATTTCTCCTCAATCTGGCAGGGAAAAAAAATCATCATATTAAGGTCACAATTAGGACAAGCTGGCCTTCCGACTCAAGATCCGTTTTTTTACAATGCCCATCTGCCATGGATCCCAAAGTTCCCATGCAATTAAAAGTTGTGACACCTTAGCTGAATGATAACCCTAGACAGCTCAACGGATTGCTAGTCATACAGACAACAATCAAAATTGGAGTGAAACTTGTAACCACAATGCCTGCAACATGGTGGTACTTATGGTAATAATCATCAAATACCAGTGTTCTTCGTGACCAAATGACAACATCTGATAGGATTGTGCCACCTTGAACTGCAATCAACTTAAATTTTGATAAAAACAAACAAATTGAACCTAAACTACATCTTCAATCAATCCAATTTGAGCACCCTCTACCCCATAAACTGAAGATACTGCAATACAAACTTGGTAGTACAGTATTTCGTCATGCCACATATAACTAGGAATGATAATTGCTTGTTCACATGACTAGAATTGCAGTACATCAATCCAATACAAAATACACACTTGTGACACTTGTCATCAAGCTCATAAATCCATCGAGTCGAGATGAGCACGTGCAAGGAGTCGGACTCCGTGAGTTCATGTAAACAGAGCATTGCGTTTGCATAAATTATGCACGGCTATCGAGCTAGAAGCCGAGTCCGATTTGGTGCACATAACCACACTATAATGCCTCTCAATGTCCTAACCCATGCCACGCAACACAAACGTGAGGGACCGATTTGAGTTTCTCACGGGACCAGCAGTGAAGTCACAACCGTCGCCCCAAATGAAATGTCGCAGCAGGAGCCTGAGGATTTTCTGAGTCAACATGCTGATCATCAGGTAACGTAATGTTGGCTTCCTTGACGACATTAGACAACTCCCTGTTTATATTTTATCCATATTTTAGTACAAAGCCTCCTTGTTTTCTGATCTGCTCCTGTTTGACTTGTTCGGTTTTTGTTTTGACATTATGCTGTTAGTGTTTATTTCAAATTAACAAGAAGTACCGGTACAGATAGTAGGAAATTAATATAACACTTGCGTCAAACAAAGAATAACTAACTGTACATATCATGTCTACAGGAAGGAGCTGGTACATTAAGTGAGAATATTCAAGAATATTAAGAGAAGATATATTCAAGGTTGTCCTGAGGTCAACTGTACCAACCATTGCCAGAGCTTATGGAGCAATTTGATGTTATTGTACAGTAAAAATGGAATATTGGAGCTGTCGCAAAAAAAAAAAAAAAAAAAGAAAGAAAAAAAAAAGCCAACTTTAAGGCTTAATATCTCCAAAATGATACTGTACATATGCTTGATAATGACTGAGGATATAGTCAGGGTGTTCCTCAGGTCAACTGTACCAACCACTGACAGAAATTATGGAGCAAAGCAATGTTACTGTACAGTAAAAAATTGAGTACTGGGCCCTTTTTGCCTGTTTGAAAAGCTAAAAAAAAAAAGGAAAACAACAACTTTGAGGCTTAATATCTCCAAAATGGTACATTAAATATGCCTTATAATGATTGAAGATATATTCAAGGTTGTCCTGAGGTCAACTGTACCAACCATTGACAGAGCTTATGGAGCAATTTGATGTTATTGTACAGTAAAAATGGAATATTGGAGCTGTCGCAAAACAAAACAAAAAGCCAACTTTAAGGCTTATTATCTCCAAAATGATACAGTAATCAATCACATTTAGAAATCAAATGTTTCTAAATGTCAAGTCAGTAATGTCAAGTCAGTGCTTGATGTGTCATCAGCAGGCGTCGGCGTCAGGAATGGGGCATCGGCGGGTTTCGGGCGGAATCGCCAGGCGTTGGGAAGCGTCGGCGGGTGTCGGGGGCTCGTGGCCAGGTGGCGGACGTCACGGCAGGCAGTGGCCAGGTGGGCTCAGTCCCGCAAACGCTGCTTACAGCTTTAATTTTGTATTGCTTTGATAACATTGTCTAAGTTGAGTTTAAATTTACACTATTTTTTTTTTCTTAGCTGCTAATTGTTCAAAAATGCTGATGTTAATAGTGTGTTTGCACAGTAAATGTTATGGCACTTTAATTCATATGGCAGTACATTTAAAATAACTGGCCGTCAAGTTCCAGGAACTGACAAACTGCACTGAGTTGAGTGAGATTCTCCAAAGGAACTCCAGTATAAATGTGGACTTTACATTCTAGTCCCCTGTGAAGAAAAACCCAAAAGTGAACGTTTTTGTGCCTCACCCTTTCTAACTGGGACATTTGCAAGGGAACGCAGACTGGTTATGCATATTGAATATTCCTGCCTTTAGTGAGAGATCGGTGAGAAACAAGTTTTTGTGTCGTCCTGATAAAAGAAAAATGTTTCTGCTGTTACCTCAGAAATTGCCCGTTATTATTGTGGCTCAGGATTTTGGAGGTAGATTTTTTTTATTTTTCATAAGGAACAGGATAACAGTAATGCCCTGGCATTGGCAATAAGCTTTAATTTTGTATTTGCATTTTTTTTAACTTTAGATTTACATTAAAAATGTTTCTGTGTAAAGTGCTGATGTTAAGTGTTTGCACGATAAATGTTATGGTGCTTTCGTTTATATGGCAGAACATTTAAATTAAAGTGTATGAAAGACTTCTTTTAAATTCATTATTGGCTTTTGCGTATACAACGTGATTAATCGTGATTGATCAGGTAAATCATGCGATTAATTGCGATTAAAATTTTTAATCGTTGCTGTAGTGCCGCATCTGGGCCTAATCTTCTTTTCACAGGACAATAGGAATTTATTGCAGCACGGCCTTCCGATGAACCACGTTGGGAGGACGCAGAGGTGGTACCCGATTGGCTGTGATGCGACTCTTCTGATGATCAGATCTCATTTGGGGTCAGGAGAGACCGTAAAATACCCACACAGGAAAACACTTTCCCCACAAATCACAGGGGGGAGTCAGTCCAAGGGGACCTGGCGCCAGGAACGAGGGGTCCGGAAAGACGCAAAGAAGAGCGCACGTCGATGTTGAACTGCCAGTGTAGACATCGCCCAGACAACAGCAGAGCGGGCTTCCAGCGTCTGAGCTTGGTGCGTCCATCTGAGCTCCCTGCGCGCTGCCGGACCCGAACGGCCCGGTACGATCTCCCAGGACCACCTTGGAGGACCATCAAGCATCGATCTCCCAATCACCTGCGGGCCAACGCTCATCCAACGTAAGCCTCGTCACTCGCTTTTGTTCTGAAGTCTGGTATGCATCATAATAAATTTAGTCTTAAATTCTAAAGCCCGTAAACAGTCTGGTTGGCTGTTCCAACAGCCGATAGGTCATAATTTTTCTTTCCCTTTTATTTTGCTACTTTAGGTCTCAGTTTAGGGTCCGTTTCCAGTCACACACGCACCCACATGCCCACACAACACACACGCACAACACACATAGATACCTTTCGTTGCTGGTGGTGTTTTGTGGTCATTTTGTGTCATACTGCCTCGTTTAAACTGTTTGGTGTTTGTTGAAATAAATGCATATTGAGCCTGACGTCGTTGTTTGACTGGGATATTAAAGTGTAGTTCAAATCCCTGCGTACCGGCCAAGAACTCACCATTAAGGTGAAACGGTACTGAGACTGATTCTAGTGTTTCTTGCTCACACTAACAACCAAGAGCAGGTGGTGCTCCGTAAATTTTCATATCAAATATTCTTTCCTCTGTTCCGAGTCGGTCCGTCCGTGGGAGCAGGGACGGCGTCACGCGTCCTCCCTGTCCCCTCGGAGTCCCTCTAGCGGTCAGACTAAGAATTGCATGTAAAATCCATGTTTATATATTTGGCATTCCGTTTCATTCCTTAGGGAGTTTGATCGTTCAAATTAAACAATCCTCCTCCCTCCACTACATTGCCCAGCCCCAGTAAAAACATTTTTCTGGTGCCAGCATTTCGTGAGGCAGAAGATGATTCAGACTTCAGTGCCTTGGAGCGAATAGCTTCGCCACTCAACTGGCCAAGAGACATGTGGCCTGTCCTTCTCCAATGCAAGCGGGTGGGAAAAGCACAGGAGTTGGTGTCTGCTCTTTTCTTAGAAGACAGCCTGCAATATGATGTTGGAAAGGAAGCAATTTTTCCTGCTTATGAGCTTGTTCCTGAGCCCTACCGGCAAAAATTTAGGAACCATAGAAAATCTAGTGGTCAAACCTTTGTCGAGTTTGCATGGGAGAAAAGCAACCTCTTTGATAAATGGTGTGCAGCTAATGATGTCAAAAATGACTTTGAGTCACTCCGTGAGCTCGTTCTTTTAGAAGATTTTAAAGACTCTTTGCCAGAGAAGGTGGTAATGTTCTTGAATGAACAGAAAGTGTCGTCATTGTCCAAGGCTGCTGTCCTCGCAGATGAGTTTGTGTTGACCCACAAAAATGTCATCTCATCTTCCCCCCCGATCGGACAGGCCTTCTGCTTCTCGTCCCACAAGAGCCGAGTCTAGCCACCTCCCCCTTGAAAAGGCTAGAGGGAAGGGATTTCTGGTTTGGCCATAAAGTGGTAGACTGCGCAACACCAGGGCTCTCGACCGTCTAGGGTAAAAACTCCCTGAAAACTTGAATAACTATTGTCAGATATCATATTAACTACAAAGTGATCAGGGGAACGTTGGAATGGGAAGGAAAACTCCATTCAACCAAAACAGAAACACGGTAACAGACAATATGGCGGAACTACCAGCTAGCTCATAAACAGAGGGAGATGGCGAAACGAACTCCTCGTGACTAACGACGCGGAAAAGGGCTCGGACATAAAAATTATTAGCAAGGAGATACAGGATTTAAAAACGGAATCAAAAGAAGTCCTTCGCACGTTTGGAGAAACACTGAGGAACGACGTGGAAAAAGACTTGGACGACTTCAAAGACGAAATAAATCAACAACTTGCGAAAGTCGTCACCGAACAGGAGCTCCAGACCGGCAAGATCAACGAGGCTGAGTCGCAGATTGAAAAGCTAGAACGTTGGGCACAGGAAGCTAATGACGCTCTGGTCATATCACTGAGAGAACAAAAAGCTCTTCAGGACAAGTTAACTGACCTGGAGTCCAGGCCGAGGAGAAACAACCTACGTATCTATGGAGTCACTGAAGGAGAGGAGGGAGAATCTGTGGCCAAGTTTGTGAAAGACCTGCTGAAAAGCGAACTGCACCTGCCAGCAGATTTTAATTTCCAAATTCAGAGAGCACACCGCTCATTTGCACAGAAGCCAGCGGACAGTGCCCAACCGAGACCCATCATTGTTAACTTTCTGGAATTTACTACCAAAGAGAGGGTCCTGAGAGAGCTATGGACAAAGAAAATAGAACTGGGGAATAAAGTACCGTCATTCCATCACGATTACGCGACAGAGATGGTCCAAAAGAGAAAGGAGTACAACACTGCTAAAAGAATCCTGAAGGAGAAGGGCATCCGCTTCCAGACGCCATTCACCAAGATGAGGACCCACTGGGATACGGGAACTCGAACCTACAACAGCGCAGAGGAGGTAAAGGAGGAACTGGCGAGACGCGGCCTGGCGGAGAAGACGGCGGTGGCGACGGGTGCGGAGGGGCCTGCGGCACTCGGTGCCCCGCACTGCGACGGAGTGGCAGTGCAAGGAGGGATCCTGGAGGGGCTACGCATCAGCAGCGACACGAGCCAAAGAAAAGCTACAAGAGTTTCAATGATTCTTTGATTAAATTTAGAGAATAAAGGGAAGAAAGCTGGTAGGGATGTTCTAGTATGACGGGTGTTTTTAAGTTGACAAATTATTAAAATTGAATTCCCATGTTAATAGAAAAGAGACTGTGGGAAGTCCGGGTCGCTCCTTTTTTTCTAACGTTGGACTCATTTAGAACGACTAAAATACTCATTGCAGGTTCAAGTGTCATTTCTAAGTTAGGTTAGATTTTTGACTGCCTTCACGCGGGCCGGACAGAGACACGCCGTAGTTTGGCCATGCCTGATCTACAGGAAACACATCTCTCTCAACAAGAGCACGACACACTGAAAAGATTTGGATATAGAAATGTTTTTTTTAGCTTGTTCAGGAAAGGCCCAAAGAGAGGTGTCACAATATTAATCTCTAATTCTATCAGTTTTGAAGTTGTTAAAAAAATAAATGACAAAGAAGGGAGATATGTAATAGTCAAAGGGAAATTGGATGAGAACTCAGTTACTTTGGTCCAGGGTTGGACAAGTGCTTTTTGAAATCACTGTTTGAGATCATAGCTGTGGAAAGTGAAGGAATCCTAATATGTGCAGGGGATTTCAACATGATTTAAAAGCTAAACTCGACACAACTAATGGCAACAGAAGTCAGACCCGCCTGTCGAAACTTGTCAACGTCTCTCTAGCCGAACTAGGGATGTTTGATGTTTGGAGGGACCTCCACCCGTTACAGAGGACTATTTTTTTTATTAACATTACAGACAGATACAGAATAGAGGAATGTAAAATAGGAATGACTGACTTGTACTGACACAGTATTAATTACCTTATTATTTGTCTAAATAAGAGGAAGAAAAACACACTTTGGAGATTAAATGTGGGTATGCTAAATAATCCAAAAACACTGGAGGAGGTTAAGAAAGAGATTAAATGCGCTATGGAGGAGAACATAGATAGTCCAGTAGACACTTCCATACTGTGGGACACAATTAAAGCTGTGATGAGAGGGAGGTTAATAGCGAGGGCAGCCTATCAAAAAAAGACTAGATGTGGCGAGGGGGAGGGTCTGGTGGAGGTGGAGACAATTCTGAGTGGGTATAAAGGTGGGTATAAAGGAAAATTGGGGGGGGGGCGGTTGCCTGACAACGCCACCTGGGGAGTTGCACCCCAGGAAATAAACTATAATAAAATTCCACGGGCTACACAGGTTCGTTACGCTTTGAAATTTAAGAGGACGAGACGGACTTCCCATGAAACAGCTTTATTTGACAACAATTTAAAATAGACCAGGTTTAGCTGCCTGAGTGTCAAGGAAATAAGTACCATACCAAAAAGACTGTTCTACATAAGAAAATAAGGGGAACAGGGCCAAAGAAACCAAAGAAAACTCAAAAAAGGGAATAAACAAAGCTAAGGGAATCACTACAAACCAAAATTCACGCTACGCCAACTCCTGTCCTAAAGAAAAGAGAACAAAATTAACATACTAATACCTTGAGACACCCAGGCAAGCGTTAAACAGTTAGAACGAAAGGAAAACTTTTATTTATTCTTCGCGCGCGCGCACACACACACACACACACACGCACACACACGCACACACACGCACACACACGCACACACACACACACACACACACACACACACACACACACACAGGACCAAAACCCAAAACAAAAAGGTAACGATCACTGGGGAACAAGATATTAATGAACTAAAAAAGGAAATCAAACTATAACAAAATCGCTACTCAATAGAAAACCCAAAGTTTCACCAAAATTTCACAACAAAACAAAGAAAAGAAAACCAACCAAAGAAAGTGGTTACGCTAACAAAAGAAACAGACAAACTGAATTGTCTAAACCAAATAAACCAAAATCAAAGGAAAAGTGTCCGCGTTGTGGTGGTGACACCGCTGTTACCCGGCTAGACTGCTGCGGCAATTGATGGCGAGGACATCGCCGCCGCAACAGTAACAGAGGGGAATGGAGAAAACAGAGGAAGACGGAGCGACTGCACCCAGGCAGGGGGTTGAGACCAGCGTCCTTCCAGTACCCGTCTCGGCGCACCGGTGTTCAACTGCAAGGCAGCCTCCCCGCCGTGCGCCAGAGGAGGAGGGGCGGCCGGGGGGGCCTGGGGTGAATGCACAACGATCACGCACACACAGCGCCACCTCCCGATGAACGGGCACCCGCCAGGGTTCCTCCTCCGGCTGTGCTTATGGCCCAGCCCGCTCTGGGATTGCTAGCCGAAATGCTAAGAACTGCGAAGGACAGAGTTCTCAGCGTGGACACGCCAGAGGACAGAGTGCTGACTCCAGCCTGCGCTTCTTTTTAAAAGAGCTGCTTTCACTCTGCACTCTGGCGCAGGTGTAATCAGTGCGTTTACATGCAGAGCTTAATCGGACTAAGCAATAATTCGGTTTTCTCGTCCAATCGGAGTTCTCACCTTGTCCCCCTATACATGCAGCTGAGAAATTTGAATTACTGACGGGAACGTGTCCTCCTCCCAACAGTAGGGGGTGGAGTGAGCCTTTTCAGCTGGTCAGCTGCTTTCGGTTGACATATTACATCATTATGATATAGAATGATAGTTCATAATGTACGTGTTACTTACTTTGCAGATAAGCTGTACCCTATTTCTTGTGCTCATGGTTATCTTAAAAGATAACCATGAGACAAGAACATTGTTTACTGTTGGAGGGCTACAACAACACAATGTCTTCGATGCTACGCTTTGTGCCGTCGCTACGGACCCCAAACTCTCGTTCTTGTTGGATTCGGGTTCGGAGCAGACTGGTGGGAGAGTTTGTGTACAGGTTTTGCAAAGGAACGGTGTCTTCAGTTATACACATGCTCATTAAAGTGCCGACCGTGGAGGAAGCTTGTGCCGCTGCACGCCGTTTCCAGCAGAATAACAGCGAAATTATCGAAATAAAAACAAATCAGAAAAACATCTCTTTGCTGTGCTTTTATTTACAAAGTTAAAATTCTTCTAACTTATAAAAAATGTGAACGAAAAGGTAGAAATATAAATACGAAGGAATACGTATTTGTTCAGGGCTGCGCAAAGCCGGAGCCCTGCATTTGCTGCGCTACCCTTTTAAAAAAGGTCTCTGTTGTGAGTTATTTTAATATGTCCATCTCTTTTAGAAGAGAAAGCATCGCCCCGGTCTCATCCTCTCTCCAAATGTCAACATTCTTATTCGCGTTTGCTGGTTGTTTCGCGCCGAAGGCAATAATTCAAATTTCTTCATCGCGATTAACGCACACGGTGCTTTTTGAACCTTTGGCCGCTCCGTAGATTGTGGAAACGGGAAATGAATTGACTCACAGCACACAGTCACACGCTTGCAGCCGGCTTGTATGCACAACAAAAAAAAGAAAAAGACACTGAGCGTAGGTGAGCACTCGGAAGGACTAACATGGATAAGGCGTCAATTGTAAATGGAAAGTTCCACTTCAAAACCCTGCCAGATGGCAGTCTTGACAGGACAAAAGTGATATGCATTTACTGTAAAGCTGTATTTAGTTTCCACCGGAGTACGAGCAGTCTTACGTTTCACTTGTCTGCGAAGCATACAGCTGACGTGGAGAGCCCTCCGCCCCCTTCTGAGGTAAAGCAAACCACGTTGGATGGTGTGGCACGGAGACCACTGGCCGCGTCCACCACACGCCAACTTTCAACAGCGGGGGCTAAATGGGTGTGGCTACGGCTTGCAGGCCAATTAATGTGGTGGAGGACGAGGGTCTGCGCGATATCATATATATTATACTGACTATGGATGAATATGACACTGACTGGATGATTATGGCACTGACTGTGGATTACTATGGATGCTGAGCAGCTGTTCTAGGCTATGCTGCCTAACTGCACTATATCAGTTGAGTCCTGTACTGTATTGCACTGCCCCCTGTTTAATGCACACTTTATTTATTGTTTTGATTTAATTTAATTGATTTTGTGCATCACAGTTTGATGCAATGCATAAGTGTCATCCTTTTGTCTTAATGGCTGCTGAAAAAAGGGGATGAATAGTTCAAGTTGGAGTTGAAAAGTAAAATAGAGAAATTTTGGTAGTACTAGTAATCATTACTATGTAATGTTACAGTTATGCCCATCTGTTATCTTTGTTGGGCTTGAGTTTATGATTATTTTTTTTTTACCCTGTGCATCTTTTGTTTTGTTAGTCGTACTTGTCATTGCTCCAACACGAATAAACATGCTGCATCCCACTAGATGGCGCATTTGCCTTATTTACAAGCACCATGGTCATCAGAGCTGATCTCTGCCACTCTCAGCAGCGTGCGTCTACTAAGGTCTACTAAGATTCCACAATCTATTACACCTCGTGAGCAAAACAGGCTACAGGTAAAATTAAACATCTTCAGTTGAGCAACTCAGGCAAGTTAAACTGATTTAAAAACAAACAAACACTATAATACTAGGAAAAGAATCCTCTATATGTCAATAAATACAACAGATTGAGTATTCATAAAAAAAAAAATGCTTACTTTAAATAAGAAAATCCAACAAACCAACAAGTGCAACACTAAAAAGCAAACCAACAATCAAAATAATGCTTAATTGCCTTAGTTTCGTCCCACACTTATCAGCTTAGCTACTAAGAATAACACACATTATTCACCTGGACAGAAGGAGGTTCTGAGGAACGTGTTGGTCCTGGAGCTTCCTGGTCAGGATGTTCGGGAGATCCCTCTGGCTCAATGTCTGGAGCGCCAACATATTTTAGAATTGCTCCTGCAGAGACAAAGCTCATTAGATCATCAAGCAAAACAGATCAGAAGCGCATTTTCCTATTTTATTATTACAGTGATGTTGCAGTAATATAGGAAAATTAAAAATTCATTTGTTTTTAAATTAAACATTATGGTTGCAGTGTCCCTTTAAAGCTTTTACCCAATTACAAAACTGTCATTTTTAAGAGTTTTTGGCATTACTTTACACACTGTACTAGTTAAAGTAATAAAACTAAGATAAATGACCCACTGCCACAACAGTCTAAAATAGTCAACACCATGCCAAATAAAGTATTTCCATAAAATATTTCTTTGAATTCTAAAACAGTAGCACATTTCTAATTAAGGGCCTACAAAATACAAACTAAGCTAAGTAAATTCATCCTAAGTTAAGGCTAAAATAACATTAAGAGTCAAATATGTGAACTGAACAATAACAGGGGACTGACTACAACAACTACAACATGCCCTCCGTCCCTCTCTCCCTGTTAGAATGTGAATAAACGGGTGTGGAGTCAATCACTCATTCCCATGGCAGGATAGGCCAACATGGCAGGATATGGTCAACTTTCATAAAACAAACAAAAACGCTGATTCATGACGAACAAATATTAGCCAGCCAGCTAACATTTATCCGACGCTAGCTAGCTGGCTAGCAGGACAAATAAACAAACTTGGGGGGGGGGACAACAGCGTTTCACCTCCACCTCTCCAGCCCATATCACAAACAAATAACTTACCTTTCCCTTTTGCAAGTTTTTCTTGATCAGTTTTCTTTTCCTTCCGTTTGTCCGCACCGCTGGGATAACTCCTTTTTGATGCCATTATGGTGTCTGTTTGTTTTTAATCCTCTCGCTAACAGGAACGAATGGTAGCTGTCAATCATTCACATCATACCTGTCGGCGTCGCCGGCCCGCTACGTCACAACCTGCGTGACAGTGCGGCAAGCCCCCAGATGGCGTCCCATTCCTTTCAATGAAGTTGCTCACCCAGCGCATGGCTCCCAAAAACTTTTTGACTTCCGCATTGATGGGATAATAGAGCATGCGCCGTTGTGTCAGTGTGGAGACCGTCACTGACAGACGTGCGCGCTCACGGACCGTACAAAATTCAACAGGGAAATCAATGTATTTTTTACGGAACAACTGACGATTGTTGTTTGGAAATTTTAGAAATAATAATAATAATAATAATAATAATTATTATTATTATTATTATTATTATTATTATTATTATTATTATTATTATTATTATTATTATTATTATTATTATTATATTAATAAAATAGTATTATTATAATAATATACTATTATTTGTGTATTAAACAAGTGAGCAATGTGCCACTGAATAATAAATGATAATTCTTTGAAGCAACTCTCTATGGACCATAACAGCACTGCCACACATATTTTTTTAATGAATAACCTCTTTGGAAAGCAGACAAAGTAATGAAATGATTGGTCTATTTATTTCATCAGAACTAAAAAATAAATAAATAAAAACTCAACGATCTTGAAAGTTCCTCCCTTTCTCTTGCACCTGTCGATGTGTGTAGCTAACACAAATTTGCAAATATTTTGTCGTCCTCGTGGAATTAAACAGCACACCATGTTAATTTATCAGCGAGTGCTCTCTCTTTTCATGCAATTCATCATGCTTAACATGTAATGCTGAATCATGAAAGCTAGGGAGCAAAAAATAATAATTACATAAACCACGAGTGAAATAAAATGTGTCATTCATTCAACAAAGATTTCATTCATTCATCTTCTATACCCGCTTATTCCTATTCAGGGTCACGGGGGTCTGCTGGAGCCTATCCCAGCTGTCTTAGGGCGAAGGCAGGGTGACACCCTGGACAAGTCGCCAGTTCATCGCAGGGCCACATAGAGACAAACAACCATTCACACTCACATGCACACCTACGGACAATTTAGAACGTTCAATTGACCTCACATGCATGTTTTTGGAGTGTGGGAGGAAGCCGGAGAACCCGCAGAGAACCCACACAGACACAGGGAGAACATGCAAACTCCACACAGAAAGGTCCCAGGTCCAGGCCCCGGAATCGAACCCACGACCTTCTTGCTGTGAGGCGGCAGCGCTAACCACTGCACCACCTACTATTTTATTACTTAGTTGAAAATGCCATTTTATTTCATTTAACAAAGCATATCATTATTTCATCATGCATTTAATTGTTTTGTGGTCCTGTGTTTTAGTGCTTCATAATTGTATTCTGTTGTCAAATTTGCCCATCAAAGTCAGATTAGTAATCCTGTACATCAGTTTAAGGAAAACCAATTCTAGGTAATGGATTGCAGATCTTGTAGTGACCTGTTACAATGGAAAGAAATGGATACATAATAAGTACGTCTGTGTGCCCGATATTTTAGCTAACACTAAACTTTCTGCACAACTGTCTGCATTGTGCTTTTTCTTCGGCCACAGAGAACAGAAACTTCTGTAGTTCTTTGTTCACCCATGGTACAGTTTCAGAAGCTTTTCAGTTTTTAATACGTGTTAATGTAAAAATCCACATGCGAGGCATTTAAAAATGGCGGTTTTGGTCTTTCGTGAAAGACTGCCTTTGGCCAATCAGTGTCCTGAACGTTGCTACGTCACCCTTATGGTCTCAGCTCTGCTCGCTTCGAACCCCAACGAGGCAGGTACCAAAATCCTAACCCCTGGGAACGTGACAATTGTTTTTTTCAATTTAAGTTTTTGTTATTTTGTTCGTTTTCGTTAACTATTATAACCGTGGTCAGGACCTCCAGTCAGAAGATCCACTGGAGGACATTTAGAGCAAACAGTCAGACAACAGCAGCTTCACCACATCAGCTGAAAAATGGAGTTTGGATGCTTTCAGCTTCAAGTCGTGGACAGAAAATGATGCTCACACTGTCACACTGATGTTTTCTTCTCCAACCTTCTCTCAGCTCCAGAGGTTGGTGGTCTGCAGGAGCTTCTACAGCAGCAGAAGATCAGTCTGGAGAGGAGATGTGAACGTGTGACTGAAGGTGAAGAAGCAGGAAGTCAAACTCTCCTCAACAGCATCTACACTGAGCTCTACATCACTGAGGGACTGAGTGAGGAGGTCAACAGAGAGCATGAGGTCAAACAGCTGGAGACCAAGAAGACCAAGAAGACCAAGGAGATCCTCCACGACCGTCCAATCAGGTGCAGCCAGATCTTTGAAGCCTCACCTGAGCAGCAGGGACTCAGGGAGTCACAGTGGTGCTGACCAGGTCTCTGGGCTGGACTGGGAAGCCTTGGGGTCCCACTGGAGGAGCTGGAGGAGGTGACTGGGTCCAGGGAAGTCTGGGGGTCTCTGCTGAGGCTGCTGCCCCCGAGACCTGACTCCGGATACGGCAGTAGAAGATGGATGGATGGATGGATGGATGGTTGGATGGATGGATGCCAGGTGATAGAACATTTCATAAAAACAGACTCTGCATTATAACTTCTATTACACTCTAAAAAACTCACTCCAATATAACTGCACTCGTCCTTCTCTCACATTACATTGGATCACAATGACCAAACAACACAACAAAGACAATGATCCAACTGTGCTGCCACGTCCAGACTCAGTGTAGGTCTGTAGGCCTCTTGGACCTTCATGTGAACCACTGCGTGTTGACTGGAGGTGAAACATGACTGACTGCTGTCCTCCTACCTGGACAATGCAATCTCACTTTCATTCTGCTGCAGATGGCCATTTTCATTTTACACCGTCCAAATTTACAGCTCAGGGCGCTGGGACGAATTCCAAATTGTGTGCAGATACAGGCCTACACTTCAAATAATTATGAGAAAAATCCAACGTAAAGAGAGCACTTCCATTAGGAAATAGTCAACATGAAATTTCGTCATCTACTGACACCTGCTGGTCAAATTGAATAGTTGCAAATATTGTGAACAAGTTGTCATCTAATTCTAATCCTAAACAATATGGCCATTCGAAGTGAAGTATTAAGACAATTAATCAGGTTTGTACTGCTTGATTGAACACATTCATCCCGTTCCAGTGCACTAAAACCCACTTCCCTTCAGGACCGTGTCAGCGAAGCCAAAACTTCCTTGAGTGACGTTGTGTCCCAGCATGCAATGCGAGCTAGCGATTCACAATACTATTCCATCACAAACATGGATGTAAAAAATAAAAAGGGACGAAAAATGAAACTTCAGGAACACCAACCATTGCAATACAAGCAGAACTGGGCCGAAGTTTTATATTATGTACACCATAATACAGCCTTCTGGTGGACAAGCCATACTGTTTAATCAGTGTCTTCCTATGGCACTTCCGTGGGTAGAAACTCGTCGTAGAGGTCACGTGCTGGGTGCTCGTCACCCCACCAACGACCTCGGGGAAGGTCTAAGACAAGTGCCAATGGTTACCCATGCAGGGTATCACCTGATACGGGTGAGCGAGTGAACAGAAAATATGTGTCAACGTGTGCAGTCGTAACAGGAGAAGCTTGTTGACGGAAATTATGCACTACTAGTGGATGTGACACTAATGAGTGCGATGGATGAGGTGGAGCAATGCTCCAGAACCCTATTCAGACTACTCTCCCTCCACTTTTTTTGTTTTGTATGAGCGTTTAAAAAAAACAACATAATGATAATCGAATAAGCTTTAGTTTATTAATCAGAATTAAAACAAGTAGGTTTTGCCCTTAAAAGGTTGTAGTTTTGTTATAGATGAGTTCCTTTGTTGTAGTTTGGCGCTTGAAAAACTATATATGGGATGTACCATGACCTGAGGGATTTCCTCATCCCATCCCAGCTTGGTTCTGATGCTGAATGTGAATGTATCTTGCTGTACATCCCACTGAGCTCCAAGGGCCCTCTCCATAGGGAGCTGGTCTCTGTCAAGGTTAAGTGTTTTTACCTCTTTAGCTCTCTGCTCTTCAGGAATGGCGGCCAGCACCGAGCGATGATTGCTCACCCACTTATTGAGCTTAAATCCACCTCTACCGCACAGGTCTGTTAGCTGCTGGTACAGATGTATTGCTTGTTCCACCGTGCTGACGGCCTTTAGA
The DNA here is from genome assembly GCF_046127955.1 of Nelusetta ayraudi. NCBI lineage: Eukaryota > Metazoa > Chordata > Actinopteri > Tetraodontiformes > Monacanthidae > Nelusetta > Nelusetta ayraudi. The sequence goes on from NW_027466095.1 coordinate 2,791,329, forward strand.
CAATCATCCACATAGAAATTTTGACAAACAGTGTTTATAACCTCGGCTGGGAAGTCATGCTGATTGTCGTCGAATGAAGCACAGCCTGGGGATGACACTGCCCCAAAGATGTGGACCAGCATCCTGTGCTCTTGTAGGTCCTTTGTAATGTCCCCATCTGGCCACCAGAGGAAGCGTAAGAAGTTTACATCCTGGTTGGAAACTCTTACTTGATGAAACGTTCCCTCAATGTCAGTCATGAATGCTACAGGGCCTTGGCGAAAACGAAGCAGCACACCTAGCAGTGTACTTGTCAAATTGGGACCCTGTAGGAGCTCTTTATTTAATGATGTTCACTCACTTTCAATCTCACAGCCACTAAAAAACCTGATTGTGATTGAGAGGTCCTCAGCAGCCAATCACTGTTGGGAGTCCAGCCTTCAAACACTCCTCCTGAATCCACAGTCACATCTGTGAGCATCTGGAACTTTGGCCCTGATCCTCCACACCACACAACTTGGGATGACAGCGCCACCTACCTGTATCCTTTCAGCAGCCAGTCCATGCACTGACCCGTTTCCACTGTGGCCTGTTGTGTCATCTGGACCGGAGTCTGGATCATCAGTGTCCAGGTTCATGGAATCTGTCAGTGTGCCGCCGTCCTGTGATGTAATGACAGAGAATCACTCTATTTATACTAATGTGCAGAACCACTAGAGTGTCATTTCTTCACTGCTGTCAGCAACAAGCATTTGGTGTCACACTGGTGTACAACACTTATGGGCTAATTAATAAGAAATGACATATTTATGAATCACCCGCAATGCCCAGATTGTTGCTGCTTATCTGCTGATATGAGCCGTCAACTGTTGCAATATAGAACCACGGGCAGGAAATTACAATTAGTGTAGAGTGTATTATAATTTAAAAGTTTACTCACGGTAGTTCTTTAAAGAATTTAGCAGGGATGGAACAGGCTAACGTGACGACGTCACCTGTAACACGGTAGGAGCTCAACCTGCTGTCACAGCGAAAACTCTGTGTTACGTCCCGTCGAGGGGGACCGAGACGCAACGTGTGGGACACCTTCCCCCACTCCCAAGCCTCATTAATTTTTCACTACAGTTGGCAGTTTCAACAAAAAACATTTTATTAATCAGTAAATGAAATAAACAAAACAACTTAACCGGTGGGCAGCAAAGGCTTCAGGGTTAGCAGCCGACATCCAGGACCGCACCTGCAAGGCGTCATCCACTCTCTCACACACACACACACACAGACTCAAAGATAGAGGCACCTATACCCAACTGTGGGTCATATCACCCCCTCTCTTAAGAACTAAACCCTATTAACATACCTACAAACAAAACTAAACAAGAAAAACAGCTCAGTTCCCCCAAAATAAAATTCCGCAGCTAGTCCACATGTACACGTGAAAACGCATCTGCCAACACATTATCAACCCCTCTTCCTGTGGCAAATCTGGAGATTGAAGTCTTGCAGGAGCGGAGACCACCGCATCTACGAGGGCATTATGGTCTGTAAAAACCTGATCCTAAATTAACATCAAGATGGGCACTGTCAGAAGGAGAACCAAAGCTTTATTCTGAACTTCCCAGAAATGACTCTGTGTGCGTGCTGCTTAGTTGTGGCATGTCCCTCTACTTCTATGTCATGGTGCAAAACTGACGTACGGCGGGGGTGGTCAGAAAACAATCGTGGGTGGCTCTCAATTAATTTAACAATATCATGACGGGCTGATGCAGGCAAATGGGACAAAACGAGCTTAAGTTATTCATAATTTCAAAGTTTCCCAGGCGCGCCGAAGGAACACCGATTTTTTTTTTTTTTTTTTTTTTTTCAATGAGCCCTCACTCCGCCAATGGGCACGGAGGGGGCGGAGACTCAGGCGACACATTTTTCCAAGCAACGTAACGCCCGGTTCACACTGGACGTGGAAGCGCCACGAAGCGCCACGAAGCGCCGAGCGCTTCCATTCAGCGCCCATGTTAATCAATGTAGTAGTTCACACCAGACGCGAACAGGCGCGCGGCTTCCCTCGCGGATCGCGCCATGCATCAGTTCACTGGACGTGGAAGCGAAGCGCCGCCGAGCGATTCCATTCGGCGCCCACGTTAATCAATGTGGTGGTTGCGCGGCTCGCGGCATGCATTTGTTGTTTCGGCGTCTGCTCTATTTCGTGCGCGAGCCGCGAGCGATCCTCGTCAATAGTACACGAAGTCGCTCAATAAAAACGAGAAAATCCGGTGAATTTTCAAAATAAACTAATTTCAAAATAAAAACCGAATGACAAATTCGATCATATATCATATTTCTATGTTAGATTTGTCAGTACATTGTATCAGAGTGCGAGAGAGATTAAACACACACACACACACACACACACACACACACACACACACAGAGGAAGACTTGATCAAAATACGTCTGTTTGATCCTAGAGATGCCGGTCAATGATCATTATGAAAGAGGTCTTGTCTTGAGATGGACACCTGAGTGCGTGTTTCTATTTATTTACACACACACACACACACACACACACACACACACACACACACACACACACACGAAAGTAAACTACGGAGCGGGCTGGCTTACGGGGCGAGGGGGGGGCGATGATGAAAATGTTTTTTTTGTTTTGTTTTTTTTCAAAGAAAAAAAAAAAGAAGCTCAAGTGGGAGTGAAAAAAGACTGCAGCTGAGCAGAAGCGCTTGTCGACCGTCGCAGAGCTGTTCCCGTCTGGTGTGAACCAGTTGGAGCCTCGCTCGTGAAATTCGTCGGCGCTCCGCTTCGTGGCGCTTCCGCTTCGTGGCGCTTCCGCTTCCATTGAAATGAATGGCACGAGCCGCGCGGCTGTTCGCGTCAGGTCTGAACCACTACATTCAGTGCCTTTACATGGCACTAGAGAAAATCTAATTACTGCCTTAGTCCGATTATGATCGGAGAACTCACGTGCGTGTAAACACCTTACTCCGATTATGATTGGAGTTTGAGAACTCCGATTGGAATCGGAGAACCCCGACTGAGACACCCAGATAATGCGATTGGAATTCAAATTTCTCTGCCATGTATACGCCTTAATCGGACTATTAACTGGACAATGCGAGTGCGCATGCGCCACGCCTCGCGACTCATGACCGCACAACTACGTCGTCTAACAAAACAGACGGCGCGAAACAACCTGGCAAACGCGAATAAGAATGTTGACATTTGGATTGAGGATGAGACCGGGGCGATGCTTTCTCTTCTAAAAGAGATGGACATATTAAAATAATGCGCAACGGAGACCTTTTTTAAAAGGGTAGCGCAGCAAATGCAGGGCTCCGGCTTTACGCACCCCTGAACAAATACGTATTCCTTCGTATTTATATTTCTACCTTTTCGTTCACATTTTTTGTAAGTTAGAAGAATTTTAACTTTGTAAATAAAAGCACAGCAAAGACATGTTTTCCTGATTTCTTTTTATTTTGGTAATTTCGCTGTTATTCTGCTGGAAACGGTGTGCAGCGGCACCAGCTTCCCCTACGGTCGGCACTTTAATGAGCGTGTGTATAACTGAAAACACCGTTCCTTTGCAAAACCTGTACACAAACTCTCCCACCAGTCTGCGCAGAACCCGAATCCAACAAGAACGAGAGTTTGGGGTCCGTAGCGACGACACAAAGCGTAGCATCGAAGTGTTGTTGTAGCCCTCCAACAGCAAACAACGTTCTTGTCTGCCTTTTAAAATAACCATGAGCACAAGAAAGAGGGTACACCTTATCTGCAAAGCAAGTAACACGTACATTATGAACTATCGTTCCATATCATAATAGATTTAATATGTCAACTGAAAGCAGCTGACTATATATATACATATATATATATATATATATATATATATATATATATATATATATATATATATATTAACCTCTTTCATTGAACTCCAAAACATACATGGTCAAAATCCATATTATTATGTTGTTGTTTTTTTTAAATGCTCATACAAAACAAAAAAAAAAGTGTGACATTCACATGTAGTGCATTATTTTTGCCAGCAAGCTTCTCATGTTACGACTGAATACATTGAACCATATTTCCCATATACTCACTTGAATCAGATACCCTGCAAGGGCCCCGAGGTGATCGGTGGAGTGACGCGCAAACAGCACGTGACCTCTACGACGAGCTTCCAACCACGGAAGTACCATAGGAGGACACGGCTTAAATAGTATGGCTTGTCCACAGAAGGCTGTATTATGGTGTACATAATATAAAACTTATATAAAACTTCGGCCCAGTTCTGCTTGTATTGCAATGGTTGCTGTTCCTGAAGTTTCATTTTTCGTCCCTTTTTATTTTTTACATCCATGTTTGTGATGAAATAGTATTGTGAATCGCGAGCTCGCATTGCATGCTGGGAAACAGCGTCACTCAAGGAAGTTTTGGCTTCGCTGACACGGTCCTGAAGGGAAGTGGGTTTTAGTGCACTGGAACGGGATGAATGTGTTCAATCAAGCAGTACAAACCTGATTAATTGTCTTAATACTTGACTTGGAATGGCCATATTGTTTAGGATTAGAATTAGATGACAACTTGTTCACAATATTTGCAACTATTCAATTTGACCAGCAGGTGTCAGTAGAAGACGAAATTTCATGTTGACTATTTCCTAATGGAAGTGCTCTCTTTACGTTGGATTTTTCTCATAATTATTTGAAGTGTAGGCCTGTAGTTGATGAGGAATCACGGTGTGCTAACGCTACTCAAACAGCTTAGATGAAAAAAGGGAGTGTGATTTGGGTTTGTGGTACATTATGACAATCTTGGACTTGCAAGACTGAGGCGATGGTTCAATTCCCATCAATGTGTATCATATATGTGTTATTTAGCTCATCTATTCTACATTTTAAATAGATCACATTTGACATCTGACCCACTGAACACTTACTATTGAACATATTTTTAAACTATGGGCTATTTAGTCTTGTTTTAGGATATAATATAATTCATTGCACAAACTGTCAGGCTAAGTATAAGAGCTATAGTCTACTACAATCAGTCGTGCCAAAAAAGAGACATTGTCTTTATTTTTCATTTTTATTTTATTGTGTCAGCATTGAACCATACAAGCATGTAGTGTTGTCCAACAAAAATGCATGGCGAATCAAATCCCAAACAATCGATGAAACAATGAACACGTTTCCATTGCACTTCATTTTATTGAGCACTAGATGACCTCCTTGAGCACTGTGTCATTGAAGCCTCGAGTAATGAACCATTTTTTGAAACAAGTGTCGAAGCTTCAACAAAGCCTCGATCGGCCATCACTACCTACGGCTGCGTGCTCTAACACCATTTCAGAAGTGACTAACTGCAGAGTTGGGAGCGGAGGAGGGACGACTGTCAGGCTGGCTCGACTGCTCCTCCTTCTCAGCCGTGGCGCGTCCAATCAGCAGCCGACATCCAGGACCGCACCTGCAAGGCGTCATCCACTGTCAGACACACACACAGACACAAAGATAGAGGCACCTAGACCCACCCGTGGGTCATAACACTCCGTGTGGATCTTTTAACTCTGGCATTGAAAGGGGGTGCTAGCGCTAGCCGTTTGCTAAGCTATGTACAGACAGCACCACCGCTTGCCGAACCACATAGTCACACCGTTTATATACAACAACTCGTCATCAATATCTCTAAAGTAGAAGTCAAGAACTTTTTTCAAAAACGATAACTAACTCAAACTTTTTTGTGTGTTTATAAAAACAAACTAAAACAAACTTAAATTGAAGTCATATTTCACTTCGTTTACGTCTGTCAAATGAATATTTGCCCAGGAATATCTTTTAGTTTTACGCAGCAGCACCTAAATGCACGTCGCGTTCTGTGACGTCACCCCTCTTTCACAGCAGTATGTTGACGAGCGACTCGCGGCTGGAAAGTCCGATATACCACAGTAGTGAACATGTTTATTGAGACTGGGAAGTAGACACGACAGTTTGACTCAGTTGACTCAAATATCCTGTGGCGATGAGAGTGGTTATGGCTATCTGATAAAGCAAGATTTAATATTGGGAATTTAACAAAATGAAAAGGAACCGACAACGCCACCCTGGGAATTTCACCCAGGGAGTTCTACTAAACACAAAAGTAATAATTAGGCACACAGGTAAGTTCTACGAGGAAGGAGTAGGAGACGTGGTTCAGAATGTTTAAAATATCAAACCAACTTTTATTCAACATTTAAAAATAAAAGGAACAAACAGACCAACACTTAAAACGGAGCTACTGAGCTCCTTATTCTTGGTGTAGAAACTGAGGCTTACCGATGAGGGGGCCAAACGGGGGAGGAACCAAAGAAAACAAGGAACACCCCACTCACACGTGACACACCTGCAAAGAAAGTGAAGTGCAAAAAAAAAGAAGAAAACAACCACAATCCCGGGTCACAGCACTCGAAGGGGCCCACCACCCGGGACACCGCCACCACCAGCAGCTCTCAGCGACTACAAAAGAAAAGATAAACAGTTGGTTACTAAAAGTTCCCTAAAATCTGTCACATGTACTGAAATAGCAAGAAAAACAAACAAACAATGCAATGACACACACACACACACACACACACACACACACACACACACACACACACACACACACACACACACACACGTTCCCACCAACCACGCACACGCACACACACACGCACACCACTGTGGCTGGACCGGCGACTTGATAGTGTAACGTCTGCTGTCTGAGGGTCAGCAGTGGCGACGTAAGCAAACGAAGAAAAACACAACGAGAACGGAAAAACAACAAGTAAAACCAAGGCGGGACGGAAGCAACATGCACCGTCCACCGTCTGTACGGGGCGGCTAGCACAATCAAGTGCGGGCGAAGCGGCAGTGTTCCTGCACTTATCTTATAGGACCGAGTTTTGGGCCACAGGTCTTGATCACCAAGCGTCCTCCAGGTGAGGAGAACAACGAGGAGGCTCTGCGCAGCTTTGTGCTCGCAGGCGGCTGTAGTGTGCCAGTGAGGTGTTCAGGAAGCACTGTAAAAAGAACGGACAGGTGAGGTACTACGTACCTATGCTAATAAGCCATAATAATTTAAATGCTAAAATGTCCGCACCTGATCCTCTTAAAACTCGGGCACACAAAGCGGATGTTCAGTGTCCCATTGACCACAATGGACCACTAAACGAAGCTTTTAAGAAAAATGCGAAATGAAGCCACTGAGAGCTAAAACAACATGCAAACAATGCCACAGTGCAGCTTTTCTCAAACGGGTCAATTTTGAAATCATTTTTAATCAACTCTGTCTTCATTGATCAGAAGCTTTTTGCAGATTTGGAATTAAAACATTTTAACTGCAGGAATCATAAAATCGTCTCATCAGTGACGTTTATAGAGCCATTAAAAAAATGAATATGTGCTGAACAGACAAACGGAGGTGTAAGAGGCCTGTGTGACCAGCAGGGGGCAGCAGAGGACCGACAGCCACAAGTTCCTCCTCAGAGAGGCCTGAGAAGGTTCTGCACCTTCAGCTCCTCCAGGAGGTCCTCAGCAAAGTGTCAGAGTTTGTTGGTTTTTTTACCTAGGTCGGCAGAGTCAAAGTATTAAACTTGTAGCCAGGGGGCGCTGCAGCTCACTCAACACCTACAAGGTTTGAAAAGGATATTGAGTGGAATTCATCTGGAATGAAAAGAAAAGCACAACTACAGTAGAAAAACTGAACACAAAGACGCACAAAGTTTGAACTACACACTGATTTTATTCTTCTGTTGATTCAAATGAATTTGACAGAAATAATATCTGAAAAAATAGAAACCAAATGTTAAATTTCGACATTTAAAAAATGGACAGATTCATTTACACCCAGTAAGATAAGAAGATATTTAGCTCTCAGCCAATTAGAGATGCTGCTCCTGTGTGTGTGTGTGCGTGCGTGCGTGCGTGCGTGTGTGTGTGTGTGGTGTGTGTGTGTGTGTGTGTGTGTGTGTGTGTGTGTGTGTGTGGATGTGGTGGTGTGTGTACCTGAATGTGGGAGTGGGTGTGTTTAAGTACGTCACTGGAAGTAGGCTGCCAATTAGCCGCAACAGCCCCACGCCAGCGACAAGCCCAGGGGGGGGGGCCCGGACACGGCACACCCACCGCAATGCCGGCCAGGAAGAGGCCCGAAGCAGCAGGCCCCCGGACCGGAGGGCACCCGCCCCACGAGGAGCCAGGGCAAGATGACAGGGAGGCAGATACCCCAAGGAGAAGGGACACCACCTGGGGCGAACAGACAGCAGAGCCCGGCCCCCGGACGGGGGCCCCCCAGGGCAAGCGAGACCAGACTCATCCCCATGACAGGACCCAGCCCCTTCACCCACCGGGAGGATTGGTACCCAAGGCAGGCCCGGGCACCCAGAGGCCCCCCCCCTACGGACCCAGTATGGCGCATCGCCGCAAGTGGCGAGGTCCCCATAGGCCCAGCCGGTCTCGCACCCCAGGGGCACCGGACTGCACAGGGCCCATCCAGAGTGGGAAAGATGCCGGATCCCGCCCCCGCTAGCAGGCCGACCCCACTGTGTGTAGGGGTGTCAGTGTGTGTATATGTGCACTTGCTGGTGTGTTGAACTATAGTGCGTTTAAAATGGAGGGGTGGTAAGGCCCTGGGGCAACCACACTGCTGCTGAGCAGGGCGGCGCCCGCAGTGCACGAACCACCCCCCCAGGCCCTAAGTGTCTATAATGCTATTAAGATTGGAGAGGGTCTTAAGGCCAGAAGGCCGGGCAGCGACCACCCAAGACACAAATCCCCCGAAACAGACCAGAGCCAGGGACCCCCCCCCCGGAGCACCACCCCCGGAGCACCACCCACCAACCACCAGGCCCAGCCCCCCGCGTGGTAGACATCCCCCGCCGGGGCACCCAACTCCCGACCCCCCACCAACCCGCAAAGCAGCCGAACCCCCCACGCCCAAAACCCCCCCCCCAGACCGCACCCGGCCCACGGCAGCACGACCACCGCTGCCCACATCAACCAGCAGCCTCAGCTATTGATTGATTACTAGTTAGTTATAGGATGAAGCAGACATTCCTACCAAGGAGGTGTGGTCTAACATTAAGTTCCTATATTGTGCAATGTGCAGGTGTTGTTTTGTTTTCCAGTTTGTGAGGATTGTTTTCTTAGCGATAGATAAGGAGGTGATCAGCATGCGAGATTCTGCCTTATCTGATGTGATATCACTGAGGTCCCCTATGAGACAAAAAGAAGGAGTGGCTGTGATGTTGTAACCAACCTGTGCTGATAGATCATTGCATACTACGTGCCAGAATTTATTTACTGGTGGGCAATGCCATACAGCGTGTAGGTAATTATCTGGGACATTAACTGTGCAGTGTGAGCAGGTCTGAGAGGCGGTCATGCCCATCTGAAACATCCGCTGTCCAGTGTAGTGGATCCTGTGGAGTACTTTAAAATGTATTAATTGTAGAATAGGTTGTTTTATCAGTGAAAAGGTGTTCAGGCAGATTGTTCTCCAGAAATTAGAGTGAGGCTGGAGAGACAGGTCTCTTTCCCACTTAACAATTGGGATAGAAATCGTGCGATCTGTATTTGTAAGCAACTCACTCCAATAGAACTGCACTTGTCCTTCTCTCACATTACATTGGATCACAATGACCAAACAACACAACAAAGACAATGATGCCACTGTGCTGCCACATCCAGACTCTGTGTAGGTCTGTAGGCCTCTTGGACCTTCATGTGAACCACTGCGTGTTGACTGGAGGTGAAACATGACTGACTGCTGTCCTCCTCCCTGGACAATGCAATCTCACTTTCAATCTCACAGCCACTAAAAAACCTGATTGTGATTGAGAGGTCCTCAGCAGCCAATCACTGTTGGGAGTCCAGGCTTCAAACACTCCTCCTGAATCCACAGTCACATCTGTGAGCATCTGGAACTTTGGCCCCGATCCTCCACACCACACAACTTGGGATGACAGTGCCACCTACCTGTATACTTTCAGCAGCCAGTCCCATGTTCTGACCCGTTTCCACTGTGGCCTGTTGGCTCATCTGGTCCAAAGTCTGGATCATCAGTGTCCAGGTTCATGGAATCTGTCAGAGTGCCGCCGTCCTGTGATGTAATGATAGAGAATCACTCTATTTATACTAATGTGCAGAACCACTGGAGTGTGGAAGCAGACAGTTACCATAATCCAAATGAAAAAGCAACAGCAGAAATGCTTTTTCATTTTAAGAACGTGGCTGCATTAGTTGACTCATAATTAAAATGGTTAATAAGTCATTCAATCTGCATTTTCATTTTCTTCTTCATGACTGCTCATTCTTGTACTGAATTCAAATGAAGGAAAACACATTTGAGATTTAATTTTCAAAACATGCACCAGCAAAGAGTTACCAAAATTCAATATGAAATGTAAAATTCAAAAATGAAAAAGCAATAGCAGAATGCTTTTTCATTTTAAGAAAGAAGCTGCATTATTTGACTCATAATTAAAATCATTAATAAATATTCCTAAATGCATTTTCATTTTCTTATTCGTGTCGCACCTTTTATGACACAATCAAAAAGAAAACTGAGAGCATTGCTTTTTAATTTTCGTGGTCCTGCCCTGCACAAGAGTTACCACAACTCGAAAACGAAATCGCAATCTCAAAGTAAGCGCGCGGTGCAGGAAAGTGACGTCAGCAGCTCTCCACCTGTGGCTCATCTAATACCAGTGCCATGATCTGCCACTGCATCTTCACTAGTACGAACTGATGATGGATCACAAATCACGTGTGCGAGGCGTAGAACGAGCGGAGCAGTCAAAGGCAACAGAAGAAGAAAGAAAAGCTTCCTTAGCTTAGTTGATCTCCTGTGTTGCCTCCTGGACGGTGCTGGCCTCCTCTGGCTTGGTGCTGGCAACCGGGAGCCACAGGAACCACGGGCACAGCTCTGGTCATCTGTGGCGTCGCCTCCACCTGATTAAAATAAGAAAGATGTGATTTTATGCCAATAAACATAGAAAGGAAAACACTAGGCTTTACACGATCACGATTTTTATGCCGATCACCGATCAGTGAGTTTAAATAAACCGATCACCGATCCGATCACGTTAGAGGCAATAAATACTTGTTTCTGTACACCCCTTGCCTTCTCACGAGCACCGTCTAAAGTTGTTTGCTTTAGCATCCGTTTCAGAGTTTGCTTTTCTTTTTCTTTCTCCGCGCTGCGTTTCTTGAACTCGACATGCTCCTCCGTGTGTATCTTTTCCAAGCGCCTGATTAAATTTGTGGTGTTGAAATTTTTTGCCAAAGTTCCCCCGCGAGGTACTGTAGCGTTGCATATATTGCAGATTCAAAGAAACTTTATTGTCCGTCACATAGCGACAGTACTCAAAACAGGAAGAGGCACGAAGACGAAAATGAAGGTTTTTGAATCATGAATCATTAGCTCTCGGTGTTATGCCCCGGCCTAGGGGGAACCAGGACACAACATAAAGGCTCCCCCCCTTCTCCCAGCTCTCAAATTAGACAAAGGTGCTTCGTCCACAGGATGGTTTTTATTAAACGTCACCATCATTGCACTGGCGTCAGGGAGGGCATGGCCAAAACAACAAACAAAATGGCTCTCTTATGGATCTTACCTATGAAGAAAACAATCAAATAAATGACAGTCAAACTAACCTCCTTAACTAAAACACAGGAGAAAAGGGTCACAACACAAATGGCTTCCCTCCCCTACGGGCTACGTGGACACAAAGGGAACTGAAATAGATTACAAAACAGAATTGATGGCTGAACACAGAATGCTGCTGCTGCGGCACATGGCCTCTGGTTGGGAGCTGGGAGAAGGACAAAGAGACCGAGGTGTTGAAGTCCTCCTCCTTAAATATTGGCACCAGCCAATCACCTTTCCGCACCTGGAACAAGCAAAAAAAAGGGAACACAGGATCTACTGCGCCATCTAGTGCCCAAACGGACACACAGCAGACAAAAGGAACTGACAACAATGTAAACCCAAATCTATACATTTACATAACACTCGGATACAAACAAATAAACATGTCGATGCTGTGAAACTACTTTGGAGGAAATGAGACAGATTAAAAAAGTTTCAACACGACCATGACGTCATTGATCGGTGATTCATGACATGACGCCCGATCATGAACGTTTCTAAAAATGCCAAATATCGGCCGATCCGATACAGTCGATAAGATGGGTGTAAAGCCTAGAAAACACACACAGGTGATGAAGTGGAAATGAATAAGTACAAACCTGCTGCACTGCTGTGACATTGCTGGAGGCAGACTCAGTCATGTGGACAGTTGAACGTGTTGCCCACACGTGCAAATACAAGGACACAAAGTAACGTTTAAAGAACTGCATTTATTGTCCTATCACAAAGATGCACACAATGAAATACACATATCCCAAATACCAACATGTCACTTGTTTGTTTTGGTTTTTGAGGCAAAACGTGCTGATCGACGTCTCAGGCTGGACATCTGGAAGAACATAAAGAAATTAATTCATAAACAAAGTAACACACTAATTAAACTGTACATGTACTGTACATATGTGATCTTGTGTTGATAATAGGGGTGGGGCGATACGGCTAACCCACGATTCGATACTGTGACGATATTTGGCCCACGATAATGACAACATCACGACACACGATATCTTCCGACGGGAAGATGAGAGAGGGAAAAAAATCCTTTCACTGCCCCGATTCTGAAAATCAATAAAAAAAACGATGCAGACAAAATAAATAAATAAATAACCGCGTCCCCGAAATATACGGGACAAAGTGAAGTGCGTCCCCCATCAGTTCATTACGGGACAGGCTTTTTTATTTGCAAATATGGGACAATCGCGTATTTTATGGGAGGGTTGGCAACCCTATCTAGACCACAGACGGAAATTAAATGAGGTTTTGTCATTTTCCCTAAAAAACGGGACAAATTGTGTCCAGGGAGAGATTTTGTCTTTCCCTGGACAGGTGGTGTTTGGAAAAAAATATTGATATTTGCCGTCAGTGTATCGATTATTTATTGCGACAGAAAGCACAACAATATATTGCAATATTGATTTTTTTTTTCACCCACCCCTAGTTGATAAGTGTATGAATAATTGTGTGAATGTTACCGTGGCAGCTGGGGAAACCCTGCCAGATGACTCCACGACGGTCTCCATGTGGTCCAACAGCACAGCCTCGCTGAACCACACGGGATTGGACGGGATGTCTGTGTGAAATGCAGTCTCAACAGCTGTTGGTACTGTCTATAAAAAAAAGAGGAGAGGAAATCAGAGTCAACTTAGGATAAGTGTTCATTTTTAAAATAAAAAGTTGCACAGTTTGACAAATACACGATTGGGGGGGGGAAAAAGAGGGATGAACAGGTTACCTCAACCTCCTGTCCAACAAGAGTCCATTCAGGAGCAGGTCCATACACTGGCATGTAGACAGGACCTGTCACAACCACTCTGGGAGACACCCTGGGTGATGATTGGTTGTGGCACGACACCCCTGATCTAGGTGAAGGGGGTGCGAGCTGATGGAGCATGCAGCATGCAGACGCTCCACCAAAATCAGTCCTGAGGTGCACGTAAACAGAAAACAACATGTTAACACATATTTGTCATATCAAATGAAGAGCAAGTAAGGCTGAAGAAGGCAAAACTTACACCATCATAATACCACCATGTACAGCTGACGAAGGGGGAGGTGATCGGCCATATACACAAATGTTAAACCTGGAAGAAGTGTCACATAATCAATTGTGTAATCACACAATTCTAAGAAATATCTGTTAGCACAGTGTCACTGAAGAGAAAAAAATACAACAAAAATATGTATTTTACACACCCATGCGTGCAGCAACACGATGATATACTTGACGTAGCGCTGTTTGTAGTTCTGGCTTGACAGTCAGGCGAGATGGAAAGTCAAGCACAAACACCTACAAAAAACCCCAAACAAACATAAAAATGCAAAATAAATTCATGAATATTCTTGTTATTGAACTATGGATCATGGAATTACTTGATATTGATAAAACAAAGTGGCGATGACATTCATGTGTTCAAATTTGTTTGTCACAGCAGATAAACAAACCTTGGGCCAGCGGTCCAACACAGTTGCCAGTAGCGCAGCAAAATCCTGGGCGGAGTCTGTTACAAGCCCGTGTTCAAGGTTGTTGCCCGGGGAGAGAACACAAAACCATCCACAAGTGGACAGAGATGTGAGTCTCCCACCACCAGAACAAAAACATAAAGAAACTTGTGGCTTGACAAAATCACGACCCATACCTTCTTGTCTGGTTGCTGGGCCTTAAGAACGAACTTGCACTGTTTTGTCAGTCAGGAGCAAAACGGGCCATCTTCGCACCCAGGTCGCTGACCAGTACCGCGCCCTGTGTAAATTGACAAAAAAGAAAAATCTAAATATGTTTTTGTAAGATTTATTTGGAATACAACAACAACACAGGCAGAACATGAAATCATGAACGTGGAAGTACTCACGACGTTCAAAGTCCTTCCGAGGTGGAAAAGGTGTCCAATCCCGTTTTTGCTCCAGGCGTCGTTTCATGGCCAGAGAGCGACGAAATGCCTTGGTGTTCGGCATCTGAACAATGAAATGAAAGATTGTGTCATTTTCAATGAAGGACAATGATAACACAAGTTTACAGAAAAAAGTGATGTTTTCTCACACACGACATCAAAACACAGAAAGGTTTCTGTACCTTTGCAGCTGGAGACGATGAGCTTAAATCAATAAAGCAAAAGAAAATGTGTATGTGTACTCTTGGACCCTAACCCTAATGCCATACAAGTCTATGGGGTGAAATTTCAACTTTGTCCTACAGATATGGGGCCACTTGCTTTTTCATCAGGAGCCCCCAAGAAGCACCCACGCCAAATTTGGGGCTTCTAGTACTTGAGGAACCCCGAAACCCTAACCCTAATTTCAGCTAAGCCTAACCCTAACCCTAGTTTCAGCCTTATTGTTAACCCTAATTCAATGCAAGTCTATGGGGTGAATTTTCAACTATGTCCTAGAGACATGGGGCCACTTGCTTTTTCATCAGGAGCCCCCAAGAAGCGCCCACGCCAAATTTGGGGCTTCTAGTACTTGAGGAACCCCGAAACCCTAACCCTAATTTCAGCTAAGCCTAACCCTAACCCTAGTTTCAGCCTTATTGTTAACCCTAATTCAATGCAAGTCTATGGGGTGAATTTTCAACTTTGTCCTAGAGACATGGGGCCACTTGCTTTTTCATCAGGAGCCCCCAAGAAGCGCCCACGCCAAATTTGGGGCTTCTAGTACTTGAGGAACCCCGAAACCCTAACCCTAATTTCAGCTAACCCTAACCCTAACCCTAGTTTCAGCCTTATTGTTAACCCTAATTCAATGCAAGTCTATGGGGTGAATTTTCAACTTTGTCCTAGAGACATGGGGCCACTTGCTTTTTCATCAGGAGCCCCCAAGAAGCGCCCACGCTAGATTTGGGGCTTCTAGCCAATGAGGAAAAATTTGGAACAGACAGGACAGGGTTACAGCTGAGAAGGCACTTAAGATCCTCAAAGGACTGTTGCCACTCACTAGACCAAACAAATGGTTTCAATGGACTGGTTAATTCTTCTCTCGTGGGCGGCAGCTCCACTGCCTTGGTGCTGGAGATGCCCGCTCAGGGGCGCTGCCAGGAATTTTGGGCCCCCTTCAAAAAAACAAAAACAAATGGGCCTCCTGTGCGCAGCACTTGTCAAAAGCACATCACTCAAAAAATACAGTATAGTTCAATAATAGTGCTTGAGTCCATCTTTGACAGTGTCAATGTATTTTTATTGTGAATTCGCCACAAAGCAAATTCTTAACATTTATGAATGATTCATGAAAAAAACACTTGATGTCTCTCGGACAAAGTTGAGCTTTGACCTTCATAGACTTGCACTGCATTAGGGTTTAGCGATAAGGCTGGAATTAGAGTGAGGGTTTCGGGGTTCCTCATGGGCTAGAAGCCCCAAATTTGGCATGGGTGTGTCCTGGAGGATCCTGATGAACCTGAAAGTGGCCCCATGTCTCTGGGACAAATTTGACCTTTGACCTCCATGGACTTGCATTGAATTAGGGTTAACGATAAGGCTGAAACTAGGGTTAGGGTTTTGGGGTTCCTCAAGAACTAGAAGCCCCAAATTTGGCGTGTGCGCTTCTTGGGGGCTGCTGATGAAAAAGCAAGTGGCCCCATGTCTCTAGGACAAAGTTGACCTTTGACCCTCATAGACTTGTCATTAGGGTTAGCGATAAGGCTGGAATTAGAGTGAGGGTTTTGGGGTTCCTCATGGGCTAGAAGCCCCAAATTTGGCGTGGGTGTGTCCTGAAGGATCCTGATGAACCTGAAAGTGGCCCCATGTCTCTCGGACAAAGTTGACCTTGGACCCTCATAGACTTGTGTGGCATTAGGGCTATCGATATGCGATACAAACCTGGTGAGTTTAAGACTTAGTGACTCTACGTACATGAATGTATGGGGTACCCCGTCCTTACTTTGTTCCAACCTTCCCTCCACAAACCTGGCTGTTCAGTGCCGAAGTCAAAGTGAGAGAGAGAACAAAGAAGGAGGAGGGCCTGTGACGCCACTGCTGATTGGCTCGTTGGGTGGTTGAATGAGCCAATTCTAGAGCTCCCCTCGGTGTCCACACACTGCTAAATATATCTAAGAAACAAACACTTAAATTGAGAAAGAACAGGCTAGAAACAAGTCAAATTATCTGCCAATGCAGTAAGATATTTAGACTTGGTAAGATTTCTTAAAATAAGACGATATATCTAGGCATTTGAAGAATGGAAAAACTCTTGAAATAAACAGTAAAGCACTCATTCCAAGGACTGTACTAAGTCAAATAAACTTGATACTAGCTTCTCAATTCTTTTTTCACGTTTGCTTCTTTCTTAATTTGAATGAAAAGATCTTAAAACCAGACCTACTAACAGTGCAATTCTTCTTAATTTAAGTGTTCACAATATGAGCTTTTTTTTCTCAAAATGAGACAAAGCATCCACCCCCAAAAAAAATAATTAATCAAACAGAATTAATATTGTCAACAACTATTTATTCACTTAAATTGCTGACAGTGCCTTCACTGCCTTGTAATAAAAACGTCACAAAGGCATTGCATCTTAAAACAATCTCAAGCAATCATTTCTAGAACGCAAGTAACAATTGTTACAATATTCACCGTCATCATTATTGAATATTGATTCAGATTCCCTGACACTCAGTTACACAAAAAAAACAAAAACAGTATGGGGACAGCATATAGTGTTGTGTTCCTATCACCACTGATAACATGTTTAGGGGAGTGTATCACTACCTATGCCTAGTACACAGCTCTACTCCCCAATAAAATCTTTCCATTCTGCCATGGTCTTTTTTGTATGAGGCTGTGGTGTCTCACTCATGGATAGTGTCCTGTAGCACTTCTGTCTGAATGACAGAGAGAAGGGTTGCCACACACCTTTGGATATGTGAGGTGCAGGGCATAGTAGTAATCCATCAGATGAAGCAGACCGTCACTCAAGTCTTCCTTGGCAAGCGTGGTGGCGGGAGTGGCTCCAAGACAGATGAGACAGCGGGTCCCATCAAACAGCAACACAGGGGTGCAGAAAGACCTCTTCTGTGAGTACATTGTGGGATCTTCTGTTGGCTAAAGAAAAAGAAGAAGGAAACGCCACATCCATGCATGGAACTATGAAGTGTTGAATGTGAGAAAATGCAAACAAACTTTCACCTGAATGACATGAAGCAGTGCCTCACTGGCATGTCCCAGCTTCTTCGGTGGTGGACTTGGTGAAGGAAAGAGTGTGGGGAGTGCCCTGAGCAGCGCGATGGAATATTCCACTGGAATAGAACAAATCAACTTTGAGTTCAAAGTTAGTCTTCCTAAAAATGAGTCTTATTAGGTTTGTGTTGATCACAAAAAAATCTTATTTTTTCAGCATGAAGAGTATTACCATTCTGCATCTATTCATTCAGCGCAACATAAACCATCCTATGTCCAGGGAAACAGCTACACAGTCAATTAGAGACACAGCAAAATGACTCTACTGTACTACAACCAGCGTTATGCATGGCTTCATCACTTAATTTTTTTTCCAAACACCATAAAATTACACATTGGTGCAGAAGTCTTCCCATCTCTTTTTTTAGTTCATCAATGAATTTTCTGTTGCCCTTATCCAGAATGCGCCGCAGCTCATTCATCGCCTATAATGCAAGTCAATGTTAAAATCTGCAAAAATGCTTGCTTTTCATCATAAACCAAAACAAGTTAATCACTTACACGATAAAGATCCTTGACACATGGATATGCATCCAGGATCTTTGTTGGCCTTGTCCTGTTCTTTCAGAACATCACTATCAATGAAGGATCTTCTTGCTTGAAACTGCAAGGTCAAGAATTTGGGAGACAGCATCTTGGTTGGGTTTTGGTTTCTTGTAGAGCTCCTGCAGGGTCTGATAATGTCTGGCCTGTGCTGTCAGACCATCTTTGGCTGATGAAATGGAGGAGACAAATCAGTAAATCAGTCAAATGGATGAAATTGTTTGGAGCATCAAAATATATCAAATGACAATTCAAATGTAAAAATGCCTGTGATATATCATGATATCCAAAACTATCATAACATTGCCTAGCTTTCATACATTATCATTATTATTAAAATGGACATGTTTCTACTTACGTGAAGTGTGGCCATTATCAGAACTGCGCCCTGGTGTGTGACACAAAATAATTGTTGATCCACCAATTGAGTCTGCATCATGATCTTCTTCTTGGTCACTTGCTGAGAAGTCAATGCGATGCCTTTTCTTCTTGTGGCCCCTCTCTGGTGAATCTCTTGTGAAGATTCTTGTAAGTGCTCGCCTGTGGTAAATAAAATTTCACTCATTGAAAGAACAAATAAAGATGGAAAGTGAACATGCACAGATAAAAAAAAGTATCAGCCAAAAATAACCACACGCTTCAAATTCTTCACACTTTTTTCACAAAAAGTGCGCAAAATAATATAATCACTTACATGTTTCATTGTTTTGTCTTAATCCTTCAGCATGGGATAATACTCCACTAGTCTTTTAGCCATTGCAGTGACTTCATGCTTAGAAGGGTACCGGACCCCCTCTCCTTGCTGACTGGCTCTCAAGATAGAAATCATGCTGGTGACAGTGTTTCTCACCAGCCTGCATCTCAGCTCTTTGAACATGACACATTTCCCCTCACTGGCAGTGCGGGCCATCTGGAAGTAGTGCTTACGAGCTTGCTCCAACTCACTGTCTGTATAAAGGGTGGGCAAACTTTTTTAGCAACGGGCCACATGACAGACCTGCATCGAGTCGGCGGGGCACGGAAGGGGGGGTTGTAGGTAGGTACAGAATTCATAATTCAGTGCCTTGGAGCGAATAGCTTCGCCACTCAACTGGCCAAGAGACATGTGGCCTGTCCTTCTCCAATGCAAGCGGGTGGGAAAAGCACAGGAGTTGGTGACTGCTATTTTCTTAGAAGACAGCCTGCAATATGATGTTGTAAAGGAAGCCATTTTTCCTGCTTATGAGCTTGTTCCTGAGCCCTACCGGCAAAAATTTAGGAACCATAGAAAATCTAGTGGTCAAACCTTTGTCGAGTTTGCATGGGAGAAAAGCAACCTCTTTGATAAATGGTGTGCAGCTAATGATGTCAAAAATGACTTTGAGTCACTCCGTGAGCTCGTTCTTTTAGAAGATTTTAAAGACTCTTTGCCAGAGAAGGTGGTAATGTTCTTGAATGAACAGAAAGTGTTGTCATTGTCCAAGGCTGCTGTCCTCGCAGATGAGTTTGTGTTGACCCACAAAAATGTGATCTCATCTTCCCCCCCGATCGGACAGGCCTTCTGCTTCTCGTCCCACAAGAGCCGAGTCTAGCCACCTCCCCCTTGAAAAGGCTAGAGGGAAGGGACTTCTGGTTTGGCCATAAAGCGGTAGACTGCGCGACACCAGGGCTCTCGACCGTCTAGGGTAAAAACTCCCCGAAAACTTGAATGACTATTGTCAGATATCATATTAACTACAAAGTGATCAGGGGAACGTTGGAATGGGAAGGAAAACTCCATTCAACCAAAACAGAAACACGGTAACAGACAATATGGCGGAACTACCAGCTTGCTCTGAAACAGAGGGAGATGGCGAAACGAACTCCTCGTGACTAACGACGCGAAAAAGGGCTCGGACATAGAAATTATTAGCAAGGAGATACGGGATTTAAAAACGGAATCAAAAGAAGTCCTTCGCACGTTTGGAGAAACACTGAGGAACGACGTGGAAAAAGACTTGGACGACTTCAAAGACGAAATAAATCAACAACTTGCGAAAGTCGTCACCGAACAGGAGCTCCAGACTGGCAAGATCAACGAGGCTGAGTCGCGGATTGAAAAGCTAGAACGTTGGGCACAGGAAGCTAATGACGCTCTGGTCATATCACTGAGAGAACAAAAAGCTCTTCAGGACAAGTTAACTGACCTGGAGTCCAGGCTGAGGAGAAACAACCTACGTATCTATGGAGTCACTGAAGGAGAGGAGGGAGAATCTGTGGCCAAGTTTGTGGAAGACCTGCTGAAAAGCAAACTGCACCTGCCAGCACATTTTAATTTCCAAATTCAGAGAGCACACCGCTCATTTGCACAGAAGCCAGCGGACGGTGCCCAACCAAGACCCATCATTGTTAACTTTCTGGAATTTACTACCAAAGAGAGGGTCCTGAGAGAGCTATGGACAAAGAAAATAGAACTGGGGAATAAAGTACCGTCATTCCATCACGATTACGCGACAGAGATGGTCCAAAAGAGAAAGGAGTACAACACTGCTAAAAGAATCCTGAAGGAGAAGGGCATCCGGTTCCAGACGCCATTCACCAAGATGAGGACCCACTGGGATACGGGAACTCGAACCTACAACAGCGCAGAGGAGGTAAAGGAGGAATTGGCGAGACGCGGCCTGGCGGAGAAGACGGCGGTGGCGACGGGTGCGGAGGGGCCTGCGGCACTCGGTGCCCCGCACTACGACGGAGTGGCAGTGCAAGGAGGGATCCTGGAGGGGCTACGCATCAGCAGCGACACGAGCCAGAGAAAAGCTACAAGAGTTTCAAAGATTCTTTGATTAAATTCAGAGAATACAGGGAAGAAAGCTGGTAGGGATGATCTAGTATGAACGGTGTTTTTAGTTGACAAATTATTAAAATTGAATTGCCATGTTAATAGAAAAGAGACTGTGGGAAGTCCGGGTCGCTCCTTTTTTTCTAACGTTGGACTCATTTAGAACGACTAAAATCCTCATTGCAGGTTCAAGTGTCATTTCTCAGTTAGGTTAGATTTTTGACTGCCTTCACGCGGGCCGGACAGAGACACGCCGTAGTTTGGCCATGCCTGATCTACAGGAAACACATCTCTCTCAACAAGAGCACGACACACTGAAAAGATTTGGATATAGAAATGTTTTTTTTAGCTTGTTCAGGAAAGGCCCAAAGAGAGGTGTCACAATATTAATCTCTAATTCTATCAGTTTTGAAGTTGTTAAAAAAATAAATGACAAAGAAGGGAGATATGTAATAGTCAAAGGGAAATTGGATGATAACTCAGTTACTTTGGTCCAGGGTTGGACAAGGGCTTTTTGAAATCACTGTTTGAGATCATAGCTGTGGAAAGTGAAGGAATCCTAATATGTGCAGGGGATTTCAACATGATTTAAAAGCTAAACTCGACACAACTAATGGCAACAGAAGTCAGACCCGCCTGTCGAAACTTGTCAACGTCTCTCTAGCCGAACTCGGGATGTTTGATGTTTGGAGGGACCTCCACCCGTTACAGAGGACTATTTTTTTTATTAACATTACAGACAGATACAGAATAGAGGAATGTAAAATAGGAACGACTGACTTGTACTGACACAGTATTAATTACCTTATTATTTGTCTAAATAAGAGGAAGAAAAACACACTTTGGAGATTAAATGTGGGTATGCTAAATAAAAAAAATCATAATAAATCATCTCTAAAGCTGTGATGAGAGGGAGGTTAATAGCGAGGGCAGCCTATCAAAAAAAGACTAGATGTGGCGAGGGGGAGGGTCTGGTGGAGGTGGAGACAATTCTGATGGTGGGTATAAAGGTGGGTATAAAGGAAAATTGGGGTGGTGGTGGTGGGGGGGGTTGCCTGAAAACGCCACCTGGGGAGTTGCACCCCAGGAAATAAACTATAATAAAATTCCACGGGCTACGCAGGTTCGTTACGCTTTGAAATTTAAGAGGACGAGACGGACTTCCAATGAAACAGCTTTATTTGACAACAATTTAAAATAGACCAGGTTTAGCTGCCTGAGTGTCAAAGAAATAAGAACCATACCAAAAAGACTGTTCAACATAAGAAAATAAGGGGAACAGGGCCAAAGAAACCAAAGAAAACTCAAAAAAGGGAATAAACAAAGCTAAGGGAATCACTACAAGCCAAAATTCACGCTATGCCAACTCCTTATTTATTCTTCGCGCACACACACACACACACACACACACACACAGGACCAAAACCCAAAACAAAAAGGTAACGATCACTGGGGAACAAGATATTAATGAACTAAAAAAGGAAATCAAACTATAACAAAATCACTACTCAATAGAAAACCCAAAGTTTCACCAAAATTTCACAACAAAACAAAGAAAAGAAAACCAACCAAAGAAAGTGGTTACGCTAACAAAAGAAACAGACAAACTGAATTGTCTAAACCAAATAAACCAAAATCAAAGGAAAAGTGTCCGCGTTGTGTTGTTGTGTTGCTGTTGGAGGGCTACAACAACACAATGTCTTCGATGCTACGCTTTGTGCCGTCGCCACGGACCCCAAACTCTCGTTCTTGTTGGATGCGGGTTCTGCGCAGACTGGTGGGAGAGTTTGTGTACAGGTTTTGCAAAGGAACGGTATCTTCAGTTATACACACGCTCATTAAAGAGCCGACCGTGGAGGAAGCTTGTGCCGTTTCCAGCAGAATAACAGCGCAATTATCGAAATGAAAACAAATCAGAAAAACATCTCTTTGCTGTGCTTTTATTTACAAGTTGAAATTCTTCTAACTTACAAAAAATGTGAACGAAAAGGTAGAAATATAAATACGAACAAATACGTATTTATTCAGGGCTGCGCAAAGCCGGAGCCCTGCATTTGCTGCGCTACCCTTTTAAAAAAGGTCTCTGTTGTGTGTTATTTTAATATGTCCATCTCTTTTAGAAGAGAAAGCATCGCCCGGGTCTCATCCTCTCTCCAAATGTCAACATTCTTATTCGCGTTTGCTGGTTGTTTCACGCCGTCTGTTTTGTTAGACGACGTAGTTGTGCGGTGGCGCGTGCGCACTTGCGTTGTCCAGTTAATCGTCCGACTAAGGCGTATACATGGCCGAGAAACTAGAATTCCAATCGCATTATCTGGGTGTCTCAATCGGAGTTCTCCGATTCCAATCGGAGTTCTCAAACTCCGATCATAATCGGACTAAGGCAATAATTCAAATTACTCTAGTACCATGTAAACGCACTGAGGGACGCAAAAATTGCACTCCGGCGCAGGTGTGATTGATGACGCGAAGGTGGGGGCAAACCCACCTGCCACATAAAGAAGAAGGTTACAAGAAGCTGGTAAACCAATGAACAACTCTGGAACAGCAACAAAAAAGCAATAAGGATGATACAGTGTCACAACAAATAATCGGTGTCAGAAGGGAAATAGACGATGTCTTGAGGCTAGATGTTGAGAAAAAGCTGAAATTCATTAAACAGACCCACTATGAATCAGGCTGTAAATCAACCAAATATTAAGCAAGAGGAATAAAGGCCCAGCAAGCTTCTCATGCAATATGTAAAATTAGAGACCCATTAACGAAACAGCTACTACTTGAACCTGAAGAAATAGAGAGGGTTTTTAAAGATTACTATGAAAATCTATATACCCAACTCACGGCTAAAGAAGATTGTGAGATGAAAGAATTCCTTGACTCATTGGACCTACCAGCCATTGGAGATGAGCAAAATAGAAAACTCATTTCCAGTATAACCAAAAAAGAAATAGATGCTGCCATTAGCAGGCTTAAAATCAACCAAAGCGCCAGGTAGTGATGGGTTTCCTAGTGAGTGGTATAAAACATTTGGAGAAGAATTAACCCAGATACTCCTAAATTCTTTTAATCTGACTCTGACAGAGGGCAAACGGCCTCCCTCATGGAAAGAGGCTGTCATTCCAGTTATTCCAAAAGAAGGGAAAAATAAGGAACTTTGTGAATCGTATAGGCCCATTTCAATCTTAAATGTTGACTAGAAGATCTTTACTTCAATCATCTCAAAAAGACTTGAAAGTTTTATGCCGGACTTGATAGATGAGGATCAGTCAGGTTTTATAACAGGTAGGCAGACTCAAGATAACATTAGACGGGACCGTCTAGGGCTGGACGATAATTCGATAACGATATATATCGATCGATAGACGTGTGCTGCGATAGGAAAAAAAGGGGTGGATAAAAAGTTTGATAGAAAAAGTTTCACTTCCTTTTTCATCATAGCCAATCATGTAGCTTAATATTACGGTCATTTCTTCCTCCAACCAATCGCAAACGCAGACCCAGCGGCTCCACGTTGTCGGAGGAATCCGCTGCCAGCGCCAGCACCAAGCAAGTAAAGCAGACCAAACTGGACTTCTTGCAGTAAATACGACAAAGCGTCCAAGCGCCATAAGGACATCACCCATGTAATAACATGCTTCATAGCGAGGGATATGCTGCCAATAACCACCGTTGAAAAGCTTGGCTTCAAACAGCTTCTCGCCACTCTTGACCCGACTCTTGATCGATATGCTTTTTTTCTATATCGTCCAGCCCTAGGACTGTCCTATACATAATAGATCAGCTCCAAAAGTTGTTACTGGTGAGCCTTGACTGTGTGAATTGGAGATTTCTGTATCAAGTTCTTGGGAAACTAGGGTTCCAAGAAAAGTTAATACAGTGTATTCAAGGTCTCTACCAAGAACCTACGGCAAGGGGGAGGGTCTGGCGGAGGTGGAGACAATTCTGATGGTGGGTATAAAGGAAAATGGGGGGGGGGGGGGGGGGGGGTTGCCTGACAATGCCACCTGGGGAGTTGCACCCTAGGAAATAAACTATAATAAAATTCCTCGGGCTACACAGGTTCGTTACGCTTTGAAATTTAAGGGGACGAGATGGACTTCCAATCAGTCAGCTTTTTTAACAGGTAGGCAGACTCAAGAAGACATTAGACGGGTCCTATACATAATAGATCAGATCCAAAAGCAGGGCCTGCGAGCTGTTACTGGTGAGCCTTGGCTGTGTGAATTGGAGATTTCTGTATCAAGTTCTTGGGAAACTGGGGTTCCAAGAAAAGTTAATACAGTGTATTCAAGGTCTCTACCAAGAACCTACGGCAAGGATAAAAATTAATGGTACTCGTCAAGGATGTTGCCTTAGCGCTACATTGTTTGCTATGTTCATTGAGCTGCTGGCACAAATGATCAGACAAAGTAACAATCTAAAAGGAATACATATAGGAGAGCAGGGACATCTAACAGGGCTTTTTGCTGATGATATTATTTTGGTTCTCCAAGACCCGGACAGAACATTACCTCATTTGATGTTGATAATAGAAACCTATGGTAAATACACAGGCAACAAGTTACATGTGTACATGCTGCCCTCAATATCAGGCACGATGGAAATAGATAGAGGCCGGCAGAGAAACGACTCTCACACTGGCATTAGTAGGAGACATAAGAACTAAATCAGCTCAACAAAGCCAAAATGAAATTATTAAGCACACACCGACTATCTGGAGTAAGATGGTAAAAGAAAACCATATGGAGGGAAACTACTAATGTGGCCTTCTCTTGATCCCAGATTTCAACCAGGAACCACAGACATTGAGTACAGACGATGGTGGGATAGGAGTATAACTGCAGTATGCACACTCGTTCACAAGGGTTTTAAAAAGTTTTGGAGAGTTGAAAAAGGAATTTGGACGAGGAAACAAAGATTTATTTCGATACATGCAATTAAGAGATTACTATGATAAAAGAATCAAACCAACATCATCTGGAGAGGGCAATATAGTGATAGATATTCTGATCGCAGCCTGTAAAAAGATGAAGAGAAAAATCATTTCTAAAATCTATCAGGGCCTTCAGAAACAGAACAGCAACAAACACAGGATACATCAAAGCCAAATGGCAGAAAAAACTAAGCATGAAAATATCAGAGGAAGGTTGGCGTTCCATGTGGGATGCACAGCATTCATCCACAAGTTCAAAGAAGTGGCGAACAATTGGTTGGAAAAATTTGATCCGTTTCTTCATATAAAAAGTAAGGGTGTCAACGTCGCTTTATCGCCGACAATTTTTTTCATCGCGCGATTAACGCACACGGTGCTTTTTGAACCTTTGGCCGCTCCGTAGATTGTGGAAACGGGAAATGAATTGACTCACAGCACACAGTCACACGCTTGCAGCCGGCTTGTAAGCACAACAAAAAAAAGAAAAAGACACTGAACGTAGGTGAGCACTAGGAAGGACTAACATGGATAAGGCGTCAATTGTAAATGGAAAGTTCCACTTCAAAACCCTGCCAGATGGCAGTCTTGACAGGACAAAAGTGATATGCATTTACTGTAAAGCTGTATTTAGTTTCCACCGGAGTACGAGCAGTCTTACGTTTCACTTGTCTGCGAAGCATACAGCTGACTCGGAGAGCCCTCTGCCCCCTTCTGAGGTAAAGCAAACCACGTTGGATGGTGTGGCACGGAGACCACTGGCCGCGTCCACCACACGCCAACTTTCAACAGCGGGGGCTAAATGGGTGTGGCTACGGCTTGCAGGCCAATTAATGTGGTGGAGGACGAGGGTCTGCGCGATATCATATATATTATACTGACTATGGATGAATATGACACTGACTGGATGATTATGGCACTGACTGTGGATTACTATGGATGCTAAACAGCTGTTATAGGCTATACTGCCTAACTGCACTATATCAGTTGAGTCCTGTACTGTATTGCACTGCCCCCTGTTTAATGCACACTTTATTTATTGTTTTGATTTAATTTAATTTAGTTTGTGCATCACAGTTTGATGCAATGCATAAGTGTCATCCTTTTGTCTTAATGGCTGCTGAAAAAAGGGGGTGAATAGTTCAAGTTGGAGTTGAAAAGTAAAATAGAGAAATTTTGGTAGTACTAGTAATCATTACTATGTAATGTTACAGTTATGCCCATCTGTTATCTTTGTTGGGCTTGAGTTTATGATTATTTTTTTTACCCTGTGCATCTTTTGTTTTGTTAGTAGTACTTGTCATTGCTCCAACACGAATAAACATGCTGCATCCCACTAGATGGCGCATTTGCCTTATTTACAAGCACCACAGTCATCGGAGCTGATTGCTGCCACTCTCAGCAGCGTGCGTCTACTAAGGTCTACTAAGATTCCACAATCTATTACACCTCGTGAGCAAAACAGGCTACAGGTAAAATTAAACATCTTCAGTTGAGCAACTCAGGCAAGTTAAACTGATTTAAAAACAAACAAACACTATAATACCAGGAAAAGAATCCTCTATATGTCAATAAATACAACAGATTGAGTATTCATAAAAACAATGCTTACTTTAAATAAGAAAATCCAACAAACCAACAAGTGCAACACTAAAAAGCAAACCAACAATCAAAATAATGCTTAATTGCCTCAGTTTCGTCCCACACTTATCAGCTTAGCTACTAAGAATAACACACATTATTCACCTGGACAGAAGGAGGTTCTGAGGAACGTGTTGGTCCTGGAGCTTCCTGGTCAGGATGTTCGGGAGATCCCTCTGGCTCAATGTCTGAAGCGCCAACATATTTTAGAATTGCTCCTGCAGAGACAAAGCTCATTAGATCATCAAGCAAAACAGATCAGAAGCGCATTTTCCTATTTTATTATTACAGTGATGTTGCAGTAATATAGGAAAATTAAAAATTCATTTGTTTTTAAATTAAACATTATGGTTGCAGTGTCCCTTTAAAGCTTTTACCCAATTACAAAACTGTCATTTTTAAGAGTTTTTGGCATTACTTTACACACTGTACTAGTTAAAGTAATAAAACTAAGATAAATGACCCACTGCCACAACAGTCTAAAATAGTCAACACCATGCCAAATAAAGTATTTCCAAAAAATATTTCTTTGAATTCTAAAACAGTAGCACATTTCTAATTAAGGGCCTACAAAATACAAACTAAGCTTAGTAAATTCATCCTAAGTTAAGGCTAAAATAACATTAAGAGTCAAATATGTGAGAGACAACTTCCACTGAACAATAACAGGGGACTGACTACAACAACAACTACAACATGCCCTCCCTGTTAGAATGTGAATGAACGGGTGTGGAGTCAATCAGTCATTCCCATGGCAGCATAGGCCAACATGGCAGGATATGGTCAACTTTCATAAAACAAACAAAAACGCTGATTCATGACGAACAAATATTAGCCAGCCAGCTAACATTTATCCGACACTAGCTAGCTAGCTGGCTAGCAGGACAAATAAACAAACTTGGGGGGGGGGGGGGACAACAGCGTTTCACCTCCACCAACAACACCTCCAAGTTTTTCTTGATCAGTTTTCTTTTCCTTCCGTTTTTCCGCACCGCTGGGATAACTCCTTTTTGATGCCATAATGGTGTCTGTTTGTTTTTAATCCTCTCGCTAACGGGAACGAATGGTAGCTGTCAATCATTCACGTCATACCTGTGCGTCGCCGGCCCGCTACGTCACAACCTGCGTGACAGTGCGGCAAGCCCCCAGAGTCCAAGATGGCGTCCCATTCCTTTCAATGAAGTTGCTCACCCAGCGCATGGCTCCCAAAAACTTTTTGACTTCCGCATTGTTGGGATAATAGAGCATGCGCAGTTGTGTCAGTGTGGTGACCATCACTGACAGACGTGCGCGCTCACGAACCGAACAAAATTCAACATGGAAATCAATTTATTTTTTACGGAACAACTGACGATTGTTGTTTGGAAATTTTAGAAATAATGATGATGATGATGATGATTATTATTATTATTATTATTATTATTATTATTATTATTATTACATTAATAAAATAGTATTATTATAATAATATACTATTATTTGTGTATGAAACAAGTGAGCAATGTGCCACTGAATAATAAATGATAATTCTTTGAAGCAACTCTCTTTGGAAAGCAGACAAAGTAATGAAATGATTGGTCTATTTATTTCATCAGAACTAAAAAAAAAAATAAATAAAAACTCAACGATCTTGAAAGTTCCTCCCTTTCTCTTGCACCTGTCGATGTGTGTAGCTAACACAAATTTGCAAATATTTTGTCGTCCTCATGGAATTAAACAGCACACCATGTTAATTTATCAGCGAGTGCTCTCTCTTTTCATGCAATTCATCACGCTTAACATGTAATGCTGAATCATGAAAGCTATGGAGCAAAAAATAATAATTACATAAACCACGAGTGAAATAAAATGTGTCATTCATTCAATAAAGATTTCATTCATTCATCTTCTATACCCGCTTATTCCTATTCAGGGTCACGGGGGTCTGCTGGAGCCTATCCCAGCTGTCTTCGGGTGAAGGCAGGGTGACACCCTGGACAAGTCGCCAGTTCATCGCAGGGCCACATAGAGACAAACAACCATTCACACTCACATGCACACCTACGGACAATTTAGAACGTTCAATTGACCTCACGTGCATGTTTTTGGAGTGTGGGAGGAAGCCGGAGAACCCAGAGAGAACCCACGCAGACACAGGGAAAACATGCAAACTCCACACAGAAAGGTCCCAGGTCCAGGCCCCGGAATCGAACCCACGACCTTCTTGCTGTGAGGCGGCAGCGCTAACCACTGCACCACCGACTATTTTATTGCTTAGTTGAAAATGCCATTTTATTTCATTTAACAAAGCATATCATTATTTCAAGATGCATTTAATTGTTTTGTGGTCCTGTGTTTTAGTGCTTCATAATTGTATTCTGTTGTCAAATTTGCCCATCAAAGTCAGATTAGTAATCCTGTACATCAGTTTAAGGAAAACCAATTCTAGGTAATGGATTGCAGATCTTGTAGTGACCTGTTACAATGGAAAGAAATGTATACATAATAAGTACGTCTGTGTGCCCGATATTTTAGCTAACACTAAACTTTCTGCACAACTGTCTGCATTGTGCTTTTTCTTCGGCCACAGAGAACAGAAACGTCTGTAGTTCTTTGTTCACCCATGGTACAGTTTCATAAGCTTTTCAGTTCTTAATACGTGTTAATGTAAAAATCCACACGCGAGGCATTTAAAAATGGCGGTTTTGGTCTTTCGTGAAAGACTGCCTTTGGCCAATCAGTGTCCTGAACGTTGCTACGTCACCCTTATGGTCTCAGCTCTGCTCGCTTCGAACCCCAACGAGGCAGGTACCAAAATCCTAACCCCTGGGAATGTGACAATTGTTTTTTTCAATTGAAGTTTTCGTTATTTTGTTCGTTTTCGTTAACTATTATAACCGTGGTCAGGACCTCCAGTGAGAAGATCCATTGGAGGACATTTAGAGCAAACAGTCAGACAACAGCAGCTTCACCACATCAGCTGAAAAATGGAGTTTGGATGCTTTCAGCTTCAAGTCGTGGACAGAAAATGATGCTCACACTGTCACACTGATGTGTTCTGGTGTCTTTTTTCTTCTCCAACCTTCTCTCAGCTCCAGAGGTTGGTGGTCTGCAGGAGCTTCTACAGCAGCAGAAGATCAGTCTGGAGAGGAGATGTGAACGTGTGACTGAAGGTGAAGAAGAGGAGGTCAACAGAGAGCATGAGGTCAAACAGCTGGAGACCAAGAAGACCAAGAAGACCAAGGAGATCCTCCACGACCGTCCAATCAGGTGCAGCCAGATTTTTGAAGCCTCACCTGAGCAGCAGGGACTCAGGGAGTCAGGGTGGTGCTGACCAGGTCTCTGGGCTGGACTGGGAAGCCTTGGGGTCCCACTGGAGGAGCTGGAGGAGGTGACTGGGTCCAGGGAAGTCTGGGGGTCTCTGCTGAGGCTGCTGCCCCCGAGACCTGACTCCGGATACGGCAGTAGAAGATGGATGGATGGATGGATGGATGGATGGATGGATGCCAGGTGATAGAACATTTCATAAAAACAGACTCTGCATTATAACTTCTATTACACTCTAAATAACTCACTCCAATATAACTGCACTCGTCCTTCTCTCACATTACATTGGATCACAATGACCAAACAACACAACAAAGACAATGATCCAACTGTACTGCCACGTCCAGACTCAGTGTAGGTCTGTAGGCCTCTTGGACCTTCATGTGAACCACTGCGTGTTGACTGGAGGTGAAACATGACTGACTGCTGTCCTCCTACCTGGACAATGCAATCTCACTTTCATTCTGCTGCAGATGGCCATTTTCATTTTACACCGTACAAATTTACAGCTCAGGGCGCTGGGACGAATTCCAAATTGTGTGCAGATACAGGCCTACACTTCAAATAATTATGAGAAAAATCCAACGTAAAGAGAGCACTTCCATTAGGAAATAGTCAACATGAAATTTCGTCTTCTACTGACACCTGCTGGTCAAATTGAATAGTTGCAAATATTGTGAACAAGTTGTCATCTAATTCTAATCCTAAACAATATGGCCATTCCAAGTGAAGTATTAAGACAATTAATCAGGTTTGTACTGCTTGATTGAACACATTCATCCCGTTCCAGTGCACTAAAACCCACTTCCCTTCAGGACTGTGTCAGCGAAGCCAAAACTTCCTTGAGTGACGCTGTTTCCCAGCATGCAATGCGAGCTAGCGATTTCACAATACTATTTTATCACAAACAGGGATGTAAAAAATAAAAAGGGACGAAAAATGAAACTTCAGGAACACCAACCATTGCAATACAAGCAGAACTGGGCCGAAGTTTTATATTATGTACACCATAATACAGCCTTCTGGTGGACAAGCCATACTATTTAATCCGTGTCCTCCTATGGCACTTCCGTGGGTAGAAGCTCATCGTAGAGATCACGTGCTGGGTGCTCGTCACCCCACCAACCACCTCGAGGAAGGTCTAACAGGAGAAGCTTGCTGGCGGAAATGATGCACTACAAGTGGATGTGACGCTCATGAGTGCGATGGATGAGGTAGAGCAATGCTCCACAACCCGATTCAGACTACTCTCCCTCCACTTTTTTTGTTTTGTATGAGCGTTTAAAAAAAACAACATAATGATAATCGAATAAGCTTTAGTTTATTAATCAGAATTAAAACAAGTAGGTTTTGCCCTTACAAGGTTGTAGATTTGTTATAGATGAGTTCCTTTGTTGTAGTTTGGCGCTTGAAAAACTATATATGGGATGTACCATGACCTGAGGGATTTCCTCATCCCATCCCAGCTTGGTTCTGATGCTGAATGTGAATGTATCTTGCTGTACATCCCACTGAGCTCCAAGGGCCCTCTCCATAGGGAGCTGGTCTCTGTCAAGGTTAAGTGTTTTTACCTCTTTAGCTCTCTGCTCTTCAGGAATGGTGGCCAGCACCGAGCGATGATTGCTCACCCACTTATTGAACTTAAATCCACCTCTACCGCACAGGTCTGTTAGCTGCTGGTACAGATGTATTGCTTGTTCCACCGTGCTGACGGCCTTTAGACAATCATCCACGTAGAAATTTTGACCAACAGTGTTTATAACCTCGGCTGGGAAGTCATGCTGATTGTCGTCGAATGAAGCACAGCTTGGGGATGACACTGCCCCAAAGATGTGGACCAGCATCCTGTGCTCTTGTAGGTCCTTTGTAATGTCCCCATCTGGCCACCAGAGGAAGCGTAAGAAGTTTACATCCTGGTTGGAAACTCTTACTTGATGAAACGTTCCCTCAATGTCAGTCATGAATGCTACAGGGCCTTGGCGAAAACGAAGCAGCACACCTAGCAGTGTACTTGTCAATTTGGGACCCTGCAGGAGCTCTTTATTTAATGATGTTCACTCACTTTCAATCTCACAGCCACTAAAAAACCTGATTGTGATTGAGAGGTCCTCAGCAGCCAATCACTGTTGGGAGTCCAGCCTTCAAACACTCCTCCTGAATCCAGACTCACATCTGTGAGCATCTGGAACTTTGGCCCTGATCCTCCACACCACACAACTTGGGATGACAGCGCCACCTACCTGTATCCTTTCAGCAGCCAGTCCATGCTCTGACCCGTTTCCACTGTGGCCTGTTGTGTCATCTGGACCGGAGTCTGGATCATCAGTGTCCAGGTTCATGGAATCTGTCAGAGTGCCGCCGTCCTGTGATGTAATGATAGAGAATCACTCTATTTATACTAATGTGCAGAACCACTAGAGAGTCATTTCTTCACTGCTGTCAGCAACAAACATTTGGTGTCACACTGGTGTACAACACTTATGGGCTAATTAATAAGAAATTACATATTTATGAATCACCCGCAATGCCCAGATTGTTGCTGCTTATCTGCTGATATGAGCCGTCAACTGTTGCAATATAGAACCACGGGCAGGAAATTACAATTAGTGTAGAGCGTATTATAATTTAAAAGTTTACTTACGGTAGTTCTTTAAAGAATTTAGCAGGGATGGAACAGGCTAACGTGACGACGTCACCTCTAACACGGTAGGAGCTCAACCTTCTGTCACGGCGAAAACTCCGTGTTACGTCCCGTCGAGGGGGACCGAGACGCAACGTGTGGGACACCTTCCCCCACTCCCAAGCCTCATTAATTTTTCACTGCAGTTGGCAGTTTCAACAAAAAACATTTTATTAATCAGTAAATGAAATAAACAAAACAACTTAACCGGTGGGCAGCAAAGGCTTCAGGGTGGGCCCAGGCCAAAATAATAAACCAAACTCCAACTAGCTCGCCTTAAGAACTAACTAAAGAAAGAAAGAGAACCCAAATACAGAAAGGCTAACCTCCCTACATACTTATTAAACAGGAGAAAAGAGGGGACAAAGAAAATGGCAGCCCACCCCTACGGCTGCGTGCTCTAACACCATTTCAGAAGTGACTAACTGCAGAGTTGGGAGCGGAGGAGGGATGACCGTCAGGCTGGCTCGACTGCTCCTCCTTCTCAGCCGTGGCGCGTCCAATCAGCAGCCGACATCCAGGACCGCACCTGCAAGGCGTCATCCAATCTCTCACACACACACACACACAGACACAAAGATAGAGGCACCTAGACCCACCTGTGGGTCATAACACCCCCTCCCTGAAGAACTAAACCCTATTAACATACCTACAAATAAAACTAAACAAGAAAAACCTCACTTCCCCCAAAATAAGAATTCCGCAGCTAGTCCACATGTACACGTGATAATGCACTTGCCAACACATTATCAACCCCCCTTCCTGTGGCAAATCTGGAGATTGAAGGCTTGCAGGGGCAAAGACCACCACATCTTCGAGGGCATTATGGTCTGTAAAAACCTGACCCCAAACATCAAGATGGGCACTGTCAGAAGGAGAGCCAAAGCTTCTTTCTGAACTTCCCAATATTGACTCTGTGTGCGTGCTGCTTACTTGTGGCATGTCCCTCTACTTTATGTCATGGTGCAAAACTGACGTACGGCTGGGGTGGTCAGAAAACAATAGTGGGTGGCTCTCAATTAATTTAACAATATCATGACGGGCTGATGCAGGCAAATGGGACAAAAACGAGCTTAAGTTATTCATAATTTCAGAGTTTCCCAGGCGCGCCGAAGGAACACCAATTTTTTTTTTTTTTTTTCAATGAGCCCTCCCTCCGCCAATGGGCACGGAGGGGGCGGAGGCTCAGGCGACACATTTTTCCGAGCGACGTAACGCCCGGTTCACACTGGACGCGGAAGCGCCACGAAGCGCTGCGAAGCGCCGCCGGGCGCTTCCATTCGGCGCCCACGTTAATCAATGTGGTGGTTGCGCGGCTCGCGGCATGCATTTGTTGTTTCGGCGTCTGCTCTATTTCGTGCGCGAGCCGCGAGCGATCCTCGTCAATAGTACAGGAAGTCGCTCAATAAAAACGAGAAAATCCGGTGAATTTTCAAAATAAACTCATTTCAAAAATAAAAACCGAATGATAAATTCGATCATATATCATATTTGTATGTTATATTTGTCAGTACATTGTATCAGAGTGCGAGAGAGATTAAACACACACACACACACACACACACACACACACAGAGGAAGACTTGATCAAAATACGTCTGTTTGATCCTAGAGATGCCGGTCAATGATCATTATGAAAGAGGTCTTGTCTTGAGATGGACACCTGAGTGCGTGTTTCTATTTATTTACACACACACACACACACACACACACACACACACACACACAAAAGTAAGCTACGGAGCAGGCTGGCCACGGGGCGAGGGGGGGCGATGATGAAAATGATTTTTTTTATCTAATTTTTTTTAAAGAAAAAAAAAAGAAGCTCAAGTGGGAGTGAAAAAAAGACTGCAGCTGAGCAGAAGCGCTTGTCGACCGTCGCAGAGCTGTTCGCGTCTGGTGTGAACCAGTTGGAGCCTCGCTCGCGAAATTCGTCGGCGCTCCGCTTCCATTGAAATGAATGGCACGAGCCGCGCGCCTGTTCGCGTCTGGTCTGAACCACTACATTCAGTGCGTTTACATGGCACTAGAGAAAATCGAATTATTGCCTTAGTCCGATTATGATCGGAGAACTCACGTGCGTGTAAACACCTTACTCCGATTATGATTGGAGTTTGAGAACTCCAATTGGAATAGGAGAACCCCGACTGAGACACCCAGATAATGCGATTGGAATTCGAATTTCTCTGCCATGTATACGCCTTAATCGGACTATTAACTGGACAATGCGAGTGCGCATGCGCCACGCCTCGCTCTCGCGACTCATGACCGCACAACTACGTCGTCTAACAAAACAGACGGCGCGAAACAACCTGGCAAACGCGAATAAGAATGTTGACATTTGGAGAGAGGATGAGACCGGGGCGATGCTTTCTCTTCTAAAAGAGATGGACATATTAAAATAACGCGCAACGGAGACCTTTTTAAAAAGGGTAGCGCAGCAAATGCAGGGCTCCGGCTTTGCGCACCCCTGAACAAATACGTATTCCTTCGTATTTATATTTCTACCTTTTCGTTCACATTTTTTATAAGTTAGAAGAATTTTAACTTTGTAAATAAAAGCACAGCAAAGACATGTTTTCCTGATTTCTTTTTATTTTGGTAATTTCGCTGTTATTCTGCTGGAAACGGCGTGCAGTGGCACCAGCTTCCTCCACGGTCGGCACTTTAATGAGCGTGTGTATAACTGAAGACACCGTTCCTTTGCAAAACCTGTACACAAACTCTCCCACCAGTCTGCGCAGAACCCGAATCCAACAAGAACGAGATTTTGGGGTCCGTAGCGACGGCACAAAGCGTAGCATCGAAGTGTTGTTGTAGCCCTCCAACAGCAAACAACGTGCTTGTCTACCTTTTAAAATAACCAGGAGCACAATCAGTTGCCCTGCAGATACCCTTGCAAGGGCCCCGAGGAGTGACGCACAACCAGCACGTGACCTCTACGATGAGCTTCCACCCACGGAAGTGCCATAGGAGGACACGGCTTAAATAGTATGGCTTGTCCACCAGAAGGCTGTATTATGGTGTACATAATATAAAACTTCGGCCCAGTTCTGCTTGTATTGCAATGGTTGCTGTTCCTGAAGTTTCATTTTTCCCTTTTTCCCTTTTTATTTTTTTCATCCATGTTTGTGATGAAATAGTATTATGAATCGCTAGCTCGCATTGCATGCTGGGAAACAGCGTCACTCAAGGAAGTTTTGGCTTCGCTGACACGGTCCTGAAGGGAAGTGGGTTTTAGTGCAATGGAACGGGATGAATGTGTTCAATCAAGCAGTACAAACCTGATTAATTGTCTTAATACTTCACTTCGAATGGCCATATTGTTTAGGATTAGAATTAGATGACAACTTGTTCACAATATTTGCAACTATTCAATTTGACCAGCAGGTGTCAGTACAGGACGAAATTTCATGTTGACTATTTCCTAATGGAAGTGCTCTCTTTACGTTGGATTTTTCTCATAATTATTTGAAGTGTAGGCCTGTAGTTGATGAGGAATCACGGTGTGCTAACGCTACTCAAACAGCTTAGATGAAAAAAAGGGAGTGTGATTTGGGTTTGTGGTACATTATGACAATCTTGGACTTGCAAGACTGAGGCGACGGTTCAATTCCCATCAATGTGTATTATATATGTGTTATTTAGCTCATCTATTCTACATTTTAAATAGATCACATTTGACATCTGACCCACTGAACACTTACTATTGAACATATTTTTAAACTATGGGCTATTTAGTCTTGTTTTAGGATATAATATAATTCATTGCACAAACTGTCAGGCTAAGTATAAGAGCTATAGTCTACTACAATCAGTCGTGCCAAAAAAGAGACATTGTCTTTATTTTTCATTTTTATTTTATTGTGTCAGCATTGAACCATACAAGCATGTAGTGTTGTCCAACAAGAATGCATGGCGAATCAAATCCCAAACAACCTATGAAACAATGAACACGTTTCCATTGCACTTCATTTTATTGAGCACTAGATGACCTCCTCGAGCACTGTGTCATTGAAGCCTCGAGTAATGAACCATTTTTTGAAACAAGTGTCGAAGCTTCAACAAAGCCTCGATCGGCCATCACTACCTACGGCTGCGTGCTCTAACAGCATTTCAGAAGTGACTAACTGCAGAGTTGGGAGCGGAGGAGGGACGACTGTCAGGCTGGCTCGACTGCTCCTCCTTCTCAGCCGTGGCGCGTCCAATCAGCAGCCGACATCCAGACACACACACAGACACAAAGATAGAGGCACCTAGACCCACCCGTGGGTCATAACACTCCGTGTGGATCTTTTCACTCTGGCATTGAAAGGGGGTGCTAGCGCTAGCCGTTTGCTAAGCTATGTACAGACAGCACCACCGCTTGCCGAACCACATAGTCACACCGTTTATATACAACAACTCGTCATCAATATCTCTAAAGTAGAAGTCAAGAACTTTTTTCAAAAACGATAACTAACTCAAACTTTTTTGTGTGTTTATAAAAACAAACTAAAACAAACTTAAATTGAAGTCATATTTCACTTTGTTTACGTCTGTCAAATGAATATTTGCCCAGGAAAATGTTTGCGTTTTACGCAGCAGCACCTAAATGCACGTTGCGTTCTGTGACGTCACCCCTCTTTCACAGCAGTATGTTGACGAGCGCCTCGCGGCGGGAAAGTCCGATATGCCACTTTTTCCCAATACGATGAAGAGAGTGACAAAAGCCAATGTCTTGTGGTGGAAAGACACAAAATATGTGGCTTGCTTCTAAAAAGGGAAAAACCCAGACAAACCTCCATTTAAGAAGCTCGCACAAAGCAGTAGTGAACATGTTTATTGAGACTGGGAAGTAGACACGACAGTTTGACTCAGTTGACTCAAATATCCTGTGGCGATGAGAGTGGTTATGGCTATCTGATAAAGCAAGATTTAATCTTGGGAATTTAACAAAATGAAAAGGAACCGACAACGCCACTCTGGGAATTTCACCCAGGGAGTTCTACTAAACACAAAAGTAATAATTAGGCACACAGGTAATTTCTACGAGGAAGGAGTAGGAGACGTGGTTCATAATGTTTAAAATATCAAACCAACTTTTATTCAACATTTAAAAATAAAAGGAACAAACAGACCAACACTTAAAACAGAGCTACTGAGCTCCTTATTCTTGGTGTAGAAACTGAGGCTTACCGATGAGGGGGCCAAACGGGGGAGGAACCAAAGAAAACAAGGAACACCCCACTCACACGTGACACACCTGCAAAGAAAGTGAAGTGCAAAAAAAAAGAAGAAAACAACCACAATCCCGGGTCACAGCACTCGAAGGGGCCCACCACCCGGGACACCGCCACCACCAGCAGCTCTCAGCGACTACAAAAGAAAAGATAAACAGTTGGTTACTAAAAGTTCCCTAAAATCTGTCACATGTACTGAAATAGCAAGAAAAACAAACAAACAATGCAATCACACACACACACACACACACACACACACACACACACACACACACCAACCAAGTTCCCACCAACCACGCACACGCATACACGCACGCACACCACTGTGGCTGGACCGGCGACTTGATAGTGTAACGTCTGCTGTCTGAGGGTCAGCAGTGGCGACGTAAGCAAACGAAGAAAAACACAACGAGAACGGAAAAACAACAAGTAAAACCAAGGCGGGACGGAAGCAACATGCACCGTCCACCGTCTGTACGGGGCGACTAGCACAATCAAGTGCGGGCGAAGCGGCAGTGTTCCTGCACTTATCTTATAGGACCGAGTTTTGGGCCACAGGTCTTGATCACCAAGCGTCCTCCAGGTGAGGAGAACAACGAGGAGGCTCTGCGCAGCTTTGTGCTCGCAGGCGGCTGTAGTGTGCCGGTGAGGTGTTCAGGAAGCACTGTAAAAAGAACGGACAGGTGAGGTACTACGTACCTATGCTAATAAGCCATAATAATTTAAATGCTAAAATGTCCGCACCTGATCCTCTTAAAAACTCGGGCACACAAAGCGGATGTTCAGTGTCCCATTGACCACAATGGACCACTAAACGAAGCTTTTAAGAAAAATGCAAAATGAAGCCACTCAATCACAATCAGGTTTTTTAGTGGCTGTGAGATTGAAAGTGCTCTCCACGCCAGCGACGAGTCCAGGGCGGGGGGGCCCGGACACGGCACACCCGCTGCAATGCCGGCCAGGAAGAGGCCCGGAGCAGCAGGCCCCCGGACCGGAGGGCACCCGCCCCACGAGGAGCCAGGGCAAGATGACAGGGAGGCAGATACCCCAAGGAGAAGGGACACCACCCGGGGCGAACAGACAGCAGAGCCCGTCCTCCGGACGGGGCCCCCCAGGGCAAGCAAGACCGGACTCATCCCCATGACAGGACCCATCCCCTTCACCCACCGGGAGGATCGGTACCCAAGGCAGGCCCGGGCACCCAGATGCCCCCCCCCCTACGGACCCAGTATGGCGCATCGCTGCAAGTGGCGAGGTCCCCATAGGCCCAGCCGGTCTCGCACCCCAGGGGCACCGGACTGCACAGGGCCCATCCAGAGTGGGAAAGATGCCGGATCCCGCCCCCGCTAGCAGGCCGACCCCACTGTGTGTAGGGGTGTCAGTGTGTGTATATGTGCACTTGCTGGTGTGTTGAACTATGGTGCGTTTAAAATGGAGGGGTGGTAAGGCCCTGGGGCAACCACACTGCTGCTGAGCAGGGCGGCGGCCGCAGTGCACGAACCACCCCCCCAGGCCCTAAGTGTCTATAATGCTATTAAGATTGGAGAGGGTCTTAAGGCCAGAAGGCCGGGCAGCGACCACCCAAGACACAAATCCCCCGAAACAGAAGAAAATAAATAAATTAATTAAAAATTTAGGGAAAAAAAAACAAAAAAGAAAAACACCTATTATGTGACCAGGGGGGACTCCCGGTCAGGGTGCCCCCTCAGCGACATCGGGGCCGGGGACACCACAGGGATCCAGGAGCCAAAGGGGGCCCGCCCCCCAGCGCACCGCACCACCCGGGCACACAGGAGCGGTAGCCGGCGAACGCGCAGCCCCACCCCAGGCATGCGACCCCACCGCATACGATCCAGCGCCAGTCCCCAGACACAAACATTAGAATTTACACATAACAGGAGGCAAATGACACTTGGCGTCATACCGCCATACCCACAGCGGAGGTGGAGAGCTGCTGACGTCACTTTCCTGCGCCGCGCGCTTACTTTGAGATTGCGATTTCGTTTTCGAGTTGTGGTAACTCTTGTGCAGGGCAGGACCATGAAAATTAAAAAGCAATGCCCTCAGTTTTCTTTTTGATTGTGTCATAAAAGGTGCGACACGAATAAGAAAATGAAAATGCATATAGGAATATTTATTAATGATTTTAATTATGAGTCAAATAATGCAGCTTCGTTCTTAAAATGAAAAAGCATTCTGCTATTGCTTTTTCATTTTTGAATTTTACTTTTCATATTGAATTTTGGTAACTCTTTGCTGGTGCATGTTTTGAAAATTAAATCTCAAATGTGTTTTCCTTCATTTGAATTAAGTACAAGAATGAGCAGTCATGAATAAGAAAATGAAAATGCAGATTGAATGACTTATTAACCATTTTAATTATGAGTCAAATAATGCAGCTTCGTTCTTAAAATGAAAAAGCATTTCTGTTATTATATTCTTATTTTAATTTGGATTATGGTAACTGCTTCCATATAAAACAAATACATCCATAAATATATACAATGTGAGAATTGTTTCTTGCAAGAGCTGCACTTCAACCCATGACCATCGATAAAAGTGTACACATCTAATCGTAAACAATCTGCTGCAACCTGAATTTCCACTTCTGTGTCTATAAACCAGTCACAGCTTGACTGATGGCTCTGAAGAAGCAGTTTCCATCAGCCTCTACATTCTCATTTGTACACGGCGAACCTAATGGGCCTTTGCAATCAGAAATTGGAAAACTCGCACGGTCCAAATGAATCTTCAAGTTTTTGCTAAGGTCTAAACAAACATCAACATCAAGGGGAGAGAAGTTACACTCTTCATTGGTCACAGCACTGACAAACTCTACGTCAGAATTATCCATGTCAAAGTGAGGAGTTTTGCTCTTCTGA
Organism: Nelusetta ayraudi; assembly: GCF_046127955.1. NCBI lineage: Eukaryota > Metazoa > Chordata > Actinopteri > Tetraodontiformes > Monacanthidae > Nelusetta > Nelusetta ayraudi. The sequence continues at coordinate 2,833,158 of NW_027466095.1, forward strand.
AGTGACTCACTGTTGCCAGCTGGTGCTGGAATTTTAAACCGTGACCGGTTTCGCCTTGATGAAAAGAACCATGCAGAACCTTGGCTAATCTAATACCAGTGCCATGATCTGCCACTGCATCTTCACTAGTACTAACTGATGATGGATCACAAATCACATGTGCGAGGCGTAGAACGAGCGGAGCAGTCAGAGGCAACAGAAGAAGAAAGAAAAGCCTCCTTAGCTTAGTTGATCTTCTGTGTTGCCTCCTGGACGGTGCTGGCCTCCTCTGGCTTGGTGCTGGCAACCACGGGAGCCACAGGAACCACGGGCACAGCTCTGGTCATCTGTGGCGTCGCCTCCACCTGATTAAAATAAGAAAGATGTGATTTTATGCCAATAAACATAGAAAGGAAAGCACTAGGCTTTACACGATCACGATTTTTGTGCCGATCACCGATCAGTGAGTTTAAATAAACCGATCACCGATCGGATCACGTTAGGGGCAATAAATACTTGTTTCTGTACACCCCTTGCCTTCTCAGGAGCACCGTCTAAAGTTGTTTGCTTTAGCATCCGTTTCAGAGTTTGCTTTTCTTTTTCTTTCTCTGCGCTGCGTTTCTTAAACTCGACATGCTCCTCTGTGTGTATCTTTTCCAAGTGCCTGATTAAATTTGTGGTGTTGAAATTTTTTTACCAAAGTTCCCCCGCGAAGTACTGTAGCGTTGCATATATTGCAGATAGCTTGTGCTATGACTGTTTCTCTCACTTTGAAAAACTTCCACACTCCCGAAACGTTTGTTTGTGTCGCCCATGGATGTTGCTGTCGTGAAGATTCAAAGAAACTTTATTGTCCGTCACATAGCGACAGTACTCAAAACAGGAAGAGGCACGAAGACGAAAATGAAGGCCTTTGAATCATGAATCATGATGTCTCGGATACAAACAAATAAACATGTCAATGCTGTGAAACTACTTTGGAGGAAATGAGACAGATTAAAAAAGTTTCAACACGACCATGACGTCATTGATCGGTGATTCATGACATGACGCCCGATCATGAACGTTTCAAAAAATGCCAAATATCGGCCGATCCGATACAGCCGATAAGATCGGTGTAAAGCCTAGAAAACACACACAGGTGATGAAGTGGAAATGAATAAGTACAAACCTGCTGCACTGCTGTGACATTGCTGGAGGCAGACTCAGTCATGTGGACAGTTGAACGTGTTGCCCACACCTGCAAATACAAGGACACAAAGTAACGTTTAAAGAACTGCATTTATTGTCCTATCACAAAGATGCACACAATGAAATACACATATCCCAAATACCAACATCTCACTTGTTTGTTTTGGTTTTTGAGGCAACGTGTGCTGATCGACGTCTCAGGCTGGACATCTGGAAGAACATAAAGAAATTAATTCATAAACAAAGTAACACACTAATTAAACTGTACATGTACTGTACATATGTGATCTTGTGTTGATAATAGGGGTGGGGCGATACGGCTAACCCACGATTCGATACTGTGACGATATTTGGCCCACGATAATGACAACATCACGACACACGATATCTTCGAAATTTTGCAGACGATATTGTCATAACCCGGCTCAAGAGTTATGACAATAACGGAAGGGACACTGCGGATTGCAATTAATTAGGTTTATTATAACAAAATAGATAATTGTAAGCAAAATAATGAAATATATGGTGTGTGTTTGTCAGTATTCATCAGTAATGTAAGTGTGGATGAGTGAATAATAGGATGTGGGGTGTTGTCAGGTGCAAAACAGAACAGAAGAAGCTGAGAGTCGGCCAGATGCCCATGGCTGCTGGATGGAGAATGGGGAAGAGACCGAGCGGCACACGCAGTCGGCCTTTTATCCTGCGGGGGGCATCGGCACAGGTGTCCTAATCGGAAGATGCCACTCCCACATCCACCGCTACCTAGAAATGGGAAAACAGCTGGGAGCCACAACAAGTTATATAGAGAAAGGGTCGTCACAATAGGTGACTGAAAAAGAAAAAAATACCCATAAAAAGGAAAATGCCTGTGATCTTGCATTTATTCCAAAACTTTGTATAATGTACAAACAAACGTGCACTGCACAAGCAAACATATTAAAGTGCATGAACATTAATAACTTTCATGTAAACAAGGACAGTGCTTTCTGGTAATGTAAAGTCAATAGCAACTTGTCTTATCGCAACTTGGGGACTTGGGATATACAAACCGACGGGAAGATGAAAGAGGGAAAAAAATCCTTTCACTGCCCCGATTCTGAAAATCAATAAAAAAAAATGATGCAGACAAAATAAAGAAATAAATAACCGCGTCCCCGAAATATACGGGAAAAAGTGAAGTGCGTCCCCCATCAGTTCATTACGGGACAGGCTTTTTAGTTGCCAAATATGGGACAATCGCGTATTTTACGGGAGGGTTGGCAACCCTATCTAGACCACAGACGGAAATTAAATGAGGTTTTGTCATTTTCCCTAAAAAACGGGACAAATTGTGTCCTGGGAGAGATTTTATCTTTCCCGGGACAGGTGGACAGGTGGTGTTTGGAAAAAAATATTGATATTTGCCGTCAGTGTATCGATTATTTATTGCGACAGAAAGCACAACAATATATTGCAATATTCAGGCATCGTTTCATGGCCAGAGAGCGACGGAATGCCTTGGTGTTCGGCATCTGAACAATGAAATGAAAGATTGTGTCATTTTCAATGAAGGACAATGATAACACAAGTTTACAGAAAAAAGTGATGTTTTCTCACACACGACATCAAAACACAGAAAGGTTTCTGTATCTTTGCAGCTGGAGACGATGAGCTTAAATCAAAAAAGCAAAAGAAAATGTGTATGTGTACTCTTGGACCCTAACCCTAATGCCATACAAGTCTATGGGGTGAAATTTCAACTTTGTCCTACAGATATGGGGCCACTTGCTTTTTCATCAGGAGCCCCCAAGAAGTGCCCACGCCAAATTTGGGGCTTGTAGTACTTGAGGAACCCCGAAACCCTAACCCTAATTTCAGCTAAGCTTAACCCTAACCCTAGTTTCAGCCTTATTGTTAACCCTAATTCAATGTAAGTCTATGGGGTGAATTTTCAACTTTGTCCTAGAGACATGGGGCCACTTGCTTTTTCATCAGGAGCCCCCAAGAAGCGCCCACGCCAAATTTGGGGCTTCTAGTACTTGAGGAACCCCGAAACCCTAACCCTAATTTCAGCTAACCCTAACCCTAACCCTAGTTTCAGCCTTATTGTTAACCCTAATTCAATGCAAGTCTATGGGGTGAATTTTCAACTTTGTCCTAGAGACATGGGGACACTTGCTTTTTCATCAGGAGCCCCCAAGAAGTGCCCACGCTAGATTTGGGGCTTCTAGCCAATGAGGAAAAATTTGGAGCAGACACGACAGGGTTACAGCTGAGAAGGCACTTAAGATCCTCAAAGGACTGTTGCCACTAGACCAAACAAATGGTTTCAATGGACTGGTTAATTCTTCTCTCGTGGCCGGCAGCTCCACTGCCTTAGTGCTGGAGATGAACGCTCAGGGGTGCCGCCAGGAATTTTGGGCCCCCTGAAAAAAAACAAAAACAAATGGGCCTCCTTTGCGCAGCGCTTGTCAAAAGCTTCACATCACTCAAAAAATACAGTATAGTTCAATAATAGTGCTTGAGTCCATCTTTGACAGTGTCAATGTATTTTTATTGTGAATTCTCCTAAAAAGCAAACTCTTAACATTGATGAATGATTCATGAAAAAAACACTTGATGTTTCTCTGAGCTTTGACCTTCATAGACTTGCACTGCATTAGGGTTTAGCGATAAGGCTGGAATTAGAGTGAGGGTTTCGGGGTTCCTCATGGGCTAGAAGCCCCAAATTTGGCATGGGTGTGTCCAGGAGGATCCTGATGAACCTGAAAGTGGCCCCATGTCTCTAGGACAAATTTGACCTTTGACCTCCATAGACTTGCATTGAATTAGGGTTAACGATAAGGCTGAAACTAGGGTTAGCTGAAATTAGGGTTAGGGTTTTGGGGTTCCTCAAGAACTAGAAGCCCCAAATTTGGCGTGTGCGCTTCTTGGGGGCTCCTGATGAAAAAGCAAGTGGCTCCATGTCTCTAGGACAAAGTTGACCATTGACCCTCATAGACTTGTATGGCATTAGGGTTAGCGATAAGGCTGGAATTAGAGTGAGGGTTTCGGGGTTCCTCATGGGCTAGAAGCCCCAAATTTGGTGTGGGTGTGTCCAGGAGGATCCTGATGAACCTGAAAGTGGCCCCATGTCCCTATGACAAAGTTGACCTTTGACCCTCATAGACTTGTATGGCATTAGGGTTATCGATAAGCGATACAAACCTGGTGAGTTTAAGACTTAGTGACTCTACGTACATGAATGTATGGGGTACCCCGTCCTTACTTTGTTCCAACCTTCCCTCCACAAACCTGGCTGTCCAGTGCAGAAGTCAAAGTGAGAGAGAGAACAAAGAAGGAGGAGGGCCTGTGACGCCGCTGCTGATTGGCTCGTTGGTCGGTTGAATGAGCCAATTCTAGAGCTCCCCTCGGTGTCCACACACTGCAAAATATATCTAAGAAATAAACACTTAAATTGAGAAAGAACAGGCTAGAAACAAGTCAAATTATCTGCCAATGCAGTAAGATATTTAGACTTGGTAAGATTTCTTAAAATAAGACGATATATCTAGGCATTTGAAGAATGGAAAAACTCTTGAAATAAACAGTAAAGCACTCATTCCAAGGACTGTACTAAGTCAAATAAACTTGATACTAGCTTCTCAATTCTTTTTTCACGTTTGCTTCTTTCTTAATTTGAATGAAAAGATCTTAAAACCAGACCTACTGACAGTGCAATTCTTCTTAATTTAAGTGTTCACAATATTAGCTTTTTTTTCTCAAAATGAGACAAAGCATCCACCCCCCCTACGCCCATTCCCCCCCAAAAAAGATAATTCAGCAAACAGAATTAATATTGTCAACAACTATTTATTCACTTAAATTGCTGACAGTGCCTTCACTGCCTTGTAATAAAAACGTCACTAAGGCATTGCATCTTAAAACAATCTCAAGCAATCATTTCTAGAACGCAAGTAATGTTATGTTGTTACAATATTCACCGTCATCATTATTGAATATTGATTCAGATTCCCTGACACAAAAAAAACAAAAACAGTATGGGGACAGCATATAGTGTTGTGTTCCTATCACCACTGATAACATGTTTGTTCCAACAGACTCCCACCCACCCTCAAGTTACAACTACCAGGGGAGTGTATCACTACCTATGCCTAGTACACAGCTCTACTCCCCAATAAAATCTTTCCATTCTGCCATGGTCTTTTTTGTATGAGGCTGTGGTGTCTCACTCATGGATAGTATCCTGTAGCACTTCTGTCTGAATGACAGAGAGAAGGGTTGCCACACACTTTTGGATATGTGAGGTGCAGGGCATAGTAGTAATCCATCAGATGAAGCAGACCGTCACTCAAGTCTTCTTTGGCAAGCGTGGTGGCGGGAGTGGCTCCAAGACAGATGAGACAGCGGGTCCCATCAAACAGCAACACAGGGGTGCAGAAAGACCTCTTCCGCGAGTACATTGTGGGATCTTCTGTTGGCTAAAGAAAAAGAAGAAGGAAACGCCACATCCATGCATGGAACTATGAAGTGTTGAATGTGAGAAAATGCGAACAAACTTTCACCTGAATGACATGAAGCAGTGCCTCACTGGCATGTCCCACTCACCTACATCCAGCGTTATGCGTGGCTTCATCACTTCATTTTTTTTCCAAACACCATAAAATTACACATTGGTGCAGAAGTCTTCCCATCTCTTTTTTTAGTTCATCAATGAATTTTCTGTTGCCCTTATCCAGAATGCCGCAGCTCATTCATCGCCTATAATGCAAGTCAGTGTTAAAATCTGCAAAAATGCTTGCTTTTCATCATAAACCAAAACAAGTTAATCACTTACACGATAAAGATCCTTGACACATGGATATGCATCCAGGATCTTTGTTGGCCTTGTCCTGTTCTTTCAGAACATCACTATCAATGAAGGATCTTCTTGCTTGAAACTGCAGGTCAAGAATTTGGGAGACAGTATCTTGGTTGGGTTTTGGTTTCTTGTACAGCTCCTGCAGGGTCTGATAATGTCTGGCCTGTGCTGTCAGACCATCTTTGGCTGATGAAATGGAGGAGACAAATCAGTAAATCAGTCAAATGGATGAAATTGTTTGGAGCATCAAAATATATCAAATGACAATTCAAATGTAAAAATGCCTGTGATATATCATGATATCCAAAACTATCAAAACATTGCCTAGCTTTCATACATTATCATTATTATTAAAATGGACATGTTTCTACTTATGTGAAGTGTGGCCATTATCAGAACTGCGCCCTGGTGTGTGACACAAAATAATTGTTGATCCACCAATTGAGTCTGCATCATGATCTTCTTCTTGGTCACTTGCTGAGAAGTCAATGCGATGCCTTTTCTTCTTGTGGCCCCTCTCTGGTGAATCTCTTGTGAAGATTCTTGTAAGTGCTCGCCTGTGGTAAATAAAATTTCACTCATTGAAAGAACAAATAAAGATGGAAAGTGAACATGCACAGATAAAAAAAGTATCAGCCAAAAATAACCACACGCTTCAAAATCTAAGTGCGCAAAATAATATAATCACTTACATGTTTCATTGTTTTGTCTTAATCCTTCAGCATGGGATAATACTCCACTAGTCTTTGAGACATTGCAGTGACTTCATGCTTAGAAGGGTACCGGACCCCCTCTCCTTGCTGACTGGCTCTCAAGATAGAAATCATGCTGGTGACAGTGTTTCTCACCAGCCTGCGTCTCAGCTCTTTGAACATGACACATTTCCCCTCACTGGCAGTGCGGGCCATCTGGAAGTAGTGCTTACGAGCTTGTGAAGAGAGAGAGAGAGAGAGAGAGAGAGAGAGAGAGAGAGAGAGAGAGAGAGAGAGAGAGAGAGAGAATTTCGTGTATACAATATAATACAAAGTACTGTAAATACGGCAGGGATTGACAGAAAAAAAAAGATAACCTTAATCAACCGATGTAGTTTGTCCTAATAGAGTTGCCGTATGTGACGTTGTTGGCATTCGCCCACTGGACAGAGGCGACTGCCAATTACGTCACATACGGCAACTCTATAAACGTACCGCGATCTATCCATATATCACGTTCGAACGCGATGTAGAGGTATGTCCCAATGGAGTTGCCGTATCGGCAGTCACTTCTGCGGACCAATCAAAGTCATGGAAATTTTTTCATACCTACACATGACATACCATTTAAAATTGATACTGTGACATCATCCAGCTCATCCATTATTGGCCCCGGTTTGGATGTCCATTTCATTTCTCCTCAATCTGGCAGGGGAAAAAAAATCATCATATTAAGGTCACAATTAGGACAAGCTAGCCTTCCGACTCAAGATCCGTTTTTTTACAATGCCCATCTGCCATGGATCCCAAAGTTCCCATGCAATTAAAAGTTGTGACACCTTATCTGAATGATAACCCTAGACAGCTCAACGGATTGCTAGTCATACAGACAACAATCAAAATTGGAGTGAAACTTGTAACCACAATGCCTGCAACATGGTGGTACTTATGGTAATAATCAACAAATACCAGTGTTCTTCGTGACAAAATGACAACATCTGATAGGATTGTGCCACCTTGAACTGCAATCAACTTAAATATTGATAAAAACAAGCAAATTGTACCTAAACTACATCTTCAATCAATCCAATTTGAGCACCCTCTACCCCATAAACTGAAGAAACTGCAATACAAACTTGGTAGTACAGTATTTCGTCATGCCACATATAACTAGGAATGCTAATTGCTTGTTCACATGACTAGAATTGCAGTACATCAATCCAATACAAAATACACACTTGTCATCAAGCTCATAAATCCATCGAGTCGAGATGAGCACGTGCACGGAGTCGGACTCCGTGAGTTCACGTAATAAGGAGCATTGCGTTTGCGTAAATTATGCACGGCTATCGAGCTAGAAGCCGAGTCCGATTTGGTGCACACAACCACACTATAATGCCTCTCAATGTCCTAACCCATGCCACGCAACAAACGTGAAGAACCGATTTGAGTTTCTCACGGGACCAGCAGTGAAGTCACAACCGTCGCCCCAAATGAAATGTCGCAGCAGGAGCCTGAGGATTTTCTGAGTCAACATGCTGATCAACAGGTAACGTAATGTTGGCTTCCTTGACGACATTAGACAACTCCCTGTTTATATTTTATTCATATTTTAGTACAAAGCCTCCTTGTTTTATGATCTTTGACTTGTTCGGTTTTTGTTTTGACATTATGCTGTTAGTGTTTATTTCAAATTAACAAGAAGTACCGGTACAGATAGTAGGAACTTAATATAACACTTGCGTCAAACAAAGAATAACTAACTGTACATATCATGTCTACAGGAAGGAGCTGGTACATTAAGTGAGAATATTCAAGAATATTAAGAGAAGATATATTCAAGGTTGTCCTGAGGTCAACTGTACCAACCATTGACACAGCTTATGGAGCAATTTGATGTTATTGTACAGTAAAAATGGAATATTGGAGCTGTCGCAAAACAAAACAAAAAGCCAACTTTAAGGCTTATTATCTCCAAAATGATACAGTAATCAATCACATTTAGAAATCAAATGTTTCTAAATGTCAAGTCAGTAATGTCAAGTCAGTGCTTGATGTGTCATCAGCAGGCGTCGGCGTCAGTAATGGGGCATCGGCGGGTTTCGGGCGGAATCGCCAGGCGTTGGGAAGCGTCGGCGGGTGTCGGGGGCTCGTGGCCAGGTGGCGGACGTCACGGCAGGCAGTGGCCAGGTGGGCTCAGTCCCGCAAACGCTGCTTACAGCTTTAATTTTGTATTGCTTTGATAACATTGTTTAAGTTGAGTTTAAATTTACACTATTTTTTTTTTCTTAGCTGCTAATTGTTCAAAAATGCTGATGTTAAAAGTGTGTTTGCACAGTAAATGTTATGGCACTTTAATTCATATGGCAGTACATTTAAAATAACTGGCTGTCAAGTTCCAGGAACTGACAAACTGCACTGAGTTGAGTGAGATTCTCCAAAGGAACTCCAGTATAAATGTGGACTTTACATGCTAGTCCCCTGTGAAGAAAAACCCAAAAGTGAACGTTTTTGTGCCTCACCCTTTCTAACTGGGACATTTGCAAGGGAACGCAGACTGGTTATGCTGCTCCCTGATAAAAGAAAAATGTTTCTGCTGTTACCTCAGAAATTGCCTGTTATTATTGTGGCTCAGGATTTTGGAGGTAGATTTTTTTTTATTTTTCATAAGGAACAGGATAACAGTAATGCCTTGGCATTGGCAATAAGCTTTAATTTTGTATTTGCATTTTTTTTAACTTTAGATTTACATTAAAAATGTTTCTGTGTAAAGTGCTGATGTTAACTGTTTGCACGATAAATGTTATGGTGCTTTTGTTTATATGGCAGAACATTTAAATTAAAGTGTATGAAAGACTTCTTTTAAATTCATTATTGGCTTTTGCGTATACGACGTGATTAATCGTGATTGATCAGGTAAATCATGCGATTAATTGCGATTAAAATTTTTAATCGTTGCCCAGCCCCAGTAAAAACATTTTTCTGGTGCCAGCATTTCGTGAGGCAGAAGTTGATTCATACTTCAGTGCCTTGGAGCGAATAGCTTCGCCACTCAACTGGCCAAGAGACATGTGGCCTGTCCTTCTCCAATGCAAGCGGGTGGGAAAAGCACAGGAGTTGGTGTCTGCTCTTTTCTTAGAAGACAGCCTGCAATATGATGTTGTAAAGGAAGCAATTTTTCCTGCTTATGAGCTTGTTCCTGAGCCCTACCGGCAAAAATTTAGGAACCATAGAAAATCTAGTGGTCAAACCTTTGTCGAGTTTGCATGGGAGAAAAGCAACCTCTTTGATAAATGGTGTGCAGCTAATGATGTCAAAAATGACTTTGAGTCACTCCGTGAGCTCGTTCTTTTAGAAGATTTTAAAGACTCTTTGCCAGAGAAGGTGGTAATGTTCTTGAATGAACAGAAAGTGTCGTCATTGTCCAAGGCTGCTGTCCTCGCAGATGAGTTTGTGTTGACCCACAAAAATGTCATCTCATCTTCCCCCCCGATCGGACAGGCCTTCTGCTTCTCGTCCCACAAGAGCCGAGTCTAGCCACCTCCCCCTTGAAAAGGCTAGAGGGAAGGGACTTCTGGTTTGGCCATAAAGCGGTAGACTGCGCGACACCAGGGCTCTCGACCGTCTAGGGTAAAAACTCCCCGAAAACTTGAATGACTATTGTCAGATATCATATTAACTACAAAGTGATCAGGGGAACGTTGGAATGGGAAGGAAAACTCGATTCAACCAAAACAGAAACACGGTAACAGACAATATGGCGGAACTACCAGCTTGCTCTGAAACAGAGGGAGATGGCGAAACGAACTCCTCGTGACTAACGACGCGAAAAAGGGCTCGGACATAGAAATTATTAGCAAGGAGATACGGGATTTAAAAACGGAATCAAAAGAAGTCCTTCGCACGTTTGGAGAAACACTGAGGAACGACGTGGAAAAAGACTTGGACGACTTCAAAGACGAAATAAATCAACAACTTGCGAAAGTCATCACCGAACAGGAGCTCCAGACCGGCAAGATCAACGAGGCTGAGTCGTGGATTGAAAAGCTAGAATGTTGGGCACAGGAAGCTAATGACGCTCTGGTCATATCACAGAACAAAAAGCTCTTCAGGACAAGTTAACTGACCTGGAGTCCAGGCCGAGGAGAAACAACCTACGTATCTATGGAGTCACTGAAGGAGAGGAGGGAGAATCTGTGGCCAAGTTTGTGGAAGACCTGCTGAAAAGCGAACTGCACCTGCCAGCAGATTTTAATTTCCAAATTCAGAGAGTACACCGCTCATTTGCACAGAAGCCAGCGGACGGTGCCCAACCAAGACCCATCATTGTTAACTTTCTGGAATTTACTACCAAAGAGAGGGTCCTGAGAGAGCTATGGACAAAGAAAATAGAACTGGGGAATAAAGTACCGTCATTCCATCACGATTACGCGACAGAGATGGTCCAAAAGAGAAAGGAGTACAACACTGCTAAAAGAATCCTGAAGGAGAAGGGCATCCGCTTCCAGACGCCATTCACCAAGATGAGGACCCACTGGGATACGGAAACTCGAACCTACAACAGCGCAGAGGAGGTAAAGGAGGAATTGGCGAGACGCGGCCTGGCGGAGAAGATGGCGGTGGCGACGGGTGCGGAGGGGCCTGCGGCACTCGGTGCCCCGCACTACGACGGAGTGGCAGTGCAAGGAGGGATCCTGGAGGGGCTACGCATCAGCAGCGACACGAGCCAGAGAAAAGCTACAAGAGTTTCAAAGATTCTTTGATTAAATTCAGAGAATACAGAGAAGAAAGCTGGTAGGGATGTTCTAGTATGACCGGTGTTTTTAGTTGACAAATTATTCAAATTGAATTCCCATGTTAATAGAAAAGAGACTGTGGGAAGTCCGGGTCGCTCCTTTTTTTCTAACGTTGGACTCATTTAGAACGACTAAAATACTCATTGCAGGTTCAAGTGTCATTTCTAAGTTAGGTTAGATTTTTGACTGCCTTCACGCGGGCCGGACAGAGACACGCCGTAGTTTGGCCATGCCTGATCTACAGGAAACACATCTCTCTCAACAAGAGCACGACACACTGAAAAGATTTGGATATAGAAATGTTTTTTTTAGCTTGTTCAGGAAAGGCCCAAAGAGAGGTGTCACAATATTAATCTCTAATTCTATCAGTTTTGAAGTTGTTAAAAAAATAAATGACAAAGAAGGGAGATATGTAATAGTCAAAGGGAAATTGGATGATAACTCAGTTACTTTGGTCCAGGGTTGGACAAGTGCTTTTTGAAATCACTGTTTGAGATCATAGCTGTGGAAAGTGAAGGAATCCTAATATGTGCAGGGGATTTCAACATGATTTAAAAGCTAAACTCGACACAACTAATGGCAACAGAAGTCAGACCCGCCTGTCGAAACTTGTCAACGTCTCTCTAGCCGAACTAGGGATGTTTGATGTTTGGAGGGACCTCCACCCGTTACAGAGGACTATTTTTTTTATTAACATTACAGACAGATACAGAATAGAGGAATGTAAAATAGGAACGACTGACTTGTACTGACACAGTATTAATTACCTTATTATTTGTCTAAATAAGAGGAAGAAAAACACACTTTGGAGATTAAATGTGGGTATGCTAAATAAAAAAAATCATAATAAATCATCTCTAAAGCTGTGATGAGAGGGAGGTTAATAGCGAGGGCAGCCTATCAAAAAAAGACTAGATGTGGCGAGGGGGAGGGTCTGGTGGAGGTGGAGACAATTCTGATGGTGGGTATAAAGGTGGGTATAAAGGAAAATTGGGGTGGTGGTGGTGGGGGGGGTTGCCTGAAAACGCCACCTGGGGAGTTGCACCCCAGGAAATAAACTATAATAAAATTCCACGGGCTACGCAGGTTCGTTACGCTTTGAAATTTAAGAGGACGAGACGGACTTCCAATGAAACAGCTTTATTTGACAACAATTTAAAATAGACCAGGTTTAGCTGCCTGAGTGTCAAAGAAATAAGAACCATACCAAAAAGACTGTTCAACATAAGAAAATAAGGGGAACAGGGCCAAAGAAACCAAAGAAAACTCAAAAAAGGGAATAAACAAAGCTAAGGGAATCACTACAAGCCAAAATTCACGCTATGCCAACTCCTTATTTATTCTTCGCGCACACACACACACACACACACACACACACAGGACCAAAACCCAAAACAAAAAGGTAACGATCACTGGGGAACAAGATATTAATGAACTAAAAAAGGAAATCAAACTATAACAAAATCACTACTCAATAGAAAACCCAAAGTTTCACCAAAATTTCACAACAAAACAAAGAAAAGAAAACCAACCAAAGAAAGTGGTTACGCTAACAAAAGAAACAGACAAACTGAATTGTCTAAACCAAATAAACCAAAATCAAAGGAAAAGTGTCCGCGTTGTGTTGTTGTGTTGCTGTTGGAGGGCTACAACAACACAATGTCTTCGATGCTACGCTTTGTGCCGTCGCCACGGACCCCAAACTCTCGTTCTTGTTGGATGCGGGTTCTGCGCAGACTGGTGGGAGAGTTTGTGTACAGGTTTTGCAAAGGAACGGTATCTTCAGTTATACACACGCTCATTAAAGAGCCGACCGTGGAGGAAGCTTGTGCCGTTTCCAGCAGAATAACAGCGCAATTATCGAAATGAAAACAAATCAGAAAAACATCTCTTTGCTGTGCTTTTATTTACAAGTTGAAATTCTTCTAACTTACAAAAAATGTGAACGAAAAGGTAGAAATATAAATACGAACAAATACGTATTTATTCAGGGCTGCGCAAAGCCGGAGCCCTGCATTTGCTGCGCTACCCTTTTAAAAAAGGTCTCTGTTGTGTGTTATTTTAATATGTCCATCTCTTTTAGAAGAGAAAGCATCGCCCGGGTCTCATCCTCTCTCCAAATGTCAACATTCTTATTCGTGTTTGCTGGTTGTTTCACGCCGTCTGTTTTGTTAGACGACGTAGTTGTGCGGTGGCGCGTGCGCACTTGCGTTGTCCAGTTAATCGTCCGACTAAGGCGTATACATGGCCGAGAAACTAGAATTCCAATCGCATTATCTGGGTGTCTCAATCGGAGTTCTCCGATTCCAATCGGAGTTCTCAAACTCCGATCATAATCGGACTAAGGCAATAATTCAAATTACTCTAGTACCATGTAAACGCACTGAGGGACGCAAAAATTGCACTCCGGCGCAGGTGTGATTGATGACGCGAAGGTGGGGGCAAACCCACCTGCCACATAAAGAAGAAGGTTACAAGAAGCTGGTAAACCAATGAACAACTCTGGAACAGCAACAAAAAAGCAATAAGGATGATACAGTGTCACAACAAATAATCGGTGTCAGAAGGGAAATAGACGATGTCTTGAGGCTAGATGTTGAGAAAAAGCTGAAATTCATTAAACAGACCCACTATGAATCAGGCTGTAAATCAACCAAATATTAAGCAAGAGGAATAAAGGCCCAGCAAGCTTCTCATGCAATATGTAAAATTAGAGACCCATTAACGAAACAGCTACTACTTGAACCTGAAGAAATAGAGAGGGTTTTTAAAGATTACTATGAAAATCTATATACCCAACTCACGGCTAAAGAAGATTGTGAGATGAAAGAATTCCTTGACTCATTGGACCTACCAGCCATTGGAGATGAGCAAAATAGAAAACTCATTTCCAGTATAACCAAAAAAGAAATAGATGCTGCCATTAGCAGGCTTAAAATCAACCAAAGCGCCAGGTAGTGATGGGTTTCCTAGTGAGTGGTATAAAACATTTGGAGAAGAATTAACCCAGATACTCCTAAATTCTTTTAATCTGACTCTGACAGAGGGCAAACGGCCTCCCTCATGGAAAGAGGCTGTCATTCCAGTTATTCCAAAAGAAGGGAAAAATAAGGAACTTTGTGAATCGTATAGGCCCATTTCAATCTTAAATGTTGACTAGAAGATCTTTACTTCAATCATCTCAAAAAGACTTGAAAGTTTTATGCCGGACTTGATAGATGAGGATCAGTCAGGTTTTATAACAGGTAGGCAGACTCAAGATAACATTAGACGGGACCGTCTAGGGCTGGACGATAATTCGATAACGATATATATCGATCGATAGACGTGTGCTGCGATAGGAAAAAAAGGGGTGGATAAAAAGTTTGATAGAAAAAGTTTCACTTCCTTTTTCATCATAGCCAATCATGTAGCTTAATATTACGGTCATTTCTTCCTCCAACCAATCGCAAACGCAGACCCAGCGGCTCCACGTTGTCGGAGGAATCCGCTGCCAGCGCCAGCACCAAGCAAGTAAAGCAGACCAAACTGGACTTCTTGCAGTAAATACGACAAAGCGTCCAAGCGCCATAAGGACATCACCCATGTAATAACATGCTTCATAGCGAGGGATATGCTGCCAATAACCACCGTTGAAAAGCTTGGCTTCAAACAGCTTCTCGCCACTCTTGACCCGACTCTTGATCGATATGCTTTTTTTCTATATCGTCCAGCCCTAGGACTGTCCTATACATAATAGATCAGCTCCAAAAGTTGTTACTGGTGAGCCTTGACTGTGTGAATTGGAGATTTCTGTATCAAGTTCTTGGGAAACTAGGGTTCCAAGAAAAGTTAATACAGTGTATTCAAGGTCTCTACCAAGAACCTACGGCAAGGGGGAGGGTCTGGCGGAGGTGGAGACAATTCTGATGGTGGGTATAAAGGAAAATGGCGGGGGGGGGGGGGGGGGGGGGTTGCCTGACAATGCCACCTGGGGAGTTGCACCCTAGGAAATAAACTATAATAAAATTCCTCGGGCTACACAGGTTCGTTACGCTTTGAAATTTAAGGGGACGAGATGGACTTCCAATCAGTCAGCTTTTTTAACAGGTAGGCAGACTCAAGAAGACATTAGACGGGTCCTATACATAATAGATCAGATCCAAAAGCAGGGCCTGCGAGCTGTTACTGGTGAGCCTTGGCTGTGTGAATTGGAGATTTCTGTATCAAGTTCTTGGGAAACTGGGGTTCCAAGAAAAGTTAATACAGTGTATTCAAGGTCTCTACCAAGAACCTACGGCAAGGATAAAAATTAATGGTACTCGTCAAGGATGTTGCCTTAGCGCTACATTGTTTGCTATGTTCATTGAGCTGCTGGCACAAATGATCAGACAAAGTAACAATCTAAAAGGAATACATATAGGAGAGCAGGGACATCTAACAGGGCTTTTTGCTGATGATATTATTTTGGTTCTCCAAGACCCGGACAGAACATTACCTCATTTGATGTTGATAATAGAAACCTATGGTAAATACACAGGCAACAAGTTACATGTGTACATGCTGCCCTCAATATCAGGCACGATGGAAATAGATAGAGGCCGGCAGAGAAACGACTCTCACACTGGCATTAGTAGGAGACATAAGAACTAAATCAGCTCAACAAAGCCAAAATGAAATTATTAAGCACACACCGACTATCTGGAGTAAGATGGTAAAAGAAAACCATATGGAGGGAAACTACTAATGTGGCCTTCTCTTGATCCCAGATTTCAACCAGGAACCACAGACATTGAGTACAGACGATGGTGGGATAGGAGTATAACTGCAGTATGCACACTCGTTCACAAGGGTTTTAAAAAGTTTTGGAGAGTTGAAAAAGGAATTTGGACGAGGAAACAAAGATTTATTTCGATACATGCAATTAAGAGATTACTATGATAAAAGAATCAAACCAACATCATCTGGAGAGGGCAATATAGTGATAGATATTCTGATCGCAGCCTGTAAAAAGATGAAGAGAAAAATCATTTCTAAAATCTATCAGGGCCTTCAGAAACAGAACAGCAACAAACACAGGATACATCAAAGCCAAATGGCAGAAAAAACTAAGCATGAAAATATCAGAGGAAGGTTGGCGTTCCATGTGGGATGCACAGCATTCATCCACAAGTTCAAAGAAGTGGCGAACAATTGGTTGGAAAAATTTGATCCGTTTCTTCATATAAAAAGTAAGGGTGTCAACGTCGCTTTATCGCCGACAATTTTTTTCATCGCGCGATTAACGCACACGGTGCTTTTTGAACCTTTGGCCGCTCCGTAGATTGTGGAAACGGGAAATGAATTGACTCACAGCACACAGTCAC
>NW_027466095.1:2855000-3012500 GCF_046127955.1 Nelusetta ayraudi
AACAAAGACAATGATCCAACTGTACTTCCACGTCCAGACTCAGTGTAGATCTGTAGGCCTCTTGGACCTTCATGTGAACCACTGCGTGTTGACTGGAGGTGAAACATGACTGACTGCTGTCCTCCTACCTGGACAATGCAATCTCACTTTCATTCTGCTGCAGATGGCCATTTTCATTTTACACCGTCCAAATTTACAGCTCAGGGCGCTAGGACGAATTCCAAATTGTGTGCAGATATAGGCCTACACTTCAAATAATTATGAGAAAAATCCAACGTAAAGAGAGCACTTCCATTAGGAAATAGTCAACATGAAATTTCGTCTTCTACTGACACCTGCTGGTCAAATTGAATAGTTGCAAATATTGTGAACAAGTTGTCATCTAATTCTAATCCTAAACAATATGGCCATTCCAAGTCAAGTATTAAGACAATTAATCAGGTTTGTACTGCTTGATTGAACACATTCATTCCGTTCCAGTGCACTAAAACCCACTTCCCTTCAGGACCGTGTCAGCGAAGCCAAAACTTCCTTGAGTGACGTTGTGTCCCAGCATGCAATGCGAGCTAGCGATTCACAATACTATTCCATCACAAACATGGATGTAAAAAATAAAAAGGGACGAAAAATGAAACTTCAGGAACACCAACCATTGCAATACAAGCAGAACTGGGCCGAAGTTTTATATTATGTACACCATAATACAGCCTTCTGGTGGACAAGCTATACTATTTAATCCGTGTCTTCCTATGGCACTTCCGTGGGTAGAAGCTCATCGTAGAGGTCACGTGCTGGGTGCTCGTCACCCCACCAACCACCTCGGGGAAGGTCTAACAGGAGAAGTTTGCTGGCGGAAATGATGCACTACAAGTGGATGTGACGCTCATGAGTGCGATGGATGAGATAGAGCAATGCTCCAGAACCCGATTCAGACTACTCTCCCTCCACTTTTTTTGTTTTGTATGAGCGTTTAAAAAACAACATAATGATAATCGAATAAGCTTTAGTTTATTAATCAGAATTAAAACAAGTAGGTTTTGCCCTTACAAGGTTGTAGATTTGTTATCGATGAGTTCCTTTGCGCTTGAAAAACTATATATGGGATGTACCATGACCTGAGGGATTTCCTCATCCCATCCCAGCTTGGTTCTGATGCTGAATGTGAATGTATCTTGCTGTACATCCCACTGAGCTCCAAGGGCCCTCTCCATAGGGAGCTGGTCTCTGTCAAGGTTAAGTGTTTTTACCTCTTTAGCTCTCTGCTCTTCAGGAATGGCGGCCAGCACCAAGCGTTGATTGCTCACCCACTTATTGAGCTTAAATCCACCTCTACCGCACAGGTCTGTTAGCTGCTGGTACAGATGTATTGCTTGTTCCACCGTGCTGACGGCCTTTAGACAATCATCCACGTAGAAATTTTGACCAACAGTGTTTATAACCTCGGCTAGGAAGTCATGCTGATTGTTGTCGAATGAAGCACAGCTTGGGGATGACACTGCCCCAAAGATGTGGACCAGCATCCTGTGCTCTTGTAGGTCCTTTGTAATGTCCCCATCTGGCCACCAGAGGAAGCGTAAGAAGTTTACATCCTGGTTGGAAACTCTTACTTGATGAAACGTTCCCTCAATGTCAGTCATGAATGCTACAGGGCCTTGGCGAAAACGAAGCAGCTCGCCTTAAGAACTAACTAAAGAAAGAAAGAGAACCCAAATACAGAAAGGCTAACCTCCCTACATACTTATTAAACAGGAGAAAAGAGGGGACAAAGAAAATGGCAGCCCACCCCTACGGCAGCGTGCTCTAAGACCATTTCAGAAGTGACTAACTGCAGAGTTGGGAGCGGAGGAGGGATGACCGTCAGGCTGGCTCGACTGCTCCTCCTTCTCAGCCGTGGCGCGTCCAATCAGCAGCCGACATCCAATCTCTCTCACACACACACACACACACACACACACAGACACAAAGATAGAGGCATCTAGACCCACCTGTGGGTCATATCACCTCCTCCCTTCAGAACTAAACCCTATTAACATACCTACAAACAAAACTAAACAAGAAAAACTTCAGTTCCCCCGAAATAAGAATTCCGCAGCTAGCCCACATCATAATGCATCTGCCAACACATTATCAACCCCCCTTCCTGTGGCAAATCTGGAGATTGAAGTCTTGTAAGAGCAGAGACCACCACATCTTCGAGGGCATTATGGTCTGTAAAAACCTGACCCTAAATTAACATCAAGATGAGCACTGTCAGAAGGAGAGCCAAAGCTTCTTTCTGAACTTCCCAATATCGACTCTGTGTGCGTGCTGCTTACTTGTGGCATGTCCCTCTACTTTATGTCATGGTGCAAAACTGACGTACGGCGGGGGTGGTCAGAAGACAATAGTGGGTGGCTCTCAATTAATTTAACAATATCATGACGGGCTGATGCAGGCAAATGGGACAAAAACGAGCTTAAATTATTCATAATTTCAGAGTTTCCCAGGCGCGTTGAAGGAACACCGATTTTTTAAAAAAAAAAAAAAAAAATTTCAATGAGCCCTCCCTCCGCCAATGGGCACGGAGGGGGCGGAGGCTCAGGCGACACATTTTTCCGAGCAACGTAACACCCGGTTCACACTGGACGGGGAAGCACCACGAAGCGCCGAGCGCTTCCATTCGGCGCCCATGTTAATCAATTTAGTAGTTCACACCAGACGCGAACAGGCGCGCGGCTCCCCTCGCGGATCGCGCCATGCATTTAACGTCAGTTCACTGGACGTGGAAGCGAAGCGCCGCCGAGCGCTTCCATTCGGCGCCCACGTTAATCAATGTGGTGGTTCACAGTAGACGCGAACAGGCGCGCGGCTCGCGGCATGCATTTGTTGTTTCGGCGTCTGCTCTATTTCGTGCGTTAGCCGCGAGTGATCCTCGTCTACAGTACAGGAAGTCGCTCAATAAAAACGAGAAAATCCGGTGAATTTTCAAAATAAACTCATTTCAAAATAAAAACCGAATGACAAATTCGATCATATATCATATTTGTATGTTATATTTGTCAGTACATTGTATCAGAGTGCGAGAGAGATTAAACACACACACACACACACACACACACACACAGAGGAAGACTTGATCAAAATACGTCTGTTTGATCCTAGAGATGCCGGTCAATGATCATTATGAAAGAGGTCTTGTCTTGAGATGGACAACTGAGTGCGTGTTTCTATTTATTTACACACACACACACACACACAAAAAAGTAAGCTACGGGTTGGCTACGGGCCGAGGGGGGGCGATGATGAAAATTATTTTTTTTATTTATTTTTTTTTAAAGAAAAAAAAAAGAAGCTCAAGTGGGAGTGAAAAGAAGACTGCAGCTGAGCAGAAGCGCTTGTCGACCGTCGCGGAGCTGTTCGCGTCTGGTGTGAACCAGTTGGAGCCTCGCTCGCGAAATTCGTTGGTGCAGCGCTTCCGCTTCCATTGAAATGAATGGCACGAGCCGCGCGCCTGTTCGCGTCTGGTCTGAACCACTACATTCAGTGCCTTTACATGGCACTAGAGAAAATCGAATTATTGCCTTAGTCCGATTATGATCGGAGATCTCACGTTGCGTGTAAACACCTTACTCCGATTATGATTGGAGTTTGAGAACTCCGATTGGAATCGGAGAACTCCGATTGAGACACCCAGATAATGCGATTGAAATTCTAATTTCTCTGCCATCTATACGCCTTAATCGGACTATTAACTGGACAATGTGAGTGCGCATGCGCCACGCCTCGCTCTCGCAACTCATGACCGCACAACTACGTTGTCTAACAAAACAGACGGCGCGAAACAACCTGGCAAACGCGAATAAGAATGTTGACATTTGGAGAGAGGATGAGACCGGGGCGATGCTTTCTCTTCTAAAAGAGATGGACATATTCAAATAACGCGCAATGGAGACCTTTTTAAAAAGGGTAGCGCAGCAAATGCAGGGCTCCGGCTTTGCGCACCGCTGAACAAATACGTATTCCTTCGTATTTATATTTCTACCTTTTCGTTCACATTTTTTGTAAGTTAGAAGAATTTTAACTTTGTAAATAAAAGCACCGCAAAGAGATGTTTTCCTGATTTCTTTTTATTTTGGTAATTTCGCTGTTATTCTGCTGGAAACGGCGTGCAGTGGCACCAGCTTCCTCCACGGTCGGCACTTTAATGAGCGTGTGTATAACTGAAGACACCGTTCCTTCGCAAAACCTGTACACAAACTCTCCCACGAGTCTGCTCTGAACCCAAATCCAACAAGAACGAGAGTTTGGGGTCCGTAGCGACGGCACAAAGCGTAGCATCGAAGTGTTGTTGTAGCCCTCCAACAGCAAACAACGTTCTTGTCTGCCTTTTAAAATAACCAGGAGCACAAGAAATAGGGTACACCTTATCTGCAAAGCAAGTAACACGTACATTATGAACTATCGTTCCATATCATAATAGATTTAATATGTCAACTGAAAGCAGCTGACTATATATATATATATATATATATATATATATATATATATGTATATATACATATACATATTAACCTCTATCATTGAACTCCAAAACATACATGGTCAAAATCCATATTATTATTATGTTGTTTTTTTTAAATGCTCATACAATCCAAAAAAAAAAAGTGTGACATCCACTTGTAGTGCATTACTGTCGCCAGCAAGCTTCTTTTGTTCCGACTGACTACATTGACCTATATTTTCCATATACTCAACTGAATCAGACACCCTGCAGATCCCCTGTAAGGGCCTCGAGGTGATCCGTGGAGTGACGCGCAGCCAGCACGTGACCTCTACGATGAGCTTCCACCCACGGAAGTGCCATAGGAGGACACGCGTTAAATAGTATGGCTTGTCCACCAGAAGGCTGTATTATGGTGTACATAATATAAAACTTCGGCCCAGTTCTGCTTGTATTGCAATGGTTGCTGTTCCTGAAGTTTCATTTTTCCCTTTTTCCCTTTTTATTTTTTACATCCATGTTTGTGATGAAATAGTATTGTGAATCGCTAGCTCGCATTGCATGCTGGGAAACAGCGTCACTCAAGGAAGTTTTGGCTTCACTGACACGGTCCTGAAGGGAAGTGGGTTTTAGTGCACTGGAACGGGATGAATGTGTTCAATCAAGCAGTACAAACCTGATTAATTGTCTTAATACTTGACTTGGAATGGCCATATTGTTTAGGATTAGAATTAGATGACAACTTCTTCACAATATTTGCAACTATTCAATTTGACCAGCAGGTGTCAGTAAAGGACGAAATTTCATGTTGACTATTTCCTAATGGAAGTGCTCTCTTTACGTTGGATTTTTCTCATAATTATTTGAAGTGTAGGCCTGTAGTTGATGAGGAATCACGGTGTGCTAACGCTACTCAAACAGCTTAGATGAAAAAAGGGAGTGTGATTTGGGTTTGTGGTACATTATGACAATCTTGGACTTGCAAGACTGAGGCGACGGTTCAATTCCCATCAATGTGTATTATATATGTGTTATTTAGCTCATCTATTCTACATTTTAAATAGATCACATTTGACATCTGACCCACTGAACACTTACTATTGAACATATTTTTAAACTATGGGCTATTTAGTCTTGTTTTAGGATATAATATAATTCATTGCACAAACTGTCAGGCTAAGTATAAGAGCTATAGTCTACTACAATCAGTCGTGCCAGAAAAAGAGACATTGTCTTTATTTTTCATTTTTATTTTATTGTGTCAGCATTGAACCATACAAGCATGTAGTGTTGTCCAACAAGAATGCATGGCGAATCAAATCCCAAACAACCTATGAAACAATGAACACGTTTCCATTGCACTTCATTTTATTGAGCACTAGATGACCACCTCGAGCACTGTCATTGAAGCCTCGAGTAATGAACCATTTTTTGAAACAAGTGTCGAAGCTTCAACAAAGCCTCGATCGGCCATCACTACCTACAGCTGCGTGCTCTAACACCATTTCAGAAGTGACTAACTGCAGAGTTGGGAGTGGAGGAGGGACGACCGTCAGGCTGGCTCGACTGCTCCTCCTTCTCAGCCGTGGCGCGTCCAATCAGCAGCCAACATCCAGGACCGCACCTGCAAGGCGTCATCCACTGTCAGACACACACACAGACACAAAGATAGAGGCACCTAGACCCACCCGTGGGTCATAACACTCCGTGTGGATCTTTTCACTCTGGCATTGAAAGGGGGTGCTAGCGCTAGCCGTTTGCTAAGCTATGTACAGACAGCACCACCGCTTACCGAACCACATAGTCACACCGTTTATATGCAACAACTCGTCATCAATATCTCTAAAGTAGAAGTCAAGAACTTTTTTCAAAAACGATAACTAACTCAAACTTTTTTGTGTGTTTATAAAAACAAACTAAAACAAACTTAAATTGAAGTCATATTTCACTTCGTTTACGTCTGTCAAATGAATATTTGCCCAGGAAAATCTTTTAGTTTTACGCAGCAGCACCTAAATGCACGTCGCGTTCTGTGACGTCACCCCTCTTTCACAGCAGTATGTTGACGAGCGACTCGCGGCGGGAAAGTCCGATATGCCACTTTTTCCCAATACGACGAAGAGATGTCTTGTGGTGGAAAGACACAAAATATGTGGCTTGCTTCTAAAAAGGGAAAAACCCAGACAAACCTCCATTTAAGAAGCTTGCACAAAGCAGTAGTGAACATTTTTATTGAGACTGGGAAGTAGACACGACAGTTTGACTCAGTTGACTCAAATATCCTGTGGCGATGAGAGTGGTTATGGCTATCTGATAAAGCAAGATTTAATATTGGGAATTTAACAAAATGAAAAGGAACCGACAACGCCACCCTGGGAATTTCACCCAGGGAATTCTACTAAACACAAAAGTAATAATTAGGCACACAGGTAAGTTCTACGAGGAAGAAGTAGGAGACGTGGTTCAGAATGTTTAAAATATCAAACCAACTTTTATTCAACATTTAAAAATAAAAGGAACAAACAGACCAACACTTAAAACGGAGCTACTGAACTCCTTATTCTTGGTGTAGAAACTGAGGCTTACCGATGAGGGGGCCAAATGGGGTAGGAACCAAAGAAAACAAGGAACACCCCACTCACACGTGACACACCTGCAAAGAAAGTGAAGTGCAAAAAAAAAGAAGAAAACAACCACAATCCCGGGTCACAGCACTCGAAGGGGCCCACCACCCGGCACACCGCCACCACCAGCAGCTCTCAGCGACTACAAAAGAAAAGATAAACAGTTGGTTACTAAAAGTTCCCTAAAATCTGTCAAATGTACTGAAATAGCAAGAAAAACAAACAAACAATGCAATTACACACACACACACACACACACACACACACACACACATACACACACACACACACACACACACAAAAGTAAGCTACGGGCTGGCTACGGGGCGAGGGGGGGCGATGATGAAAATGATTTTTTTAATTTATTTTTTTTTTAAAGAAAAAAAAAAGAAGCTCAAGTGGGAGTGAAAAGAAGACTGCAGCTGAGCAGAAGCGCTTGTCGACCGTCGCGGAGCTGTTCGCGTCTGGTGTGAACCAGTTGGAGCCTCGCTCGCGAAATTCGTCGGCGCTCCGCTTCGTGGCGCTCCGCTTCGTGGCGCTTCCGCTTCCATTGAAATGAATGGCACGAGCCGCGCATCTAACAAAACAGACGGCGCGAAACAACCTGGCAAACGGGAATAAGAATGTTGACATTTGGAGAGAGGATGAGACCGGGGCGATGCTTTCTCTTCTAAAAGAGATGGACATATTAAAATAACGCGCAACGGAGACCTTTTTAAAAAGGGTAGCGCAGCAAATGCAGGGCTCCGGCTTTGCGCACCCCTGAACAAATACGTATTCCTTCGTATTTATATTTCTACCTTTTCGTTCACATTTTTTGTAAGTTAGAAGAATTTTAACTTTGTAAATAAAAGCACAGCAAAGACATGTTTTCCTGATTTCTTTTTATTTTGGTAATTTCGCTGTTATTCTGCTGGAAACGGCGTGCAGCGGCACCAGCTTCCTCCACGGTCGGCACTTTAATGAGTGTGTGTATAACTGAAGACACCGTTCCTTTGCATAACTTGTACACAAACTCTCCCACCAGTCTGCGCAGAACCCGAATCCAACAAGAACGAGAGTTTGGGGTCCGTAGCGACGGCACAAAGCGTAGCATCGAAGTGTTGTTGTAGCCCTCCAACAGCAAACAACGTTCTTGTCTGCCTTTTAAAATAACCAGGAGCACAAGAAATAGGGTACACCATATCTGCAAAGCAAGTAACACGTACATTATGAACTATCGTTCCATATCACAATAGATTTAATATGTCAACCGAAAGCAGCTGACTATATATATATACATATATATATATGTATATGTATATATATATATATATACATATATATATATATATATATATATATATATATATATATATATACATATATATATACACATATATATATATATACATATATATATATATATATATATATGTATATATATATACATATATATATACACATATATATATATATATATACATATATATATATATATATATATATATATATATATATGTATATATATATACATATATATATACACATATATATATATTAATTAACCTCTGTCATTGAACTCCATATTATTAATATGTTGGGTTTTTTTTAAATGCTCATGCAAAAAAAAATAAAAAGTGTGACATCCACATGTAGTGCATTATTTTCGTCAGCAAGCTTCTCATGTTACTACTGACCACATTGATCCATATTTTCCATATACTCACCTGAATCACATGCCCTGCATATCCCTGCAAGGGCCACAAGGGTTGACGCACAACCAGCACGTGAACTCTACCATGTGCTTCCACCCACGGAAGTGCCATAGGAGGACACGGTTTAAATAGTATGGCTTGTCCACCAGAAGGCTGTATTATGGTGTACATAATATAAAACTTCGGCCCAGTTCTGCTTGTATTGCAATGGTTGCTGTTCCTGAAGTTTCATTTTTCCCTTTTTCCCTTTTTCTTTTTTACATCCATGTTTGTGATGAAATAGTATTGTGAATCGCTAGCTCGCATTGCATGCTGGGAAACAGCGTCACTCAAGGAAGTTTTGGCTTCGCTGACACGGTCCTGAAGGGAAGTGGGTTTTAGTGCACTGGAACGGGATGAATGTGTTCAATCAAGCAGTACAAACCTGATTAATTGTCTTAATACTTCACTTGGAATGGCCATATTGTTTAGGACTAGAATTAGATGACAACTTGTTCACAATATTTGCAAAGATTCAATTTGACCAGCAGGTGTCAGTAGAGGACGGAATTTCATGTTGACTATTTCCTAATGGAAGTGCTCTCTTTACGTTGGATTTTTCTCATAATTATTTGAAGTGTAGGCCTGTAGTTGATGAGGAATCACGGTGTGCTAACGCTACTCAAACAGCTTAGATGAAAAAAAGGGAGTGTGATTTGGGTTTGTGGTACATTATGACAATCTTGGACTTGCAAGACTGAGGCGACGGTTCAATTCCCATCAATGTGTATTATATATGTGTTATTTAGCTCATCTATTCTACATTTTAAATAGATCACATTTGACATCTGACCCACTGAACACTTACTATTGAACATATCTTGAAACTATGGGCTATTTAGTCTTGTTTTAGGATATAATATAATTCATTGCACAAACTGTCAGGCTAAGTATAAGAGCTATAGTCTACTACAATCAGTCGTGCCAAAAAAGAGACATTGTCTTTATTTTTCATTTTTATTTTATTGTGTCAGCATTGAACCATACAAGCATGTAGTGTTGTCCAACAAAAATGCATGGCGAATCAAATCCCAAACAATCTATGAAACAATGAACACGTTTCCATTGCACTTCATTTTATTGAGCACTAGATGACCTCCTCGAGCACTGTGTCATTGAAGCCTCGAGTAATGAACCATTTTTTGAAACAAGTGTCGAAGCTTCAACAAAGCCTCGATCGGCCATCACTACCTACAGCTGCGTGCTCTAACACCATTTCAGAAGTGACTAACTGCAGAGTTGGGAGCGGAGGAGGGATGACCTTCAGGCTGGCTCGACTGCTCCTCCTTGTCAGCCGTGGCGCGTCCAATCAGCAGCCGACATCCAGGACCGCACCTGCAAGGCGTCATCCACTGTCAGACACACACACAGACACAAAGATAGAGGCACCTAGACCCACCCGTGGGTCATAACACTCCGTGTGGATCTTTTCACTCTGGCATTGAAAGGGGGTGCTAGCGCTAGCCGTTTGCTAAGCTATGTACAGACAGCACCACCGCTTGCCGAACCACATAGTCACACCGTTTATATACAACAACTCGTCCTCAATATCTCTAAAGTAGAAGTCAAGAACTTTTTTCAAAAACGATAACTAACTCAAACTTTTTTGTGTGTTTATAAAAACAAACTAAAACAAACTTAAATTGAAGTCATATTTCACTTCGTTTACGTCTGTCAAATGAATATTTGCCCAGGAAAATCTTTTAGTTTTACGCAGCAGCACCTAAATGCACGTCGCGTTCTGTGACGTCACCCCTCTTTCACAGCAGTATGTTGACGCGCGACTCGCGGCGGGAAAGTCCGATATGCCACAGTAGTGAACATGTTTATTGAGACTGGGAAGTAGACACGACAGTTTGACTCAGTTGACTCAAATATCCTGTGGCGATGAGAGTGGTTATGGCTATCTGATAAAGCAAGATTTTATATTGGGAATTTAACAAAATGAAAAGGAACCGACAACGCCACCCTGGGAATTTCACCCAGGGAGTTCTACTAAACACAAAAGTAATAATTAGGCACACAGGTAAGTGCTACGAGGAAGGAGTAGGAGACGTGGTTCAGAATGTTTAAAATATCAAACCAACTTTTATTCAACATTTAAAAATAAAAGGAACAAACAGACCAACACTTAAAACGGAGCTACTGAGCTCCTTATTCTTGGTGTAGAAACTGAGGCTTACCGATGAGGGGGCCAAACGGGGGAGGAACCAAAGAAAACAAGGAACACCCCACTCACACGTGACACACCTGCAAAGAAAGTGAAGTGCAAAAAAAAAGAAGAAAACAACCACAATCCCAGGTCACAGCACGCGAAGGGGCCCACCACCCGGGACACCGCCACAACCAGCAGCTCTCAGTGACTACAAAAGAAAAGATAAACAGTTGGTTACTAAAAGTTCCCTAAAATCTGTCAAATGTACTGAAATAGCAAGAAAAACAAACAAACAATGCAATTACACACACACACACACACACACACACACACACACACACACACACACACACACACACACACACACACACACACACACACACACACACGTTCCCACCAACCACGCACACGCATACACGCACACACACCACTGTGGCTGGACCGGAGACTTGATAGTGTAACGTCTACTGTCTGAGGGTCAGCAGTGGCGACGTAAGCAAACGAAGAAAAACACAACGAGAACGGAAAAACAACAAGTAAAACCAAGGCGGGACGGAAGCAACATGCACCGTCCACCGTCTGTACGGGGCGGCTAGCACAATCAAGTGCGGGCAAAGCGGCAGTGTTCCTGCACTTATCTTATAGGACCGAGTTTTGGGCCACAGGTCTTGATCACCAAGCGTCCTCCAGGTGAGGAGAACAACGAGGAGGCTCTGCGCAGCTTTGTGCTCGCAGGCGGCTGTAGTGTGCCGGTGAGGTGTTCAGGAAGCACTGTAAAAAGAACGGACAGGTGAGGTACTACGTACCTATGCTAATAAGCCATAATAATTTAAATGCTAAAATGTCCGCACCTGATCCTCTTAAAACTCGGGCACACAAAGCGGATGTTCAGTGTCCCATTGACCACAATGGACCACTAAACAAAGCTTTTAAGAAAAATGCGAAATGAAGCCACTGAGAGCTAAAACAACATGCAAACAATGCCACAGTGCAGCTTTTCTCAAACGGGTCAATTTTGAAATCATTTTAATCAACTCTGTCTTCATTGATCAGAAGCTGTTTGCAGATTTGGAATTAAAACATTTTAACTGCAGGAATCATAAAATCGTCTCATCAGTGACGTTTATAGAGCCATTAAAAAATTGAATATGTGCTGAACAGACAAACGGAGGTGTAAGAGGCCTGTGTGACCAGCAGGGGGCAGCAGAGGACCGACAGCCGCAAGTTCCTCCTCAGAGAGGCCTGAGAAGGTTCTGCACCTTCAGCTCCTCCAGGAGGTCCTCAGCAAAGTGTCAGAGTTTGTTGTTTTTTTTTACCTCGGTCGGCAGAGTCAAAGTATTAAACTTGTAGCCAGGGGGCGCTGCAGCTCACTCAACACCTACAAGGTTTGAAAAGGAAATTGAGTGGAATTCATCTGGAATGAAAAGAAAAGCACAACTACGGTAGAAAAATTGAACACAAAGACGCACAAAGTTTGAACTACACACTGATTTTCTTCTTCTGTTGATTCAAATGAATTTGACAGAAATAATATCTGAAAAAATAGAAACCAAATGTTAAATTTCGACATTTAAAAAATGGACAGATTCATTTACACCCAGTAAGATAAGAAGATATTTAGCTCTCAGCCAATTAGAGCTGCTGCTCCTGTGTGTGTGTGTGTGTGTGTGTGTGTGTGTGTGTGTGTGTGTGTGTGTGTGTGTGTGTGTGGATGTGGTGGTGTGTGTACCTGAATGTGGGAGTGGGTGTGTTTAAGTACGTCACTGGAAGTAGGCTGCCAATTAGTGCGGCCTCCGAGGCCGCAACCGCCCCACGCCAGCGACAAGCCCGGGGGGGGGGGGGGCCCGGACACGGCACACCCGCCGCAATGCCGGCCAGGAAGAGGCCCGAAGCAGCAGGCCCCCGGACCGGAGGGTACCCGCCCCACGAGCCAGGGCAAGATGACAGGGAGGCAGATACCCCAAGGAGAAGGGACACCACCCGGAGCGAACAGACAGCAGAGCCCGTCCTCCGAACGGGGGCCCCCCAGGGCAAGCGAGACCAGACTCATCCCCATGACAGGACCCAGCCCCTTCACCCACCAGGAGGATTGGTACCCAAGGCAGGCCCGGGCACCCAGAGGCCCCCCCCCTACGGACCCAGTATGGCGCATCGCCGCAAGTGGCGAGGTCCCCATAGGCCCAGCCGGTCTCGCACCCCAGGGGCACCGGACTGCACAGGGCCCATCCAGAGTGGGAAAGATGCCGGATCCCGCCCCTGCTAGCAGGCCGACCCCACTGTGTGCAGGGGTGTCATTGTGTGTATATGTGCACTTGCTGGTGTGTTGAACTATGGTGCGTTTAAAATGGAGGGGTGGTAAGGCCCTGGGGCAACCACACTGCTGCTGAGCAGGGCGGCGGCCGCAGTGCACGAACCACCCCCCCAGGCCCTAAGTGTCTATAATGCTATTAAGATTGGAGAGGGTCTTAAGGCCAGAAGGCCGGGCAGCGACCACCCAAGACACAAATCCGCCGAAACAGAAGAAAATAAATAAATTAATTAAAAATTTAGGGAAAAAAAAAACAAAAAAAACACCTATTATGTGACCAGGGGGGACTCCCGGTCAGGGCGCCCCCTGAGCGACATCGGGGCCGGGGACACCACAGGGATCCAGGAGCCAAAGGGGGCCCGCCCCTCACCGCACCGCACCACCCGGGCACACAGGAGCGGTAGCCGGCGAACGCGCAGCCCCACCCCAGGCATGCGACCCCACCGCGTACGATCCAGCGCCAGTCCCCAGACACAGGGACGGACCAGCCCTCCCACCAACAAGGGGGCCCCCAGACCAGAGCCAGGGACGCCCCCCCCCCCCCCCCCCGGAGCACCACCCACCAACCATCAGGCCCAGCCCCCCGCGTGGTAGACATCCCCCGCCGGGGCACCCAACCCCCGACCCCCCACCAACCCGCAAAGCAGCCGAACCCCCCACGCCCAACCCCCCCCCCCCAGACCGCACCCGGCCCGCGGCAGCACGACCACCGCTGCCCACATCAACCAGCAGCCTCAGCTATTGATTGATTACTAGTTAGTTATAGGATGAAGCAGACATTCCTACCAAGGAGGTGTGGTCTAACAGTAAGTTCCTATATTGTGCAATGTGCAGGTGTTGTTTTGTTTTCCAGTTTGTGAGGATTGTTTTCTTAGCGATAGATAAGGAGGTGATCAGCATGCGAGATTCTGCCTTATCTGATGTGATATCACTGAGGTCCCCTATGAGACAAAAAGAAGGAGTGGCTGTGATGTTGTAACCAACCTGTGCTGATAGATCATTGCATACTACGTGCCAGAATTTATTTACTGGTGGGCAATGCCATACAGCGTGTAGGTAATTATCTGGGACATTAACTGTGCAGTGTGAGCAGGTCTGAGAGGCGGTCATGCCCATCTGAAACATCCGCTGTCCAGTGTAGTGGATCCTGTGGAGTACTTTAAAATGTATTAATTGTAGAATAGGTTGTTTTATCAGTGAAAAGGTGTTCAGGCAGATTGTTCTGCAGAAATTAGAGTGAGGCTGGAGAGACAGGTCTCTTTCCCACTTAACAATTGGGATAGAAATTGTGCAATCTGTATTTGTAAGCAACTCACTCCAATAGAACTGCACTCGTCCTTCTCTCACATTACATTGGATCACAATGACCAAACAACACAACAAAGACAATGATGCCACTGTGCTGCCACATCCAGACTCTGTGTAGGTCTGTAGGCCTCTTGGACCTTCATGTGAACCACTGCGTGTTGACTGGAGGTGAAACATGACTGACTGCTGTCCTCCTCCCTGGACAATGCAATCTCACTTTCAATCTCACAGCCACTAAAAAACCTGATTGTGATTGAGAGGTCCTCAGCAGCCAATCACTGTTGGGAGTCCAGCCTTCAAACACTCCTCCTGAATCCACAGTCACATCTGTGAGCATCTGGAACTTTGGCCCCGATCCTCCACACCACACAACTTGGGATGACAGCGCCACCTACCTGTATACTTTCAGCAGCCAGTCCCATGTTCTGACCCGTTTCCACTGTGGCCTGTTGGCTCATCTGGTCCAAAGTCTGGATCATCAGTGTCCAGGTTCATGGAATCTGTCAGAGTGCCGCCGTCCTGTGATGTAATGATAGAGAATCACTCTATTTATACTAATGTGCAGAACCACTGGAGTGTGGAAGCAGACAGTTACCATAATCCAAATGAAAAAGCAACAGCAGAAATGCTTTTTCATTTTAAGAACGTGGCTGTATTAGTTGACTCATAATTAAAATGGTTAATAAATAATCCAAACTGCATTTTCATTTTCTTATTCATCACTGCTCATTCTTGTACTTAATTCAAATGAAGGAAAACACATTTGAGATTTAATTTTCAAAACATGCACCAGCAAAGAGTTACCAAAATTCAATATGAAATGTAAAATTCAAAAATGAAAAAGCAATAGCAGAATGCTTTTTCATTTTAAGAACGAAGCTGCATTATTTGACTCATAATTAAAATCATTAATAAATATTGCTATATGCATTTTCATTTTCTTATTCGTGTCGCACCTTTTATGACACAATCAAAAAGAAAACTGAGAGCATTGCTTTTTCATTTTCGTGGTCCTGCCCTGCACAAGAGTTACCACAACTCGAAAACGAAATCGCAATCTCAAAGTAAGCGCGCGGCGCAGGAAAGTGACGTCAGCAGCTCTCCACCTGTGGCTAATCTAATACCAGTGCCATGATCTGCCACTGCATCTTCACTAGTACTAACTGATGATGGATCACAAATCACATGTGCGAGGCATAGAACGAGCGGAGCAGTCAGAGGCAACAGAAGAAGAAAGAAAAGCCTCCTTAGCTTAGTTGATCTTCTGTGTTGCCTCCTGGACGGTGCTGGCCTCCTCTGGCTTGGTGCTGGCAACCACGGGAGCCACAGGAACCACGAGCACAGCTCTGGTCATCTGTGGCGTCGCCTCCACCTGATTAAAATGAGAAAGATGTGATTTTATGCCAATAAACATAGAAAGGAAAACACTAGGCTTTACACGATCACGATTTTTGTGCCGATCACCGATCAGTGAGTTTAAATAAACCGATCACCGATCACCGATCCGATCACGTTAGGGGCAATAAATACTTGTTTCTGTACACCCCTTGCCTTCTCACGAGCACCGTCTAAAGTTGTTTGCTTTAGCATCCATTTCAGAGTTTGCTTTTCTTTTTCTTTCTCCGCGCTGCGTTTCTTGAACTCGACATGCTCCTCCGTGTGTATCTTTTCCAAGTGCCTGATTAAATTTGTGGTGTTGAAATTTTTTGCCAAAGTTCCCCCGCGAGGTACTGTAGCGTTGCATATATTGCAGATTCAAAGAAACTTTATTGTCCGTCACATAGCGACAGTACTCAAAACAGGAAGAGGCATGAAGACGAAAATGAAGGTTTTTGAATCATGAATCATTAGCTCTCGGTGTTATGCCCCGGCCTAGGGGGAACCGGGACACAACATAAAGGCTCCCCCCCCTTCTCCCAGCTCTCAAATTAGACAAAGGTGCTTCGTCCACAGGATGGTTTTTATTAAACGTCACCATCATTGCACTGGCGTCAGGGAGGGCATGGCCAAAACAACAAACAAAATGGCTCTCTTATGGATCTTACCTATGAAGAAAACAATCAAATAAATGACAGTCAAACTAACCTCCTTAACTAAAACACAGGAGAAAAGGGGCACAACACAAATGGCTTCCCTCCCCTACGGGCTACGTGGACACAAAGGAAACTGAAATAGATTACAAAACAGAATTGATGGCTGAACACAGAATGCCGCTGCTGCGGCACATGGCCTCTGGTTGGGAGCTGGGAGAAGGACAAAGAGACCGAGGTGTTGAAGTCCTCCTCCTTAAATATTGGCACCAGCCAATCACCTTTCCGCACCTGGAACAAGCAAAAAAAAGGGAACACAGGATCTACTGCGCCATCTAGTGCCCAAACGGACACACAGCAGACAAAAGGAACTGACAACAATGTAAACCCAAATCTATACATTCACATAACACTCGGATACAAACAAATAAACATGTCGATGCTGTGAAACTACTTTGGAGGAAATGAGACAGATTAAAAAAGTTTCAACACGACCATGACGTCATTGATCGGATCGGTGATTCATGACATGACGCCCGATCATGAACGTTTCAAAAAATGCCAAATATCGGCCGATCCGATACAGCCGATAAGATCGGTGTAAAGCCTAGAAAACACACACAGGTGATGAAGTGGAAATGAATAAGTACAAACCTGCTGCACTGCTGTGACATTGCTGGAGGCAGACTCAGTCATGTGGACAGTTGAACGTGTTGCCCACACCTGCAAATACAAGGACACAAAGTAACGTTTAAAGAACTGCATTTATTGTCCTATCACAAAGATGCACACAATGAAATACACATATCCCAAATACCAACATGTCACTTGTTTGTTTTGGTTTTTGAGGCAACGCGTGCTGATCCACGTCTCAGGCTGGACATCTGGAAGAACATAAAGAAATGAATTCATAAACAAAGTAACACACTAATTAAACTGTACATGTACTGTACATATGTGATCTTGTGTTGATAATAGGGGTGGGGTGATACGGCTAACCCACGATTCGATACTGTGACGATATTTGGCCCACAATAATGACAACATCACGACACACGATATCTTCGATATCTTCGAAATTTTGCAGACGATATTGTCATAACCCGGCTCAAGAGTTATGACAATAATGGAAGGGACACTGCGGATTGCAATTAATCAAAAGGTTTATTATAACAAAATAGATAATTGTAAGCAAAATAATGAAATATATGGTGTGTGTTTGTCAGTATTCATCAGTAATGTAAGTGTGGATGAGTGAATAATAGGATGTGGGGTGTTGTCAGGTGCAAAACAGAACAGAAGAAGCTGAGAGTCGGCCAGACGCCCATGGCTGCTGGATGGAGAATGTGGAAGAGACCGAGCGGCACACGCAGTCGGCCTTTTATCCTGCAGGGGGCATCGGCACAGGTGTCCTAATCGGAAGATGCCACTCCCACATCCACCGCTTTCCACCATTTCTAGAACGCAAGTAATGTTGTGTTGTTACAATATTCACCGTCATCATTATTGAATATTGATTCAGATTCCCTGACACTCAGTTACACAAAAAAAACAAAAACAGTATGGGGACAGCATATAGTGTTGTGTTCCTATCACCACTGATAACATGTTTGTTCCAACAGACTCCCACCCACCCTCAAGTTACAACTACCAGGGGAGTGTATCACTACCTATGCCTAGTACACAGCTCTACTCCCCAATAAAATCTTTCCATTCTGCCATGGTCTTTTTTGTATGAGGCTGTGGTGTCTCACTCATGGATAGTGTCCTGTAGCACTTCTGTCTGAATGACAGAGAGAAGGGTTGCCACACACTTTTGGATATGTGAGGTGCAGGGCATAGTAGTAACCCATCAGATGAAGCAGACCGTCACTCAAGTCTTCCTTGGCAAGCGTGGTGGCGGGAGTGGCTCCAAGACAGATGAGACAGCGGGTCCCATCAAACAGCAACACAGAGGTGCAGAAAGACCTCTTCTGCGAGTACATTGTGGGATCTTCTGTTGGCTAAAGAAAAAGAAGAAGGAAACGCCACATCCATGCATGGAACTATGAAGTGTTGAATGTGAGAAAATGCGAACAAACTTTCACCTGAATGACATGAAGCAGTGCCTCACTGGCATGTCCCAGCTTCTTCGGTGGTGGACTTGGTGAAGGAAAGAGTGTGGGGAGTGGCCTGAGCAGCGCGATGGAATATTCCACTGGAATAGAACAAATCAACTTTGAGTTCAAAGTTAGACTTCCTAAAAATGAGTCTTATTAGGTTTGTGTTGATCACAAAAAAAATCTTATTTTTTCAGCATGAAGAGTATTACCATTCTGCATCTATTCATTCAGCGCAACATAAACCATCCTATGTCCAAGGAAACAAATACACAGTCAATTAGAGACACAGCAAAATGACTCACCTACATCCAGCGTTATGCGTGGCTTCATCACTTCATTTTTTTTCCAAACACCATAAAATTACACATTGGTGCAGAAGTCTTCCCATCTCTTTTTTAGTTCATCAATGAATTTTCTGTTGCCCTTATCCAGAATGCGCCGCAGCTCATTCATCGCCTATAATGCAAGTCAGTGTTAAAATCTGCAAAAATGCTTGCTTTTCATCATAAACCAAAACAAGTTAATCACTTACACGATAAAGATCCTTGACACATGAATATGCATCCAGGATCTTTGTTGGCCTTGTCCTGTTCTTTCAGAACATCACTATCAATGAAGGATCTTCTTGCTTGAAACTGCAGGTCAAGAATTTGGGAGACAGCATCTTGGTTGGGTTTTGGTTTCTTGTACAGCTCCTGCAGGGTCTGATAATGTCTGGCCTGTGCTGTCAGACCATCTTTGGCTGATGAAATGGAGGAGACAAATCAGTAAATCAGTCAAATGGATGCAGAATGAAGACACAGTTCCTGGCTTCATTCGGTGCAGTCTTGGTACGGTGGAATTCTCAGCCGAGAGGAAACCAGATCCAAAACATTATGAACAAGAGAGAAACAATAGACCCAATTAGGAAAAAAGAAAAAAAAAAGTGTTATGCTCGATGTTTTCAGAGCAAAGTAGGTAACCAATCGCATCTACACTAATAAGGGCCCAAATCCGTTTCCTCCTGAGAAAGTGTTCTGGTCCAGGAAAAAGGTCTCTCAAATCATCACGACGGAGGGTGTGGAGCAAGACTTCATCGATGTTGGCAGCTATAAAGACAGTCCAATCATAAACAAACCTTTTACACTTAACAACTCATACATTTTTTAACTAATGAATTTAATTCAACTTGACAAGTCAAACCAAGTTTGTTTTGTGCCAATTTCTGTTATCAGAATTAATTGTAAATGCAATTCAGTTTAGACATTTTGTCTCAAATTTGTAAAATACTTCTTTTTGAAATCAGTGTCAGCATACAGTTATTTTAATTACTTAGCGGACAAATCACAGTAATGGAAATTTTTTCATACCTACACATGACATACCATTTAAAATTGATACTGTGACATCATCCAGCTCATCCATTATTGGCCCCGGTTTGGATGTCCATTTAATTTCTCCTCAATCTGGCAGGGAAAAAAAATCATCATATTAAGGTCACAATTAGGACAAGCTGGCCTTCCGGCTCAAGATCCGTTTTTTTACAAAGCCCATCTGCCATGGATCCCAAAGTTCCCATGCAATTAAAAGTTGTGACACCTTATCTGAATGATAACCCTAGACAGCTCAACGGATTGCTAGTCATACAGACAACAATCAAAATTGGAGTGAAACTTGTAACCACAATGCCTGCAACATGGTGGTAATCAATAATCATCAAATACCAGTGTTCTTCGTGACAAAATGACAACATCTGATAGGATTGTGCCACCTTGAACTGCAATCAACTTAAATTTTGATAAAAACAAGCAAATTGTACCTAAACTACATCTTCAATCAATCCAATTTGAGCACCCTCTACCCCATAAACTGAAGATACTGCAATACAAACTTGGTAGTACAGTATTTCGTCATGCCACATATAACTAGGAATGATAATTGCTTGTTCACATGACTAGAATTGCAGTACATCAATCCAATACAAAATACACACTTGTGACACTTGTCATCAAGCTCATAAATCCATCGAGTCGAGATGAGCACGTGCACGGAGTCGGACTCCGTGAGTTCACATAAACAGAGCATTGCGTTTGCATAAATTATGCACGGCTATCGAGCTAGAAGCCGAGTCCGATTTGGTGCACACAACCACACTATAATGCCTCTCAATGTCCTAACCCATGCCACGCAACACAAACGTGAGGGACCGATTTGAGTTTCTCACGGGACCAGCAGTGAAGTCACAACCGTCGCCCCAAATGAAATGTCGCAGCAGGAGCCTGAGGATTTTCTGAGTCAACATGCTGATCAACAGGTAACGTAATGTTGGCTTCCTTGACGACATTAGACAACTCCCTGTTTATATTTTATTCATATTTTAGTACAAAGCCTCCTTGTTTTCTGATCTGCTCCTGTTTGACTTGTTCGGTTTTTGTTTTGACATTATGCTGTTAGTGTTTATTTCAAATTAACAAGAAGTACCGGTACGGATAGTAGGAAATTAATATAACACTTGTGTCAAACAAAGAATAACTAACTGTACATACCATGTCTACAGGAAGGAGCTGGTACATTAAGTGAGAATATTCAAGAATATTAAGAGAAGATATATTCAAGGTTGTCCTGAGGTCAACTGTACCAACCATTGCCAGAGCATATGGAGCAATTTGATGTTATTGTACAGTAAAAATGGAATATTGGAGCTGTTGGAAAAAAAAAAAAAAAGCCAACTTTAAGGCTTAATATCTCCAAAATGATACTGTACATATGCTTGATAATGACTGAGGATATAGTCAGGGTGTTCCTTAGGTCAACTGTACCAACCACTGACAGAAATTATGGAGCAAAGCAATGTTACTATACAGGAAAAAATTGAGTACTGGGCCCTTTTTGCCTGTTTGAAAAGCTAAAAAAAAAAAAGGAAAACAACAACTTTGAGGCTTAATATCTCCAAAATGGTACATTAAATATGCCTTATAATGATTGAAGATATATTCAAGGTTGTCCTGAGGTCAACTGTACCAACCATTGCCAGAGCATATGGAGCAATTTGATGTTATTGTACAGTAAAAATGGAATATTGGAGCTGTTGGAAAAAAAAAAAAAAGCCAACTTTAAGGCTTAATATCTCCAAAATGATACTGTACATATGCTTGATAATGACTGAGGATATAGTCAGGGTGTTCCTTAGGTCAACTGTACCAACCACTGACAGAAATTATGGAGCAAAGCAATGTTACTATACAGGAAAAAATTGAGTACTGGGCCCTTTTTGCCTGTTTGAAAAGCTAAAAAAAAAAAAGGAAAACAACAACTTTGAGGCTTAATATCTCCAAAATGGTACATTAAATATGCCTTATAATGATTGAAGATATATTCAAGGTTGTCCTGAGGTCAACTGTACCAACCATTGACAGAGCTTATGGAGCAATTTGATGTTATTGTACAGTAAAAATGGAATATTGGAGCTGTCGCAAAACAAAACAAAAAGCCAACTTTAAGGCTTATTATCTCCAAAATGAAACAGTAATCAATCACATTTAGAAATCAAATGTTTCTAAATGTCAAGTCAGTAATGTCAAGTCAGTGCTTGATGTGTCATCAGCAGGCGTCGGCGTCAGGAATGGGGCATCGGCGGGTTTCGGGCGGAAACGCCAGGCGTTGGGAAGCGTTGGCGGGTGTCGGGGGCTCGTGGCCAGGTGGCGGACGTCACGGCAGGCAGTGGCCAGGTGGGCTCAGTCCCGCAAACGCTGCTTACAGCTTTAATTTTGTATTGCTTTGATAACATTGTTTAAGTTGAGTTTAAATTTACACTTTTTTTTTTCTTATCTGCTAATTGTTCAAAAATGCTGATGTTAATAGTGTGTTTGCACAGTAAATGTTATGGCACTTTAATTCATATGGCAGTACATTTAAAATAACTGGCCGTCAAGTTCCAGGAACTGACAAACTGCACTGAGTTGAGTGAGATTCTCCAAAGGAACTCCAGTATAAATGTGGACTTTACATTCTAGTCCCCTGTGAAGAAAAACCCAAAAGTGAACGTTTTTGTGCCTCACCCTTTCTAACTGGGACATTTGCAAGGGAACGCAGACTGGTTATGCATATTGAATATTCCTGCCTTTAGTGAGAGATCGGTGAGAAACAAGTTTTTGTGTCGTCCTGATAAAAGAAAAATGTTTCTGCTGTTACCTCAGAAATTGCCCGTTATTATTGTGGCTCAGGATTTTGGAGGTAGATTTTTTTTATTTTTCATAAGGAACAGGATAACAGTAATGCCCTGGCATTGGCAATAAGCTTTAATTTTGTATTTGCATTTTTTTTAACTTTAGATTTACATTAAAAATGTTTCTGTGTAAAGTGCTGATGTTAAGAGTTTGCACGATAAATGTTATGGTGCTTTCGTTTATATGGCAGAACATTTAAATTAAAGTGTATGAAAGACTTCTTTTAAATTCATTATTGGCTTTTGCGTATACAACGTGATTAATCGTGATTGATCAGGTAAATCATGCGATTAATTGCGATTAAAATTTTTAATCGTTGCTGTAGTGCCGCATCTGGGCCTAATCTTCTTTTCACAGGACAATAGGAATTTATTGCAGCACGGCCTTCCGATGAACCACGTTGGGAGGACGCAGAGGTGGTACCCGATTGGCTGTGATGCGACTCTTCTGATGATCAGATCTCATTTGGGGTCAGGAGAGACCGTAAAATACCCACTTTAGGAAAACACTTTCCCCACAAATCACAGGGGGGAGTCAGTCCAAGGGGACCTGGCGCCAGGAACGAGGGGTCCTGCTTGGAACTATCCCCAAAGTTTACGACTCTTATCTGCTCCAGGACATTCCTCAGCTTTGAACAACAACACCAGATGTTCATGAAGGACTCACATTTGCAAAATGTTAAAATGTTAAAAACTGTATTTTCTTCTCCACAGGGACACTTCAAACTCACGTATTCACAATTGTTGTCAAAATTAAAGCACAAATGGACTTTGAATGGTTCCCTAGCTCAAGGTTTGGCCAACCCAGGATTCCATCCTGAAGGAGATGTACAATGGAACTTCAGGTGGAGCCACAGTGCCTTCAAGAGGCAGGAATAGGAAGTGCCTCTGGGGGGTTGATGTAGACTTGGATAAACGTTTCATCAGTTTATCTCCCTCTGCGTTACACAGTTAATTCTTTCCTTCCCACATTTCTCTTACATGCCCCATGCTACACTCTAACAACTTTCACTCTCATTAGGGTTACAACTATGGCACACTTGTGTCTTAGCTATCTCTAGCATTACACACATATACATATGCATATATATATATATATATATATATATATATATATATATATATATATATATATATATATATATATATATATATATATATATATACATATATGTATATATATATATATATATAAAATATAGATACATACACTCATATACGTTGGTAATCTGTGTTTCATATGTCTATAGTTATGTCGGCAAAAATAAAATAAAGATTTGTTTATGCCTTTGTTACCCTGTTTCATTAAAATCTCATTTTCAGGTATGTGTGTTTAGATTAGGTTTACACATATGTTGATATATTTGGTACTTTATAATTAAGACGGTTCAATATGCTTGTAAAGATAATGTCGTTTCTATCTGCTTAGTTATTTCGTTTTCGTTCTTCCCTTCTTCTTAAGGTTGTCCCAGTTCAAAAAAAAGGGGCTATGTGATTGTGTTTATTCATCCTGTGCTTGTTTCAGTCATTGTCGGTTTTATTGATTTATTGATTTATCAGCAACGAAACCTACACTACATACATGCTCATCATACGCAACTGGTATAGGCGGACCTACCAGTTTTAGGGTCTGAACGGCCTCTTCATTGGCTCTCGGAGAGCGGGATACCACCCCCGTCCCGAAACTTTAAGCTAGTGAATTTCACTCTGCCGTTCAGAAATTTCTCATCCCTCGTTTTGTGAAGGCCTTGTTTTCGTTTGTTTTCCCTCTCGTACTTAGTTCGTTTTTGTCGTAATTGTTCATTTTTGTTTAAATCATTTTTGCCTCGGCATTAAGCCAACTCTTTGCTCAATTTAAGCGGCAGCTGACAGCCCTGAGACTCGTTCCGAGACCGCTACTTTCATTTTAATTTTTACCTTTTTCAATTTTTCCTTCCACAATCTCGAGACCGATTTTTGTCATTTTTCCTTTTTCTGTTTTTAATTGGCTCAACGTCGCGCCTTCAAAGTAACCGAGTAGTTTGTTTGATCACCGCACTTATCTCGGATTACGCAAAGAAGAGCGCACGTCGATGCCAGTGAAGACATCTCCCAGACAACAGCAGAACGGGCTTCCAGCGTCTGAGCTTGGTGCATCCATCTGAGCTCCCTGCGCGCTGCCGGACCCGAACGGCCCGGTACCATCTCCCAGGACCACCTTGGAGGACCATCAAGCAGCGATCTCCCAATCACCTGCGGGCCGACGCTCATCCAACGTAAGCCTCGTCACTCGCTTTTGTTCTGAAGTCTGGTATGCATCATAATAAATTTAGTCTTAAATTCTAAAGCCCGTAAACAGTCTGGTTGGCTGTTCCAACAGCCGATAGGTCATAATTTTTCTTTCCCTTTTATTTTGCTACTTTAGGTCTCAGTTTAGGGTCCGTTTCCAGTCACACACGCCTCACCATTAAGGTGAAACGGTACTGAGACTGATTCTAGTGTTTCTTGCTCACACTAACAACCAAGAGCAGGTGGTGCTCCGTAAATTTTCATATCAAATATTCTTTCCTCTGTTCCGAGTCGGTCCTTCCGTGGGAGCAGGGACGGCGTCACGCGTCGTCCCTGTCCCCTCGGAGTCCCTCTAGCGGTCAGAGTAAGAATTGCATGTAAAATCCATGTTTATATATTTGGCATTCCGTTTCATTCCTTAGGGAGTTTGATCGTTCAAATTAAACAATCCTCCTCCCTCCACTACATTGCCCAGCCCCAGTAAAAACATTTTTTTGGTGCCAGCATTTCGTGAGGCAGAAGTTGATTCATACTTCAGTGCCTTGGAGCGAATAGCTTCGCCACTCAACTGGCCAAGAGACATGTGGCCTGTCCTTCTCCAATGCAAGCGGGTGGGAAAAGCACAGGAGTTGGTGTCTGCTCTTTTCTTAGAAGACAGCCTGCAATATGATGTTGGAAAGGAAGCAATTTTTCCTGCTTATGAGCTTGTTCCTGAGCCCTACCGGCAAAAATTTAGGAACCATAGAAAATCTAGTGGTCAAACCTTTGTCGAGTTTGCATGGGAGAAAAGCAACCTCTTTGATAAATGGTGTGCAGCTAATGATGTCAAAAATGACTTTGAGTCACTCTGTGAGCTCGTTCTTTTAGAAGATTTTAAAGACTCTTTGCCAGAGAAGGTGGTAATGTTCTTGAATGAACAGAAAGTGTTGTCATTGTCCAAGGCTGCTGTCCTCGCAGATGAGTTTGTGTTGACCCACAAAAATGTCATCTCATCTTCCCCCCCGATCGGACAGGCCTTCTGCTTCTCGTCCCACAAGAGCCGAGTCTAGCCACCTCCAGCTTGAAAAGGCTAGAGGGAAGGGACTTCTGGTTTGGCCATAAAGCGGTAGACTGCGCGACACCAGGGCTCTCGACCATCCAGGGTAAAAACTCCCCGAAAACTTGAATAACTATTGTCAGATATCATATTAACTACAAAGTGATCAGGGGAACGTTGGAATGGGAAGGAAAACTCCATTCAACCAAAACAGAAACACGGTAACAGACAATATGGCGGAACTACCAGCTTGCTCTGAAACAGAGGGAGATGGCGAAACGAACTCCTCGTGACTGACGACGCGGAAAAGGGCTCGGACATAGAAATTATTAGCAAGGAGATACGGAATTTAAAAATGGAACCAAAAGAAGTCCTTTGCACGTTTGGAGAAACACTGAGGAACGACGTGGAAAAAGACTTGGACGACTTCAAACACGAAATAAATCAACAACTTGCGAAAGTCATCACCGAACAGGAGCTCCAGACCGGCAAGATCAACGAGGCTGAGTCGCGG
The DNA here is from genome assembly GCF_046127955.1 of Nelusetta ayraudi. Classification (NCBI taxonomy): domain Eukaryota; kingdom Metazoa; phylum Chordata; class Actinopteri; order Tetraodontiformes; family Monacanthidae; genus Nelusetta; species Nelusetta ayraudi. The sequence goes on from NW_027466095.1 coordinate 2,881,766, forward strand.
ATTGAAAAGCTCTGGTCATATCACTGAGAGAACAAAAAGCTCTTCAGGACAAGTTAACTGACCTGGAGTCCAGGCCGAGGAGAAACAACCTACGTATCTATGGAGTCACTGAAGGAGAGGAGGGAGAATCTGTGGCCAAGTTTGTGGAAGACCTGCTGAAAAGCAAACTGCACCTGCCAGCAGATTTTAATGTCCAAATTCAGAGAGCACACCGCTCATTTGCACAGAAGCCAGCGGACGGTGCCCAACCGAGACCCATCATTGTTAACTTTCTGGAATTTACTACCAAAGAGAGGGTCCTGAGAGAGCTATGGACAAAGAAAATAGAACTGGGGAAGAAAGTACCGTCATTCCATCACGATTACGCGACAGAGATGGTCCAAACAAAGGAGTACAACACTGCTAAAAGAATCCTGAAGGAGAAGGGCATCCGGTTCCAGACGCCATTCACCAAGATGAGGACCCACTGGGATACGGGAACTCGAACCTACAACAGCGCAGAGGAGGTAAAGGAGGAATTGGCGAGACGCGGCCTGGCGGAGAAGACGGCGGTGGCGACGGGTGCGGAGGGGCCTGCGGCACTCGGTGCCCCGCACTACGACGGAGTGGCAGTGCAAGGAGGGATCCTGGAGGGGCTACGCATCAGCAGCGACACGAGCCAGAGAAAAGCTACAAGAGTTTCAAAGATTCTTTGATTAAATTCAGAGAATAAAGGGAAGAAAGCTGGTAGGGATGTTCTAGTATGACCGGTGTTTTTAGTTGACAAATTATTAAAATTGAATTCCCATGTTAATAGAAAAGAGACTGTGGGAAGTCCGGGTCGCTCCTTTTTTTCTAACGTTGGACTCATTTAGAACGACAAAAATACTCATTGCAGGTTCAAGTGTCATTTCTAAGTTAGGTTAGATTTTTGACTGCCTTCACGCGGGCCGGACAGAGACACGCCGTAGTTTGGCCATGCCTGATCTACAGGAAACACATCTCTCTCAGCAAGAGCTAAATCAACATGATTTAAAAGCTAAACTCGACACAACTAATGGCAACAGAAGTAAGACCCGCCTGTCGAAACTTGTCAACGTCTCTCTAGCCGAACTCGGGATGTTTGATGTTTGGAGGGACCTCCACCCGTTACAGAGGACTATTTTTTTTTTATTAACATTACAGACAGATACAGAATAGAGGAATGTAAAATAGGAACGACTGACTTGTACTGACACAGTATTAATTACCTTATTATTTGTCTAAATAAGAGGAAGAAAAACACACTTTGGAGATTAAATGTGGGTATGCTAAATAATCCAAAAACACTGGAGGAGGTTAAGAAAGAGATTAAATGCTCTATGGAGGAGAACATAGATAGTCCAGTAGACACTACCATACTGTGGGACACAATTAAAGCTGTGATGAGAGGGAGGTTAATAGCGAGGGCAGCCTATCAAAAAAAGACTAGATGTGGCGAGGGGGGGGGGTCTGGCGGAGGTGGAGACAATTCAGATGGTGGGTATAAAGGAAAATTGGGGGGCGGTTGCCTGACAATGCCACCTGGGGAGTTGCACCCCAGGAAATAAACTATAATAAAATTCCTCGGGCTACACAGGTTCGTTACGCTTTGAAATTTAAGAGGACGAGACGAACTTCCAATGAAACAGCTTTATTTGACAACAATTTAAAATAGACCAGGTTTAGCTGCCTGAGTGTCAAGGAAATAAGTACCATACCAAAAAGACTGTTCAACATAAGAAAATAAGGGGAACAGGGCCAAAGAAACCAAAGAAAACTCAAAAAAGGGAATAAACAAAGCTAAGGGAATCACTACAAACCAAAATTCACGCTACGCCAACTCCTGTCCTAAAGAAAAGAGAACAAAATTAACATACTAATACCTTGAGACACCCAGGCAAGCGTTAAACAGTTAGAACGAAAGGAAAACTTTTATTTATTCTTCGCACACACACACACACACACACAAAACAAAACTGCCTGGGTGCAGTCGCTCCGAGTCGCTGCCTCCCCGCCGAGCGCCAGAGGAGGAGAGGGGGAGGGGGGCTTCAGCTTTAACAGCCAAGCGGTGAATGCACAACGATCACGCACACACAGCACCACCTCCCGATGAACGGGCACCCGCTAGGGTTCCTCCTCCAGCTGCGCTTATGGCCCAGCCCGCTCTGGGATTGCTAGCCGAAATGCTAAGAACTGCGAAGGACAGAGTTCTCAGCGTGGACACGCCAGAGGAGTGCTGACTCCAGCCTGCGCTTGTTTTTAAAAGAGCTGCTTTCACTCTGCACTCTGGCGCAGGTGTAATCAGTGCGTTTACATGCAGAGCTTAATCGGACTAAGCAATAATTTGGTTTTCTCGTCCAATCGGAGTTCTCACCTTGTCCCCCTATACATGCAGCTGAGAAATTTGAATTACTGACGGGAACGTGTCCTCCTCCCAACAGTAGGGGGTGGAGTGAGCCTTTTCAGCTGGTCAGCTGCTTTCGGTTGACATATTACATCATTATGATATAGAATGATAGTTCATAATGTACATGTTACTTACTTTGCAGATAAGCTGTACCCTATTTCAAGAAGGTTGTTTGCTGTTGGAGGGCTACAACAACACAATGTCTTCGATGCTACGCTTTGTGCCGTCGCCACGGACCCGAAACTCTCGTTCTTGTTGGATGCGGGTTCTGCGCAAATTGGTGGGAGAGTTTGTGTACAGGTTTTGCAAAGGAACGGTGTCTTCAGTTATACACACGCTCATTAAAGTGCCGACCGTGGAGGAAGCTTGTGCCGCTGCACGCCGTTTCCAGCAGAATAACAGCGAAATTATCAAAATAAAAACAAATCAGAAAAACATCTCTTTGCTGTGCTTTTATTTACAAAGTTAAAATTCTTCTAACTTACAAGAAATGTGAACGAAAAGGTAGAAATATAAATACGAAGGAATACGTATTTGTTCAGGGCAGCGCAAAGCCGGAGCCCTGCATTTGCTGCGCTACCCTTTTTAAAAAGGTCTCCGTTGTGTGTTATTTTAATATGTCCATCTCTTTTAGAAGAGAAAGCATCGCCCCGGTCTCATCCTCTCTCCAAATGTCAACATTCTTATTCGCGTTTGCTGGTTGTTTCGCGCCGTCTGTTTTGTTAGACGACGTAGTTGTGCAGTGGCGCGTGCACACTTACATTGTCCAGTTAATAGTCCGACTAAGGCGCATACATGGCCGAGAAATTAGAATTCCAATCGCATTATCTGGGTGTCTCAATTGGAGTTCTCAAACTCCGATCATAATCGGACGAAGGCAATAATTCAAATTTCTCTCGTACCATGTAAACGCACTGAGGGACGCAAAGATTGCACTCCGGCGCAGGTGTGATTGATGACGCGAAGGTGGGGGCAAACCCACCTGCCACATAGAGAAGAAGGTTACAAGAAGCTGGTAAACCAATGAACAACTCTGGAACAGCAACACAAAAGCAATGAGGACGATACAGTGTCACAACAAATAATCGGTGTCAGAAGGGAAATAGACGATGTCTTGAGGCTAGATGTTGAGAAAAAGCTGAAATTCATTAAACAGACCCACTATGAATCAGGCTGTAAATCAACCAAATATTAAGCAAGAGGAATAAAGGCCCAGCAAGCTTCTCATGCAATATGTAAAATTAGAGACCCATTAACGAACAGCTACTACTTGAACCTGAAGAAATAGAGAGGGTTTTTAAAGATTACTATGAAAATCTATATACCCAACCCACGGCTAAAGAAGATTGTGAGATGAAAGAATTCCTTGACTCATTGGACCTACCAGCCATTGGAGATGAGCAAAATAGAAAACTCATTTCCAGTATAACCAAAAAAGAAATAGATGCTGCCATTAGCAGGCTTAAAATCAACCAAAGCGCCAGGTAGTGATGGGTTTCCTAGTGAGTGGTATAAAACATTTGGAGAAGAATTAACCCCGATACTCCTAAATTCTTTTAATCTGACTCTGACAGAGGGCAAACGGCCTCCCTCATGGAAAGAGGCTGTCATTCCAGTTATTCCAAAAGAAGGGAAAAATAAGGAACTTTGTGAATCGTATAGGCCCATTTCAATCTTAAATGTTGACTAGAAGATCTTTACTTCAATCATCTCAAAAAGACTTGAAAGTTTTATGCCGGACTTGATAGATGAGGATCAGTCAGGTTTTATAACAGGTAGGCAGACTCAAGATAACATTAGACGGGACCGTCTAGGGCTGGACGATAATTCGATAACGATATATATCGATGGATAGACGTGTGCTGCGATAGGAAAAAAAGGGGTCGATAAAAAGTTTGATAGAAAAAGTTTCACTTCCTTTTTCATCATAGCCAATCATGTAGCTTAATATTACGGTCATTTCTTCCTCCAACCAATCGCAAACGCAGACCCAGCGGCTCCACGTTGTCGGAGGAATCCGCTGCCAGCGCCAGCACCAAGCAAGTAAAGCAGACCAAACTGGACTTCTTGCAGTAAATACGACAAAGCGTCCAAGCGCCATAAGGACATCACCCATGTAGTAACATGCTTCATAGCGAGGGATATGCTGCACATAACCACCGTTGAAAAGCTTGGCTTCAAACAGCTTCTCGCCACTCTTGACCAGCGATATGAAGTTCCAGACTGCAAGTATTTTTCAAACACAGCTCTTCCTCGTCTGTACAACGAGTGCAGGGAATCAGTGCAAAATGAGCTGTTAACCGCCACAACTTCAGACCTCTGGTCGAGTTGCACGTTCGAGCCCTATCTCAGCCTATTTTTTTTAAATAAATAAATAAATAAATAAATAAATAAATAAATAAATAAATAATAATAATAATAATAATAATAATAATAATAATAATAATAAAAATAAACAAACAATTCAGTTGTGTTTAAAAAAGGTGGTTGAATAAAAGTTTGAATTTGAATTCAGTGCTCGTGTGTTCTTTATTAAAAGTCTGTCATGAAGTAATAGTATAAAACATCCAGCACTGCAATTAAAATGTTTTACATTTTTTTGATAATTATCGATATCGATCAATATGACTTTTTTTTTATATCGATATGCTTTTTTTCTATATCGTCCAGCCCTAGGACTGTCCTATACATAATAGATCAGCTCCAAAAGTTGTTACTGGTGAGCCTTGACTGTGTGAATTGGAGATTTCTGTATCAAGTTCTTGGGAAACTAGGGTTCCAAGAAAAGTTAATACAGTGTATTCAAGGTCTCTACCAAGAACCTACGGCAAGGGGGAGGGTCTGGCGGAGGTGGAGACAATTCTGATGGTGGGTAGAAAGGAAAATGGGGGGGGGGGGTTGCCTGACAACGCCACCTGGGGAGTTGCACCCTAGGAAATAAACTATAATAAAATTCCTCGGGCTACACAGGTTCGTTACGCTTTGAAATTTAAGGGGACGAGATGGACTTCCAATCAGTCAGCTTTTTTAACAGGTAGGCAGACTCAAGAAGACATTAGACGGGTCCTATACATAATATATCAGATCCAAAAGCAGGGCCTGCGAGCTATTACTGGTGAGCCTTGGCTGTGTGAATTGGAGATTTCTGTATCAAGTTCTTGGGAAACTGGGGTTCCAAGAAAAGTTAATACAGTGTATTCAAGGTCTCAACCAAGAACCTACGGCAAGGATAAAGATTAATGGTACTCGTCAAGGATGTTGCCTTAGCGCTACATTGTTTGCTATGTTCACTGAGCGGCTGGCACAAATGATCAGACAAAGTAACAATCTAAAAGGAATACATATAGGAGAGCAGGGACATCTAACAGGGCTTTTTGCTGATGATATTATTTTGGTTCTCCAAGACCCGGACAGAACCTTACCTCATTTGATGTTGATAATAGAAACCTATGGTAAATACACAGGCAACAAGTTACATGTGTACATGCTGCCCTCAATATCAGGCACGATGGAAATAGATAGAGGCCGGCAGAGAAACGACTCTCACACTGGCATTAATAGGAGACATAAGAACTAAATCAGCTCAACAAAGCCAAAATGAAATTATTAAGCACACACCGACTATCTGGAGTAAGATGGTAAAAGAAAACCATATGGAGGGAAACTACTAATGTGGCCTTCTCTTGATCCCAGATTTGGGAAGATTTCTTTCGATACATGCAATTAAGAGATGACTATGATAAAAGAATCAAACCAACATCATCTGGAGAGGGCAATATAGTGATAGATATTCTGATCGAAGCCTGTAAAAAGATGAAGAGAAAAATAATTTCTAAAATCTATCAGGGCCTTCAGAAACAGAACAGCAACAAACGCAGGATACATCAAAGCCAAATGCCAGAAAGAACTAAGCATGGAAATATCAGAGGAAGGTTGGCGTTCCATGTGGGATGCACAGCATTCATCCACAAGTTCAAAGAAGTGGTGAACAATTGGTTGGAAAAATTTGATCTGTTTCTTCATATAAAAAGTAAGGGTGTCAACGTCGCTTTATCGCCGACAAGTTTTTTTCATCGCGCGATTAACGCACACGGTGCTCTTTGAACCTTTGGCCGCTCCGTAGATTGTGGAAACGGGAAATGAATTGACTCACAGCACACAGTCACACGCTTGCAGCCGGCTTGTAAACACAACAAAAAAAAAAGAAAAAGACACTGAGCGTAGATGAGCACTAGGAAGGACTAACATGGATAAGGCGTCAATTGTAAATGGAAAGTTCCACTTCAAAACCCTGCCAGATGGCAGTCTTGACAGGAGAAAAGTGATATGCATTTACTGTAAAGCTGTATTTAGTTTCCACCGGAGTAGGAGCAGTCTTACGTTTCACTTGTCTGCGAAGCATACAGCTGACGCGGAGAGCCCTCCGCCCCCTTCTGAGGTAAAGCAAACCACGTTGGATGGTGTGGCACGGAGACCACTGGCCGCGTCCACCACACGCCAACTTTCAACAGCGGGGGCTAAATGGGTGTGGCTACGGCTTGCAGGCCAATTAATGTGGTGGAGGACGAGGGTCTGCGCGATATCATATATATTATACTGACTATGGATGAATATGACACTGACTGGATGATTATGGCACTGACTGTGGATTACTATGGATGCTAAACAGCTGTTATAGGCTATACTGCCTAACTGCACTATATCATTTGAGTCCTGTACTGTATTACACTGCCCCCTGTTTAATGCACACTTTATTTATTGTTTTGATTTAATTTAATTGATTTTGTGCATCACAGTTTGATGCAATGCATAAGTGTCATCCTTTTGTCTTAATGGCTGCTGAAAAAAGGGGATGAATAGTTCAAGTTGGAGTTGAAAAGTAAAATAGAGAAATTTTGGTAGTACTAGTAATCATTACTATGTAATGTTACAGTTATGCCCATCTGTTATCTTTGTTGGGCTTGAGTTTATGATTTTTTTTTTTTACCCTGTGCATCTTTTGTTTTGTTAGTCGTACTTGTCATTGCTCCAACACGAATAAACATGCTGCATCCCACTAGATGGCGCATTTGCCTTATTTACAAGCACCATGGTCATCAGAGCTGATCTCTGCCACTCTCAGCAGCGTGCGTCTACTAAGGTCTACTAAGATTCCACAATCTATTACACCTCGTGAGTAAAACAGGCTACAGGTAAAATTAAACATCTTCAGTTGAGCAACTCAGGCAAGTTAAACTGATTTAAAAACAAACAAACACTATAATACTAGGAAAAGAATCCGCTATATGTCAATAAATACAACAGATTGAGTATTCATAAAAACAATGCTTACTTTAAATAAGAAAATCCAACAAACCAACAAGTGCAACACTAAAAAGCAAACCAACAATCAAAATAATGCTTAATTGCCTTAGTTTTGTCCCACACTTATCAGCTTAGCTACTAAGAATAACACACATTATTCACCTGGACAGAAGGAGGTTCTGAGGAACGTGTTGGTCCTGGAGCTTCCTGGTCAGGATGTTCGGGAGATCCCTCTGGCTCAATGTCTGGAGCGCCAACATATTTTAGAATTGCTCCTGCAGAGACAAAGCTCATTAGATCATCAAGCAAAACAGATCAGAAGCGCATTTTCCTATTTTATTATTACAGTGATGTTGCAGTAATATAGGAAAATTAAAAATTCATTTGTTTTTAAATTAAACATTATGGTTGCAGTGTCCCTTTAAAGCTTTTACCCAATTACAAAACTGTCATTTTTAAGAGTTTTTGGCATTACTTTACACACTGTACTAGTTAAAGTAATAAAACTAAGATAAATGACCCACTGCCACAACAGTCTAAAATAGTCAACACCATGCCAAATAAAGTATTTCCATAAAATATTTCTTTGAATTCTAAAACAGTAGCACATTTCTAATGAAGGGCCTACAAAATACAAACTCAGTAAATTCATCCTAAGTTAAGGCTAAAATAACATTAAGAGTCAAACGTATGAGAGACAACTTCCACTGAACCATAAATAACAGGGGACTGACACAACAACAACTACTACAACATGCCCTCCCTCCCTCCCTCCCTGTTAGAATGTGAGTAAACGGGTGTGGAGTCAATCACTCATTCCCATGGCAGGATAGGCCAACTTGGCAGGACATGGTCAACTTTCATAAAACAAACAAAAACGCTGATTCATGACGAACAAATATTAGCCAGCCAGCTAACATTTATCCGACGCTAGCTAGCTAGCTGGCTAGCAGGACAAATAAACAAACTTGGGGGGGCGCGACAACAGCGTTTCCCCTCCACCTCTCCAGCCCACATCACAAACAAATAACTTACCTTTCCCCTTTGCAAGTTTTTCTTGATCAGTTTTCTTTTCCTTCCGTTTTTCCGCACCGCTGGGATAACTCCTTTTTGATGCCATTATGGTGTCTGTTTGTTTTTAATCCTCTCGCTAACGGGAACGAATGGTAGCTGTCAATCATTCACGTCATACCTGTGCGTCGCCAGGCCCGCTACGTCACAACCTGCGTGACAGTGCGGCAAGCCCCCAGAGTCCAAGATGGCGTCCCATTCCTTTCAATGAAGTTGCTCACCCAGCGCATGGCTCCCAAAAACTTTTTGACTTCCGCATTGATGGGATAATAGAGCATGCGCAGTTGTGTCAGTGTGGAGACCGTCACTGACAGACGTGCGCGCTCACGAACCATACAAAATTCAACATGTGCACATTTACGGAACAACTAACGATTGTTGTTTGGAAATTTTAGAAATGATGATGATGATGATGATTATTATTATTATTATTATTATTATTATTATTATTATTATTATTATTATTATTATTATTATTATTATTATTATATTAATAAAATAGTATTATTATAATAATATACTATTATTTGTGTATTAAACAAGTGAGCAATGTGCCACTGAATAATAAATGATAATTCTTTGAAGCAACTCTCTTTGGAAAGCAGACAAAGTAATGAAATGATTGGTCTATTTATTTCATCAGAACTAAAAAAAAATTAAAAATAAAAACTCAACGATCTTGAAAGTTCCTCCCTGAAAGTTCCTCCCTTTCTCTTGCACCTGTCGATGTGTGTAGCTAACACAAATTTGCAAATATTTTGTCGTCCTCATGGAATTAAACAGCACACCATGTTAATTTATCAGCGAGTGCTCTCTCTTTTCATGCAATTCATCACGCTTAACATGTAATGCTGAATCATGAAAGCTATGGAGCAAAAAATAATAATTACATAAACCACGAGTGAAATAAAATGTGTCATTCATTCAATAAAGATTTCATTCATTCATCTTCTATACCCGCTTATTCCTATTCAGGGTCACGGGGGTCTGCTGGAGCCTATCCCAGCTGTCTTAGGGCGAAGGCAGGGTGACACCCTGGACAAGTCGCCAGTTCATCGCAGGGCCACATAGAGACAAACAACCATTCACACTCACATGCACACCTACGGACAATTGAGAACGTTCAATTGACCTCACGTGCATGTTTTTGGAGTGTGGGAGGAAGCCGGAGAACCCGGACAGAACCCACGCAGACACAGGGAAAACATGCAAACTCCACACAGAAAGGTCCCAGGTCCAGGCCCCAGAATCGAACCCACGACCTTCTTGCTGTGAGGCGGCAGCGCTAACCACTGCACCACCGACTATTTTATTGCTTCGTTGAAAATGCCATTTTATTTCATTTAACAAAGCATATCATTATTTCATCATGCATTTAATTGTTTTGTGGTCCTGTGTTTTAGTGCTTCATAATTGTATTCTGTTGTCAAATTTGCCCATCAAAGTCAGATTAGTAATCCTGTACATCAGTTTAAGGAAAACCAATTCTAGGTAATGGATTGCAGATCTTGTAGTGACCTGTTACAATGGAAAGAAATGTATACATAATAAGTACGTCTGTGTGCCCGATATTTTAGCTAACACTAAACTTTCTGCACAACTGTCTGCATTGTGCTTTTTCTTTGGCCACAGAGAACAGAAACGTCTGTAGTTCTTTGTTCACCCATGGTACAGTTTCATAAGCTTTTCAGTTTTTAATACGTGTTCATGTAAAAATCCACACGCGAGGCATTTAAAAATGGCGGTTTTGGTCTTTCGTGAAAGACTGCCTTTGGCCAATCAGTGTCCTGAACGTTGCTACGTCACCCTTATGGTCTCAGCTCTGCTCGCTTCGAAGCCCAACGAGGCAGGTACCAAAATCCTAACCCCTGGGAACGTGACAATTGTTTTTTTCAATTGAAGTTTTCGTTATTTTGTTCGTTTTCGTTAACTATTATAACCGTGGTCAGGACCTCCAGTCAGAAGATCCACTAGAGGACATTTAGAGCAAACGGTCAGACAACAGCAGCTTCACCACATCAGCTGAAAAATGGAGTTTGGATGCTTTCAGCTTCAAGTCGTGGACAGAAAATGATGCTCACACTGTCACACTGATGTTTTCTTCTCCAACCTTCTCTCAGCTCCAGAGGTTGGTGGTCTGCAGGAGCTTCTACAGCAGCAGAAGATCAGTCTGGAGAGGAAATGTGAACGTGTGACTGAAGGTGAAGAAGCAGGAAGTCAAACTCTCCTCAACAGCATCTACACTGAGCTCTACATCACTGAGGGACTGAGTGAGGAGGTCAACAGAGAGCATGAGGTCAAACAGCTGGAGACCAAGAAGACCAAGAAGACCAAGGAGACCAAGGAGATCCTCCACGACCGTCCAATCAGGTGCAGCCAGATCTTTGAAGCCTCACCTGAGCAGCAGGGACTCAGGGAGTCAGAGTAGTGCTGACCAGGTCTCTGGGCTGGACTGGGAAGCCTTGGGGTCCCACTGGAGGAGCTGGAGGAGGTGACTGGGTCCAGGGAAGTCTGGGGGTCTCTGCTGAGGCTGCTGCTCCGGATACGGCAGTAGAAGATGGATGGATGGATGGATGGATGGATGGATGGATGCCAGGTGATAGAACATTTCATAAAAACAGACTGTGCATTATAACTTCTATTACACTCTAAAAAACTCACTCCAATATAACTGCACTCGTCCTTCTCTCACATTACATTGGATCACAATGACCAAACAACACAACAAAGACAATGATCCAACTGTACTGCCACGTCCAGACTCAGTGTAGGTCTGTAGGCCTCTTGGACCTTCATGTGAACCACTGCGTGTTGACTGGAGGTGAAACATGACTGACTGCTGTCCTCCTACCTGGACAATGCAATCTCACTTTCATTCTGCTGCAGATGGCCATTTTCATTTTACACCGTCCAAATTTACAGCTCAGGGCGCTGGGACGAATTCCAAATTGTGTGCAGATACAGGCCTACACTTCAAATAATTATGAGAAAAATCCAACGTAAAGAGAGCACTTCCATTAGGAAATAGTCAACATGAAATTTCGTCTTCTACTGACACCTGCTGGTCAAATTGAATAGTTGCAAATATTGTGAACAAGTTGTCATCTAATTCTAATCCTAAACAATATGGCCATTCCAAGTCAAGTATTAAGACAATTAATCAGGTTTGTACTGCTTGATTGAACACATTCATCCCGTTCCAGTGCACTAAAACCCACTTCCCTTCAGGACCGTGTCAGCGAAGCCAAAACTTCCTTGAGTGACGCTGTTTCCCAGCATGCAATGCAAGCTAGTGATTCACAATACCATTCCATCACAAACATGGATGTAAAAAATAAAAAGGGACGAAAAATGAAACACCAACCATTGCAATACAAGCAGAACTGGGCCGAAGTTTTATATTATGTACACCATAATACAGCCTTCTGGTGGACAAGCCATACTATTTAATCCGTGTCTTCCTATGGCACTTCCGTGGGTAGAAGCTCATCGTAGAGGTCACGTGCTGGGTGCTCGTCACCCCACCAACCACCTCGGGGAAGGTCTAACAGGAGAAGCTTGCTGGCGGAAATGATGCACTACAAGTGGATGTGACGCTCATGAGTGCGATGGATGAGGTAGAGCAATGCTCCAGAACCCGATTCAGACTACTCTCCCTCCACTTTTTTTGTTTTGTATGAGCGTTTAAAAAAAAACAACATAATGATAATCGAATAAGCTTTAGTTTATTAATCAGAATTAAAACAAGTAGATTTTGCCCTTACAAGGTTGTAGATTTGTTATAGATGAGTTCCTTTGTTGTAGTTTGGCGCTTGAAAAACTATATATGGGATGTACCATGACCTGAGGGATTTCCTCATCCCATCCCAGCTTGGTTCTGATGCTGAATGTGAATGTATCTTGCTGTACATCCCACTGAGCTCCAAGGGCCCTCTCCATAGGGAGCTGGTTTCTGTCAAGGTTAAGTGTTTTTACCTCTTTAGCTCTCTGCTCTTCAGGAATGGCGGCCAGCACCGAGCGATGATTGCTCACCCACTTATTGAGCTTAAATCCACCTCTACCGCACAGGTCTGTTAGCTGCTGGTACAGATGTATTGCTTGTTCCGCCGTGCTGACGGCCTTTAGACAATCATCCACGTAGAAATTTTGACCAACAGTGTTTATAACCTCGGCTGGGAAGTCATGCTGATTGTCGTCAGCTGCTTTCAGCAGGGCGAATGAAGCACAGCTTGGGGATGACACTGCCCCAAAGATGTGGACCAGCATCCTGTGCTCTTGTAGGTCCTTTGTAATGTCCCCATCTGGCCACCAGAGGAAGCGTAAGAAGTTTACATCCTGGTTGGAAACTCTTACTTGATGAAACGTTCCCTCAATGTCAGTCATGAATGCTACAGGGCCTTGGCGAAAACGAAGCAGCACACCAAGCAGTGTACTTTTCAAATTGGGACCCTGCAGGAGCTCTTTATTTAATGATGTTCACTCACTTTCAATCTCACAGCCACTAAAAAACCTGATTGTGATTGAGAGGTCCTCAGCAGCCAATCACTGTTGGGAGTCCAGCCTTCAAACACTCCTCCTGAATCCACAGTCACATCTGTGAGCATCTGGAACTTTGGCCCTGATCCTCCACACCACACAACTTGGGATGACAGCGCCACCTACCTGTATCCTTTCAGCAGCCAGTCCCATGTTCTGACCCGTTTCCACTGTGGCCCGTTGTGTCATCTGGACCGGAGTCTGGATCATCAGTGTCCAGGTTCATGGAATCTGTCAGAGTGCCGCCGTCCTGTGATGTAATGATAGAGAATCACTCTATTTATACTAATGTGCAGAACCACTAGAGTGTCATTTCTTCACTGCTGTCAGCAACAAGCATTTGGTGTCACACTGGTGTACAACACTTATGGGCTAATTAATAAGAAATGACACATTTATGAATCACCCGCAATGCCCAGATTGTTGCTGCTTATCTGCTGATATGAGCCGTCAACTGTTGCAATATAGAACCACGGGAAGGAAATTACAATTAGTGTAGAGTGTATTATAATTTAAAAGTTTACTTATGGTAGTTCTTTCAAGAATTTAGCAGGGATGGAACAGGCTAACGTGACGACGTCACCTGTAACACGGTAGGAGCTCAACCTGCTGTCACGGCGAAAACTCCGTGTTACGTCCCGTCGAGGGGGACCGAGACGCAACGTGTGGGACACCTTCCCCCACTCCCAAGCCTCATTCATTTTTCACTGCAGTTGGCAGTTTCAACAAAAAACATTTTATTAATCAGTAAATTAAATAAACAAAACAACTTAACCGGTGGGCAGCAAAGGCTTCAGGGTGGGCCCAGGCCAAAATAATAAACCAAACTCCAACTAGCTCACCTAAAGAACTAACTAAAGAAAGAAAGAGAAGCCAAATACAGAAAGGCTAACCTCCCTACATACTTAATAAACAGGAGAAAAGAGGGGACAAAGAAAATGGCAGCCCACCCCTACGGCTGCGTGCTCTAACACCATTTCAGAAGTGACTAACTGCAGAGTTGGGAGCGGAGGAGGGATGACCGTCAGGCTGGCTCGACTGCTCCTCCTTCTCAGCCGTGGCGCGTCCAATCAGCAGCCGACATCCAGGACCACACCTGCAAGGCGTCATCCACTCACACACACACACACACACACACACAAAGATAGAGGCACCTAGACCCACCTGTGGGTCATAACACCCCCTCCCTTAAGAACTAAACCCTATTAACATACCTACAAACAAAACTAAACAAGAAAAACCTCAGTTCGCCCGAAATAAGAATTCCGCAGCTAGTCCACATGATAATGCATCTGCCAACACATTATCAACCCCCCTTCCTGTGGCAAATCTGGAGATTGAAGTCTTGCAGGAGCAGAGACCACCACATCTACGAGGGCATTATGGTCTGTAAAAACCTGACCCCAAATGAACATCAAGATGGGCATTGTCAGAAGGAGAGCCAAAGCTTCTTTCTTAACTTCCCAGAATTGACTCTGTGTGCGTGCTGCTTAGTTGTGGCATGTCCCTCTACTTCTATGTCACGGTGCAAAACTGACGTACGGTGGGGGTGGTCAGAAAACAATAGTGGGTGGCTCTCAATTAATTTAACAATATCATGACGGGCTGATGCAGGCAAATGGGACAAAAACGAGCTTAAGTTATTCATAATTTCAGAGTTTCCCAGGCGCGCCGAAGGAACACCGATTTTTTTTTTTTTTTTTTTTTTTTCCAATGAGCCCTCCCTCCACCAATGGGCAATGTGCACTGATTGATTAACATGGGCGCTGAATGGAAGCGCTCGGCGCTTCGCTTCGCAGCGCTTCACTTCGCGGTGCTTCGCTTTGCGGTGCTTCCACGTCCAGTGTGAACCGGGCGTAACTTTTCAACATTTTGACGTGGCAGATGCGGGACGATCATTTTCTATCAGGAGTGTGCTCTACATAATCTGTAACGGAAAGTTTGCGCTCCACGACATACGGACCAGAAAAATGAGCCTGCAAACGGGAACCGGGTAACGGCAACAATACCAACACTCGGTCGCCTGTCTCAAAAACTCGAGCCACAGCTTTCTTGTCAAACTGCTGCTTCATTTTAGACTGGCTGGCGACAAGAGTTTTGTGAGCAGTTTCACAAGCACGATGCAAGCATTCACGAAAAAAAATGACGTAATCTAACACATTATTCTCTACTCATTTAACATCGGAAAGCCACTTACCCCTTAACAGACGCGAGGGTCCTCTCACCGAACACTAAATCAGCTGGGCTGAACCCGAGGGACTCCCACACATACAATCGACGACTGAAGATACACTTTATGCTGCGGAACCATCACTGTGCTCACTGTCCCCCCCACACACACACTAAAATATACGAATTGCAGTAGGTTGGTTTTGATGCTCTTGGTTGTCTGTTAGTTTTTTGAGAGTTAGTAGTAGATAGATCCCGAGATAGTAAGTTTGATAGATGGATAGAAATAGATAAGTTAGTTAAAGTTACACACACACACACGCATATATATATATATATATATATATATATATATATATATATATATATATATATATATATATATATATTAACCTCTTTCAGGGAACTCCAAAACATACATGGTCAAAATCCATATTATTATGATGTTGTTTTTTTTAAATGCTCATACAAAACAAAAAAAAAAGTGTGACATTCACTTGTAGTGCATTATTTTTGCCAGCAAGCTTCTCTTGTTATGACTGACCACATTGACCTATATTTTCCATATACTCACCTGAATCAGATAACCTGCAAGGGCAACTATCTTGTCTCAAACCTTCCCCGAGGTGATCGCTGGAGTGACGCACAACCAGCACGTGACCTCTACGATGAGCTTCCACCCACGGAAGTCCCATGGGAGGACACGGCTTAAATAGTATGGCTTGTCCACCAGAAGGCTGTATTATGGTGTACATAATATAAAACTTAAATAACACTTCGGCCCAGTTCTGCTTGTATTGCAATGGTTGGTGTTTCTGAAGTTTCATTTTTCGTCCCTTTTTATTTTTTACATCCTTGTTTGTGATGAAATAGTATTGTGAATCGTTAGCTCGCATTGCATGCTGGGAAACAGCGTCACTCAAGGAAGTTTTGGCTTCGCTGACACGGTCCTGAAGGGAAGTGGGTTTTAGTGCACTGGAACGGGATGAATGTGTTCAATCAAGCAGTGCAAACCTGATTAATTGTCTTAATACTTCACTTCGAATGGCCATATTGTTTAGGATTAGAATTAGATGACAACTTGTTCACAATATTTGCAACTATTCAATTTGACCAGCAGGTGTCAGTAGAAGACGAAATTTCATGTTGACTATTTCCTAATGGAAGTGCTCTCTTTACGTTGGATTTTTCTCATAATTATTTGAAGTGTAGGCCTGTAGTTGATGAGGAATCACGGTGTGCTAACGCTACTCAAACAGCTTCGATGAAAAAAGGAGTGTGATTTGGGTCTGTGGTACATTATGACAATCTTGGACTTGCAAGACTGAGGCGACGGTTCAATTCCCATCAATGTGTATTATATATGTGTTATTTAGCTCATCTATTCTACATTTTAAATAGATCACATTTGACATCTGACCCACTGAACACTTACTATTGAACATATTTTTAAACTATGGGCTATTTAGTCTTGTTTTAGGATATAATATAATTCATTGCACAAACTGTCAGGCTAAGTATAAGAGCTATAGTCTACTACAATCAGTCGTGCCAAAAAAGAGACATTGTCTTTATTTTTCATTTTTATTTTATTGTGTCAGCATTGAACCATACAAGCATGTAGTGTTGTCCAACAAGAATGCATGGCGAATCAAATCCCAAACAACCTATGAAACAATGAACATGTTTCCATTGCACTACATTTAATTGAGCACCAGATGACCTCCTCGAGCACTGTGTCATTGAAGCCTCGAGTAATGAACCATTTTTTGAAACAAGTGTCGAAGCTTCAACAAAGCCTCGATCGGCCATCACTACCTACGGCTGCGTGCTCTAACACCATTTCAGAAGTGACTAACTGCAGAGTTGGGAGCGGAGGAGGGACGACCGTCAGGCTGGCTCGACTGCTCCTCCTTGTCAGCCGTGGCGCGTCCAATCAGCAGCCAACATCCAGGACCGCACCTGCAAGGCGTCATCCACTCTCTCTCTCACACACAGACACAAAGATAGAGGCACCTAGACCCACCCGTGGGTCATAACACTCCGTGTGGATCTTTTCACTCTGGCATTGAAAGGGGGTGCTAGCGCTAGCCGTTTGCTAAGCTATGTACAGACAGCACCATCGCTTGCCGAACCACATAGTCACACCGTTTATACACAACAACTCATCATCAATATCTCTAAAGTAGAAGTCAAGAACTTTTTTCAAAAACGATAACTAACTCAAACTGTTTTGTGTGGTTATAAAAACAAACTAAAACAAACTTAAATTGAAGTCATATTTCACTTCGTTTACGTCTGTCAAATGAATATTTGCACAGGAAAATCTTTTAGTTTTAAGCAGCAGCACCTAAATGCACCTCGCTTTCTGTGACGTCACCCCTCTTTCACAGCAGTATGTTGACGAGCGACTCGCGGCGGGAAAGTCCGATATGCCACTTTTTCCCCAATACGACGAAGAGAGTGACAAAAGCCAATGTCTTGTGGTGGAAAGACACAAAATATGTGGCTTGCTTCTAAAAAGGGAAAACCCCGACAAACCTCCATTTAAGAAGCTCGCACAAAGCAGTAGTGAACATTTTTATTGAGACTGGGAAGTAGACACGACAGTTTGACTCAGTTGACTCAAATATCCTGTGGCGATGAGAGTGGTTATGGCTATCTGATAAAGCAAGATTTAATATTGGGAATTTAACAAAATGAAAAGGAACCGACAACGCCACCCTGGGAATTTCACCCAGGGAGTTCTACTAAACACAAAAGTAATAATTAGGCACACAGGTAAGTTCTACGAGGAAGGAGTAGGAGACGTGGTTCAGAATGTTTAAAATATCAAACCAACTTTTATTCAACATTTAAAAATAAAAGGAACAAACAGACCAACACTTAAAACGGAGCTACTGAGCTCCTTATTCTTGGTGTAGAAACTGAGGCTTACCGATGAGGGGGCCAAACGGGGGAGGAACCAAAGAAAACAAGGAACACCCCACTCACACGTGACACACCTGCAAAGAAAGTGAAGTGCAAAAAAAGAAGAAGAAAACAACCACAATCCCGGGTCACAGCACTCGAAGTGGCCCACCACCCGGGACACCGCCACCACCAGCAGCTCTCAGTGACTACAAAAGAAAAGATAAACAGTTGGTTACTAAAAGTTCCCTAAAATCTGTCACATGTACTGAAATAGCAAGAAAAACAAACAAACAATGCAATTACACACACACACACACACACACACACACACACACACACACACACACACACACACACACACACACACACACACACACACACACACACACCACTGTAGCTGGACCGGCGACTTGATAGTGTAACGTCTGCTGTCTGAGGGTCAGCAGTGGCGACGTAAGCAAACGAGGAAAAACAACAAGTAAAACCAAGGCGGGACGGAAGCAACATGCACCGTCGACCGTCTGTACGGGGCGACTAGCACAATCAAGTGAGGGCGAAGCAGCAGTGTTCCTGCACTTATCTTATAGGACCGAGTTTTGGGCCACAGGTCTTGATCACCAAGCGTCCTCCAGGTGAGGAGAACAACGAGGAGGCTCTGCGCAGCTTTGTGCTAGCAGGCGGCTGTAGTGTGCCGGTGAGGTGTTCAGGAAGCACTGTAAAAAGAACGGACAGGTGAGGTAACACGTACCTATGCTAATAAGCCATAATAATTTAAATGCTAAAATATCCGCACCTGATCCTCTTAAAACTCGGGCACACAAAGCGGATGTTCAGTGTCCCATTGACCACAATGGACCACTAAACGAAGCTTTTAAGAAAAATGCGAAATGAAGCCACTGAGAGCTAAAACAACATGCAAACAATGCCACAGTGCAGCTTTTCTCAAACGGGTCAATTTTGAAATCATTTTAATCAACTCTGTCTTCATTGATCAGAAGGTCTTTGCAGATTTGGAATTAAAAAAATTTTAACTGCAGGAATCATAAAATCGTCTCATCAGTGACGTTTATAGAGCCATTAAAAAATTGAATATGTGCTGAACAGACGAACGGCGGTGGAAGAGGCCTGTGTGACCAGCAGGGGGCAGCAGAGGACCGACAGCCGCAAGTTCCTCCTCAGAGAGGCCTGAGAAGGTTCTGCACCTTCAGCTCCTCCAGGAGGTCCTCAGCAAAGTGTCAGAGTTTGTTGGTTTTTTACCTCGGTCGGCAGAGTCACAGTATGAAGCTTGCAGCCAGGGGGCGCTGCAGCTCACTCAACACCTACAAGGTTTGAAAAGGAAATTGAGTGGAATTCATCTGGAATGAAAAGAAAAGCACAACTACAGCAGAAAAACTGAACACAAAGACGCACAAAGTTTGAACTACACACTGATTTTCTCCGGACGGGGGCCCCACAGGGCAAGCGAGACCGGACTCATCCCCATGACAGGACCCAGCCCCTTCACCCACCAGGAGGATCGGTACCCAAAGCAGGCCCGGGCACCCAGAGGCCCCCCCCACTACGGACCCAGTATGGCGCATCGACCACCCACCACTGTCAGACCCCCGTGTCTCGGGTCGTCGCCGCCCAGCCGCCCCCGAGCGGCGCAGGGGGACCACCCGGGCAGCGGCCCGGTCCCAGGATTGGAGGAAGGGGGACTCCGCGAGGTCCCCATAGGCCCAGCCGGTCTCGCACCCCAGGGGCACCGGACCGCACAGGGCCCATCCAGGGTGGGAAAGATGCCGGATCCCGCCCCCGCTAGCAGGCCGACCCCACTGTGTGTAGGGGTGTCAGTGTGTGTATATGTGCACTCGCTGGTGTGTTGAACTATGGTGCGTTTAAAATGGAAGGGTGGTAAGGCCCTGGGGCAACCACACTGCTGCTGAGCAGGGCGGTGGCCGCAGTGCACGAACCACCCCCCCAAGCCCTAAGTGTCTATAATGCTATTAAGATTGGAGAGGGTCTTAAGGCCAGAAGGCCGGGCAGCGACCACCCAAGACACAAATCCGCCGAAACAGAAGAAAATAAATAAATTAATTAAAAATTTAGGGAAAAAAAAACAAAACAAAAAAAACACCTATTATGTGACCAGGGGGGACTCCCGGGCAGGGCGCCCCCTCAGCGACATCGGGGCCGGGGACACCACAGGGATCCAGGAGCCAAAGGGGGCCCACCCCCCACCGCACCCGGGCACACAGGAGCGGTAGCCGGCGAACGCGCAGCCCCACCCCAGGCATGCGACCCCACCGCGTACGATCCAGCGCCAGTCCCCAGACACAGGGACGGACCAGCCCTCCCACCAACAAGGGGGCCCCCAGACCAGAGCCAGGGACCCCCCCCCGGAGCACCACCCCCGGAGCACCACCCACCAACCACCAGGCCCAGCCCCCCGCGTGGTAGACATCCCGCGCCGGGGCACCCAATCCCCGACCTCCCACCAACCCGCAAAGCAGCCGAACCCCCCACGCCCAAACC
This sequence comes from Nelusetta ayraudi, assembly GCF_046127955.1. Lineage (NCBI taxonomy): Eukaryota > Metazoa > Chordata > Actinopteri > Tetraodontiformes > Monacanthidae > Nelusetta > Nelusetta ayraudi. Next base: position 2,902,680 of record NW_027466095.1, read on the forward strand.
CCCCCCCCCCCAGACCGCACCCGGCCCGCGGCAGCACGACCACCGCTGCCCACATCAACCAGCAGCCTCAGCTATTGATTGATTACTAGTTAGTTATAGGATGAAGCAGACATTCCTACCAAGGAGGTGTGGTCTAACAATAAGTTCCTATATTGTGCAATGTGCAGGTGTTGTTTTGTTTTCCAGTTTGTGAGGATTGTTTTCTTAGCGATAGATAAGGAGGTGATCAGCATGCGAGATGCTGCCTTATCTGATTTGATATCACTGAGGTCCCCTAAGAGACAAAAAGAAGGAGTGGCTGTGATGTTGTAACCAACCTGTGCTGATAGATCATTGCATACTACGTGCCAGAATTTATTTACTGGTGGGCAATGCCATACAGCGTGTAGGTAATTATCTGGGACATTAACTGTGCAGTGTGAGCAGGTCTGAGAGGCGGTCATGCCCATCTGAAACATCCGCTGTCCAGTGTAGTGGATCCTGTGGAGTACTTTAAAATGTATTAATTGTAGAATAGGTTGTTTTATCAGTGAAAAGGTGTTCAGGCAGATTGTTCTCCAGAAATTAGAGTGAGGCTGGAGAGACAGGTCTCTTTCCCACTTAACAATTGGGATAGAAATCGTGCGATCTGTATTTGTAAGAAACTCACTCCAATAGAACTGCACTCGTCCTTCTCTCACATTACATTGGATCACAATGACCAAACAACACAACAAAGACAATGATGCCACTGTGCTGCCACATCCAGACTCTGTGTAGGTCTGTAGGCCTCTTGGACCTTCATGTGAACCACTGCGTGTTGACTGGAGGTGAAACATGACTGACTGCTGTCCTCCTCCCTGGACAATGCAATCTCACTTTCAATCTCACAGCCACTAAAAAACCTGATTGTGATTGAGAGGTCCTCAGCAGCCAATCACTGTTGGGAGTCCAGCCTTCAAACACTCCTCCTGAATCCACAGTCACATCTGTGAGCATCTGGAACTTTGGCCCCGATCCTCCACACCACACAACTTGGGATGACAGCGCCACCTACCTGTATACTTTCAGCAGCCAGTCCCATGTTCTGACCCGTTTCCACTGTGGCCTGTTGGCTCATCTGGTCCAAAGTCTGGATCATCAGTGTCCAGGTTCATGGAATGAGTCAGTGTGCCGCCGTCCTGTGATGTCATGATAGAGAATCACTCTATTTATACTAATGTGCAGAACCACTGGAGTGTGGAAGCAGACAGTTACCATAATCCAAATGAAAAAGCAACAGCAGAAATGCTTTTTCATTTTAAGAACGTGGCTGCATTATTTGACTCATAAATAAAATCACCAATAAGTCCATTATGGTCCGAGTATGTTTTGGTCATTGGATTGAAAAAACAAAAACGGACGCTAATTTGTTTTTCGTTTTACAATGAAAAAAAAACAAATATGAAATATGAGACATTTTTCCTTTTAACTGTGTGATATTAAATACAAGAAAATTTGAAAATGGCTTGATTCTATTTTTATAGTTTGAAGAACAAAAAATAAAATCACTAAAACACAAAGACAAAAAACAGTGCGTTTTACCCTGGTCTTTGGAGGGAGGTACGAGATCAGCAAGTTAGAGGCTCGTGTTGACTCAGGCAGAGCGCTGCAGATTTGCTCACTGGTTGTAGGAGAAAAGCTAATTGTTCATTGGAAATGTCTCTGGAACCCTACTCAGAAATCATTTTTCACATGGCAAGACAAGGCAAGGCATCCTCACAAGTTTCTGAGCGGACATCGCTGGAAAGTGGCAGGACAAGAGGTTCCTCTGCAAGAAATGTGAGAAGAGTTTGTGCTGAACATGGATGGCCTAAATGTGAAGGGGCTCCCCGATACACAGCTGGAGATCGAAGTGGCAAAAGCAATAACTGAGGTGTTGTAACAACTCCACTGGCAAATTAAACACGCTTCACAATGCTTCTGTGCTAGGACTGAAAACCCTCTAGTGAACCAAAATTGATTAATTAATTCCAACATCCCCCCTTTTGACACATGGTCTAAACCGTGCGTCAATTTAGCGAAATGTGAAAATAAATGTTTTGGCAGACGTCTGACTTGAGGAAGTCCCTGCATTTCCACAGTGCCCCAAAGTCATGAACAACACCAAACGCATAACGGGAGTCTGTGTAGATTGTGACAGACTTGCCCTCTGCAAATTTACACGCTTCAGTTAGCGCAACCAGCTCTGCCCCTTGTGCTGAGAGGTGACATGGAAGGGAGTCAGAGCAGATGACCTCCGAGTCGGAGACAACTGCGTCACCAACTCTGTTGGCGCCTTTGTCGTCCCGGAATGCTGAACCATCTGCGTAGAAAACAAAATCAGCATTAGCAAGGGGTTCGTCAGGTCAGGTCAGGTCGGGGGGAGAAAATTGTGTCTAGCTCTGCTATGCAGTCGTGTGTGGGTTGGGCACGTTCGGTGCCCTGGCGTGGACAGCAGCGTTAACTGCTCTCAAATGTTGAACAAACCTCCAGTCATCACGTTGAGGAGGAACTCTGGCCTTTTTTACAGGGAACATGGGCGTGCGCACTGGCGAGTCGGGGCATGGGACAATGACACCTGCTTCGAGAAGAGAATCAAAAACAGGAGTGATCCCTTCAACAGCTTCTGGATTCAGAGGATATTGCGGCTGGTTGGGCCGAATATCACTTTTGGGTGTGATCTTCACCGGTTCGGCACCTTTGATCAGTCCCACATCGTATTTGTGAGCAGCCCACAGTGAGGAGGGAACCTCACTCAGTTCCTCGGGCAGCTGCAAATTGGGAGCTTTCATGAAGTGAGCATCACCCGGCACCTTATCGTTAGCCGCCACTATCAATTCTTCTGGGGCCTCGAGGGGAAGCAACCACTGATAGACATGCAAGAGAGGCTTAGGAATTTGAGCCAAGGTCGAGGAAGATAACGACCTGGCAACAATCAACCCGTCGGGGGTGGAGATGAGATTCATGCCCATGGCTAGAAGCAAATCTCTTCCCAACAAATTCATCGGACACACTTCTGACAATACAAAGCTGTGTTTAATTTGGTTTTGTGATGTGCATGTCTCGTCGCCGTAGTCAATACAAGTAAGTGGAGTGGTGAGAGGCTCTCTCTTCTTCGTTCCAGCTGCCCCGACAGAATAAACATATCTCCCACTTTTTTTTTTACACTGGGGAAGTTCTTCTGCACGAAGGAGCGACAATGTTGCTCCGCTATCGGCTAGGAACGTGATATTTTTACCCATAATTCTAAAAGTGACCCGCGGCAGTTTCTCAAAAGCAGCTTCTTTATACAACATGTATGTGGGAGGAGGCGGCACGTGACGAGGCTCTAAACCTGTCAATGGTGCTCAAAATTTGGTCACGTAAATCAACCTCGAACTCTGTGTCAGTGTCAATGCATGTCTCACCGTCAGGCTGAGAGCAATCAGTCGAACCTAAATCATTGTCAGAACAAAAATCAGCATCAACATGTAAATCAGTATACGTTTCCGAATAATCCACATCAGAATATGAATCAGTGTATTTGTCAGCAGGGGAAGGGAAGTTAGAGGGGACAGCAAGCATTTCTTCATTGCAAGAAGCGTGTTGCATGTGTGTGTGTGCATCACTTCCCTGCGAAAACGCTGTAGGCCGGGGGTCCGTCTCGCCGGGTCCATGCCGTGTCCCGCACTCCACCCTCCCCCCTCAGCTGCTCTAAGTTGGATCCTCTTTTCCGGCCCTCGCGATCACTCTCTTGGCTGCGGTGGGCATGGTTCTGCCCGCGGTGTCTTCCTTTGTCAGGGCATTCTCTGGCCCAGTGACCCATTCGGCCGCAGATGTGGCACGCCCCCTTTTCGCCTCTATCTCCGCTAGTCGCCCTTCGTTGGTTGTCGTTGTTCCTGTAGGGCCGTCTCGCTGTGTCACTGAGGAGCTTCATCATGGTGAGGGAGGCACGCTTTATCTTCTTGTCCTCTGCATCGCTGGCCTCCTGCAGAAGCCTCTCAGCGTGCACTGCATGACGTCGGACCTCTGTCAGCCGGGCATCTTCAATCCCCACGCAGCAGCTTGTGTTAACTGCTTTGGCGATCTGGGGGAGCAGCCCTTGTCTGAAAGCAGTGATGAGGCTGGCCGTTTGGTTGACGGCAGTCCTGATGAACGTGGCGACGCTGCGGCGTCGGTGCTGGAGTGCGCAGGGTTGTACGGTGGTAGCTTTGTTGGATGAGGGCAGGCGGGAGGAGGGAAGACAGGCATGTCCAGGAGAGGGTCCCTCGGGCCTGTAAGAGAAGGATACAGACATTTGGTGCATTTGAATGCTCGTGTGTGAGCGGCTCCTTTTCTCCCTCCTCTGGGGAGTGTGTGTGAGTGTGTGCACCCTCTGCCGTTATCTCTGTCACCCCTGTGCTCCAGCGCCCAGCGCTGTTCACACGTTTGTTTTGGTTTTTTTTACTTGTTTCCTGTCCCTGACTTCTGCTTCAGTTTTCCAAAATGAAAAACACCTTTCATGATCTTTGATGATCTGAATTGCATATTTGTTTGTTTTTTTTCTTTTTTGTAACCTTTCCCTCTGCTATCTTCAATTTATCCCGGAGGTTTCTCAATTCCTCCAAACTCAGTGATCCCCCTGCTGGGAAATCATACTTTTCAACCCAAATTCCCAACATGTCAAGACAATCTGGACCATATTTTTTCCTCATGTCGTCCACAATTGGTCCCCCCTGGGGAACAGCAGCAGCCACTTTGCTCTGGTTCTTCCCCAGCACTGTCTAGCTAGACTTATTACTCTGACTTTTCACTAAGTTTTCACAAAATTCCAAGTCAGAAAATACACAGGCGTCCCCGTGCACCCCTTTTTCTTACTCTGGAGCAAAAAGGTGGAGAAAAAACTCACCCCTCTGGTAGTTTACCTACCAGAAGCTTCCGGCTCACTTGTGGAGCGGGAATTTCAGTGTTGATTCAGAATCAACACCGACCTGACAGGCACGGTTAACGTATGCGCTCCGTCCTGCCCCGGGACCGTTCGTAGACGACAAGGAAAACAACCCACTGGTCACTGATATGTCTGAGACAAGAACAATTACTTCTCACCCGATCTCTGAATCAGCACTTCCCTTCCAGGTTCACTTGGATAGACGTGAAGCCGATCAGATCCACTCTTAGACGCCGATCCTCTCATCTCTGAATGCTTGGTTCGAGGTAGAGGGGGAACGAGGAGTTTCCTCCGTTCCTGGTCCCGGGCCCTCAACGTCCCAGAGTTCCACTGACGGGTCTCCAGCAATCCTGTTTGTGACGCCAAATTGTTGTGGAAAAGAGCGAAGATGCCGATGCAGGAATACTGGGATAATAAGTAATTTAATGAACAAACAATAAAAAAAGGGATCGGAGCTCCGAGGCACAAAACACAGTAAAATGGGAGTGCGAGTGCGAGGTGGGAAGGAGGAAGAAGGTCTCTTATACACAGGACTGGGAGGGGATAAGATAAGGAAAGAACAGGGAGGAGAACAGAGAGAGACAAACCAACGACTATACGATAGTTGACCGATTTCACAGCTCATATCCTGTACAGGGAGAGGACGAGCACATCAGTGGCAGGCCATAAAACAAAGTGAAATACGATGCGTATATGTTAGCCTAGGATTCTAACAGTTTACACGTGCTACTAGTGATCATACAATATAAACCAAGATAAAGAATAACACAAGAATACTCTATCATGTTCGACCCATCTTAATAACCGAGATTTTTTTTCCAGGTGCGCTTTGCTCATCTCTTTGTACCAAATATTTAGGGGAGTTTTTATAACATCACATAGGTTATTAGAGTATATAGTCTTGAAAGCTTTGTCACCCAGCAGAGATTGAAGTGGGATATCTAGTTGGTCAAATTCTAGCTCCTTCCATTTTGCATCGTAACCCGCCCTGCACCAGTAGACTATATACTGCAGTTGTGCTGCTTTATAGTAGTCCTCCAAGCATGGGAGTGACATCCCTCCCTGTTAAGTGTAATGTTTTGTAGCGTACCCTTGGTTTCTTGTTCTGCCATATGAATCTAGAAATGATCCGATTCCATTCACTGAATTTCTTATTGGGTATTTCTACAGGTAGCGATTGGAGTAGAAATAACAATTGTGGTAAAATAACCATTTTTTAAGTATCTATTCGGTTGTAAAAATCAAGTACTAGGGGGGTCCAACTGTCCAGATCATTTTTAATTTTGGTTGTGATGCTACCGTAGTTTACACTATATAAATCTTTGGGGGTCTTGGGAATATGAAGACCTATGTATTTGAAAATTCTGGTTTTCCATTTAAATTTAAAGGACTTACGTAAGTTTTCTTGAGGTATGTAATTAAAAGTAAGAGTTTGAGTTTTCTCTATGTTCAATTTGTATCCCGAATATGAACCACATTGGTCGAAGGAGGGCATTAATTTAGGGAGACTGGTATCCGGGTCGGATAAAGTCACCAGGATGTCATCTGCATATAAACATGTCTTATATTCTTTCCCCTTGAATAGTATTCCCGTGATTTCTGGGTCTTCCCTAATCTTTTGAACAAGTAGCTCTATAAATAGAGCAAACAAGATGGGGCTCAGTGGGCAGCCCTGTCAGCAACCCCTCTCCAAACGGATTGTACCTGAAAGACTGCCATTTATTCTGATCCGGGCCACAGGTGAATTTTAAACATTTTATAACTGTATTGTTAAAGCCAAAACGTATCAGGACCAGGTATAAAAATTCCCATAGAACAGAGTCAAAAGCTTTTTTCTGTGTCAAAGCTAATTGCTAAGGACATTGTGTTTCCTTTGCTCATTATATGGAACAGATGTATAGCTCGCCTAACATTGTCTTGTGTTGGTCTATTTTTAACAAAACCTGTCTGGTCCGTGTCAATTAGGTTAGGGATAATATTTTCTAGTGTGTTGACAATAATTGAAGTGAAAATTTTATAATCAGTGTTTAAAACTGAGATAGGTCTGTATGAGCTGCAATCTGTCCTAGCTTTCCCTGGTTTCAGTATTACAGATAATATGGCCTGTTTCCAAGATGGTGGGGTCTCGCCACCTTTTAAGACATAGTTAAAACAATTTAATAAATAGCAGTGGGGTCACAGAGTCCCTAAAAGTCTTATACCATTCTGCTGGTAGTCCATCTCCCCCGGCTGCTTTGCTTGTTTTCAGTTTAGAAATTGCCTTGTCGACCTCTGCATTTGTAATCTCTGTAGTTAAGCACTTATTTTGTTCTGTGACAACAGATGGCAGGTCTAGGGATTTCAAAAAACTGATTGACTGTTACTGCTTCTGCTAATTCGGGTTGAGTGTATAAATTCCTGTAGTATGATTCAAAAGACTTATGTATTGCTTCTGGCTTATAACACATCTGGTTGGTGACCGGGTCCTTTACTTTATATATGGATCTTCCAGACTGTTGTTTTTTAAGTCTCCAGGCTAAGAGTTTTTTAGCACGGGGTCCATTTTCATAGTGGGTTTGTTTGATATACTTAAGTGTAAGTTCCTCCTGGTCGTTCAGTTTCTTATTTAGTACTGATTTTACTACGGTTATTTGTTCCAATAAGGTGGGGTCGTTAGTCTCTACGTGCTTCCGTTCCAGTGAGTCTAATTTACTTGTCAAGTTGTTAAGGTGTTTAAGTTTTTCTTTTTTCCTTTGTGATGTCCAACTTATAATCTTCCCACGCAATACTGCTTTTCCAGCATCCCATAAAATACTCTGTGACGTCACTGTGCTACCGTTAAGGTTTGTATATTCCTTCATTTCTTTCCTAATGTAATCTTCAAATCGGGTGTCATTTAATAGGGAGGTGTTGAGTCTCCAAAAAGTGTTTTTGTGTGGGTGACCTACATTTATTTTCACATATACACCTGAGTGATCTGATATGTCGCTAACAGCAATTCTACAATCTAAAACCCTGTGTCTGTCTGTTCTGAACATAAAGAAATAATCGGTCGTCGAGTAAACTGAATGAGGGTGAGAGTAAAAAGTCAATTGTTTAGTGGATGGATGAAAATCCCTCCATACATCAAACATACCAATCCTTTTAATCATCTTCTTAATATTTAGTGACTCAGGATTTGTTTTCTTTGTCGGGTTTGATCAGTCTAGAGTGGGATGCAGCTGTACATTCCAAGGGGACTCGTGCCACGCAAAGCCTATTCCGACCTGGCGATCCTCTTTGAATCCATTAGCAACCAGCTACATTACCCTGGGCAGCTTCACGGGTACAGGTGGATGTATGCTAAATGCAGAGAAAATGGACTGCGTGTGAGAAAAGAGTCTGTGCGTTTGGTTTTGAAGGAGCTGGATCCAAGAGGAGTGTCATTAAGGCAAGCGGGGCGTCTCAGACGGAGGAATTACTTCTCAAACTTCTCAACTTCATCTGGCACCTGGACTCATATGATGAACTGAAGCCATATGGTATTTGTGTGAATGGATGTATTGATGGCTTTTCAAGAAAAATAATCTGGCTCAATGCTTGCACAACAAGTAGTGACCCAAAAGTAAGGGTGCTACATAGAAGCGGTACAGCGTTTTGGGGGGTGCCCTAGAGTTGTTTGAGGCGACCTTGGAACCGAAAATGGCCATGTTAGAGGCTTCCAGCGTTTCCTCGTCCCTGTTCAACCAGACGACACCCTCGATAGTTACTTGGAGGGGGCCAGCACCGCCAATCAAAGAATTGAATATTGGTGGGGTTTCCTGCGTGGCCAGCGCATGGAGTTCTGGTTAGCCTTGTTATCAGGCCTCAGAGACAACGGGCATTTTGATGGCGAGTTTCTGGACAAAAGTCTCCTGCAGTTTTGTTGTATGGGCCTCCATACAGGTGAGTTTATGAATAATGTTTTATTTTCATTTTGTGCGCATGTATATGTGAGTGAGAGAGAGGGGAGGGAGGACAGAAACGGGGAAGGGGGTGTTGGGAAGACAGACAGACAGAGATGGGAGGAAAGGAAAAAGAATGCTAAAGAGAAGGGGTAGAAAAGGGAAAGGAACAGAGATGGAAGGGGAGAGAGATGGAACAGAAGGGTAGAAACAGAGAGGAAAAGAGATGGGGAGAAAGAGGGGGGGGGAGGGAGGGATGAACAGAGACAGGGAGGGAGGGAGAGGGTGGGGTTGCTCATGTGTGAATGCTGTAATTTAGTGTTTTATTTATGTTCTGCTGGCACAGCTCTTCCTAAATGTATACATTTTCTACAGGATGAGTTGGATGACACTGCACAGGTGTGGAATGCACACAACATCAGGCCATCAAGAAACCTGAACGTCCCCAGCGGTCGGCCTAATGTGATGCATGCTGTTCCTGAACTTTAGCGAACAACAGATTTTCTCTCCCCTGTTGAAGATGAACACATTCAACTGTGCAAAAATGAATGTGTCTTTCGGCTGGCTGTACCATGTAATCCAGAGATTTATGAACTCTGTATCATCTTTATGGCTGAGTCCCATCTTGCTCCACCAACAGATCCGTATCAGGCTGTGAACTTGTATTTGCACCTAAGAGAGGCCATCACTGCATCTCCCTAAACCACCCGACCCTCTCCACAGGATGGACACTTATTCCACTGCAGTGCGCCTCCCCCTGACCCTATCCAGAGAATGGACACTAAATTGTTGTGAACCTCCTGTTATTTTGTGTATTGTTAAATCTCTAGTGTTCCTTTTAAAAATACACAGGGATATTGGTTATTTACTGCACTCCTTTGTTTCTGTTATTACGCAATCCTTACGGTGATGCTATTTACTGAATTTACTTTTTGACCTGAAGGTCGTGTGTGCAAAGAGCTGTTAAATAAAAGTAGCCATGTGAAAGAACTTAACTATGTTGTTGAAACATTGAGAAACACAGAAGCACAAGGTTACTTTAAGATTTACTTTAATTATTCTTCACTTCCATGAATTAATGAACATTAACGTGATTCTTTAAAGTCAACAATTCCTGAAAAATTAAACCGGTGTTGGACAACTCATTCTGAATGCTTGGTTAGAGTAAACAGATGGACCTGTAAGCAGTCATTTTCAAAACAACATTTTCACTTTCAACAACAACAAAAAAAACACCCTCATAAAACTCTGCTGAAGCATTTACTATTCTGTAACACAGGTGTAACTATGGAAGCAGATAGTTACCATAATCCAAATAAAAATGCAATAGCAGAAATGCTTTTAAATTTTAAGAACGAAGCTGCATTATTGGACTAATAATTAAAATGGTTAATAAGTCATTCAATCTGCATTTTCATTTTCTTCTTCAAGACTGCTCATTCTTCATTCTTGTACTTAATTCAAATGAAGGAAAACACATTTGAGATTTAATTTTCAAAACATGCACCAGCAAAGAGTTACCAAAATTCAATATGAAATGTAAAATTCAAAAATGAAAACGCAATAGCAGAATGCTTTTTCATTTTAAGAACAAAGCTGCATTATTTGACTCATAATTAAAATCATTAATAAATATTGCTATATACATTTTCATTTTCTTATTCGTGTCGCACCTTTTATGACACAATCAAAAAGAAAACTGAGGGCATTGCTTTTTAATTTTCGTGGTCCTGCCCTGCACAAGAGTTACCACAACTCGAAAACGAAATCGCAATCTCAAAGTAAGCGCGCGGCGCAGGAAAGTGACGTCAGCAGCTCTCCACCTGTGGGTATGGTGGTATGACGCCAAGTGTCCTTTGCCTCCTGTTATGTGTAAATTCTAATGTTTGTGAATTTAATGAAGATATATATATATATATATATATATATATATATATATATATATATATATATATATATATATATATATACATACATATATATATATATATATATATATATACATATATATATATATATATATATATATATATATTTTTTTTTTATTTATTTAAAAAGAAAAGACAAGAAAAAAAAGGTATGGCGGTATGACACCACTTTGCCATCGTTACTTCTTTCACGTCATTGAAGTTGCCGGTAATCGAGATTTAAATCGCCGAAAAACGTGGACCACTGACAGATCTCGCACCAGCATCTGCCACCAGTCGACGGATTGATCCGTTGCATCGCATCCTGCGACGGATGGACTGGTGGCCGACGCTGAACAGCTGTTACTCCACCCATGTAACAAATAGCTTTAGCTTTGATGTTGTGCTGGTGCATCAAGGTGTTCCATAACTGACAATAGGTTGGCTAGGGCAACCTTGTTTGCGTCCGTATCTGGGACGGCAGAATACCTGCTCAACTCAGTCCCGAGCATCAGATTCAGATACACTATTCAACTCCACCTGGGAAGCTAAATCCAGCAGGGTTTGAACAATTGTGTCAATGTGCGCCATGCTCAAATCTGTCCGACCAACGAGATCCATCAGTGGTCCACGTTTTTCGGCGATTTAAATCTCGTTTACCGGCAACTTCAATGACGTGAAAAGTAACGATGGCAAAGTGGTGTCATACCGCTATACCTTTTTTTTGTTTTGTTTTGTTTTTTTAAATATACAGTATATATGTACATTTATTAAATTCACAAACATTAGAATTTACACATAACAGGAGGCAAATGACACTTGGCGTCATACCGCCATACCCACAGCGGAGGTGGAGAGCTGTTGACGTCACTTTCCTGCGCCGCGCGCTTACTTTGAGATTGCGATTTCGTTTTGGAGTTGTGGTAACTCTTGTGCAGGGCAGGACCACGAAAATTAAAAAGCAATGCTCTCAGTTTTCTTTTTGATTGTGTCATAAAAGGTGCGACACGAATAAGAAAATGAAAATGCATTTAGGAATATTTATTAATGATTTTAATTATGAGTCAAATAATGCAGCTTTGTTCTTAAAATGAAAAAGCATTCTGCTATTGCTTTTTCATTTTTGAATTTTACATTTCATATTGAATTTTGGTAACTCTTTGCTGGTGCATGTTTTGAAAATTAAATCTCAAATGTGTTTTCCTTCATTTGAATTAAGTACAAGAATGAGCAGTCTTGAAGAAGAAAATGAAAATGCAGATTGAATGACTTATTAACCATTTTAATTATGAGTCAAATAATGCAGCTTCGTTCTTAAAATGAAAAAGCATTTCTGTTATTATATTCTTATTTTAATTTGGATTATGGTAACTGCTTCCATATAAAACAAATACATCCATAAATATATACAATGTGAGAATTGTTTCTTGCAAGAGCTGTACTTCAACCCATGACCATCGATAAAAGTGTACACATCTAATCGTAAACAATCTGCTGCAACCTGAATTTCCACTTCTGTGTCTATAAACCAGTCACAGCTTGACTGATGGCTCTGAAGAAGCAGTTTCCATCAGCCTCTAAATTCTCATTTGTACATGGCGAACCTAATGGGCCATTGCAATCAGAAATTGGAAAACTCGCACGGTCCAAATGAATCTTCAAGTTTTTGCAAAGGTCTAAACAAACATCAACATCAAGGGGAGAGAAGTTACACTCTTCATTGGTCACAGCACTGACAAACTCTACGTCAGAATTATCCATGTCAAAGTGAGGAGTTTTGCTCTTCTGAAGTGACTCACTGTTGCCAGCTGGTGCTGGAATTTTAAACCGTGACCGGTTTCGCCTTGATGAAAAGAACCATGCAGAACCTTGGCTAATCTAAAACCAGTGCCATGATCTGCCACTGCATCTTCACTAGTACTAACTGATGATGGATCACAAATCACATGTGCGAGGCGTAGAACGAGCGGAGCAGTCAGAGGCAACAGAAGAAGAAAGAAAAGCCTCCTTAGCTTAGTTGATCTTCTGTGTTGCCTCCTGGACGGTGCTGGCCTCCTCTGGCTTGGTGCTGGCAACCACGGGAGCCACAGGAACCACGGGCACAGCTCTGGTCATCTGTGGCGTCGCCTCCACCTGATTAAAATAAGAAAGATGTGATTTTATGCCAATAAACATAGAAAGGAAAACACTAGGCTTTACACGATCACGATTTTTGTGCCGATCACCGATCAGTGAGTTTAAATAAACCGATCACCGATCACCGATCCAATCACGTTAGGGGCAATAAATACTTGTTTCTGTACACCCCTTGCCTTCTCAGGAGCACCGTCTAAAGTTGTTTGCTTTAGCATCCGTTTCAGAGTTTGCTTTTCTTTTTCTTTCTCCGCGCTGCGTTTCTTGAACTCGACATGCTCCTCCGTGTGTATCTTTTCCAAGTGCCTGATTAAATTTGTGGTGTTGAAATTTTTTGCCAAAGTTCCCCCGCGAGGTACTGTAGCGTTGCATATATTGCAGATTCAAAGAAACTTTATTGTCCGTCACATAGCGACAGTGCTCAAAACAGGAAGAGGCACGAAGACGAAAATGAAGGTTTTTGAATCATGAATCATTAGCTCTCGGTGTTATGCCCCGGCCTAGGGGGAACCAGGACACAACATAAAGGCTCCCCCCCTTCTCCCAGCTCTCAAATTAGACAAAGGTGCTTCGTCCACAGGATGGTTTTTATTAAACGTCACCATCATTGCACTGGCGTCAGGGAGGGCATGGCCAAAACAACAAACTAAATGGCTCTCTTATGGATCTTACCTATGAAGAAAACAATCAAATAAATGACAGTCAAACTAACCTCCTTCACTAAAACACAGGAGAAAAGGGTCACAACACAAATGGCTTCCCTCCCCTACGGGCTACGTGGACACAAAGGGAACTGAAATAGATTACAAAACAGAATTGATGGCTGAACACAGAATGCTGCTGCTGCGGCACATGGCCTCTGGTTGGGAGCTGGGAGAAGGACAAAGAGACCGAGGTGTTGAAGTCCTCCTCCTTAAATATTGGCACCAGCCAATCACCTTTCCGCACCTGGAACAAGCAAAAAAAAGGGAACACAGGATCTACTGCGCCATCTAGTGCCCAAACGGACACACAGCAGACAAAAGGAACTGACAACAATGTAAACCCAAATCTATACATTTAAATAACACTCGGATACAAACAAATAAACATGTCGATGCTGTGAAACTACTTTGGAGGAAATGAGACAGATTAAAAAAGTTTCAACACGACCATGACGTCATTGATCGGCGATTCATGACATGACGCCCGATCATGAACGTTTCAAAAAATGCCAAATATCGGCCGATCCGATACAGCCGATAAGATCGGTGTAAAGCCTAGAAAACACACACAGGTGATGAAGTGGAAATGAATAAGTACAAACCTGCTGCACTGCTGTGACATTGCTGGAGGCAGACTCAGTCATGTGGACAGTTGAACGTGTTGCCCACACCTGCAAATACAAGGACACAAAGTAACGTTTAAAGAACTGCATTTATTGTCCTATCACAAAGATGCACACAATGAAATACACATATCCCAAATACCAACATGTCTGTGTTTGTTTGTGTGTTTTGGTTTTTGAGGCAACGCGTGCTGATCCACGTCTCAGGCTGGACATCTGGAAGAACATAAAGAAATTAATTCATAAACAAAGTAACACACTAATTAAACTGTACATGTACTGTACATATGTGATCTTGTGTTGATAATAGGGGTAGGGCGATACGGCTAACCCACGATTCGATACTGTGACGATATTTGGCCCACGATAATGACAACATCACGACACACGATATCTTCGATATCTTCGAAATTTTGCAGACGATATGTGACTGAAAAAGAAAAAAATACCCATAAAAAGGAAAATGCCTGTGATCTTGCATTTATTCCAAAACTTTGTATAATGTACAAACAAACGTGCACTGCACAAGCAAACATATTAAAGTGCATGAACGTTAATAACTTTCATGTAAACAAGGACAGTGCTTTCTGGTAATGTAAAGTCAGCAGCAACTTGTCTTATCTCAACTTGGGGACTTGGGATATACAAACTGACGGGAAGATGAAAGAGGGAAAAAAATCCTTTCACTGCCCCGATTCTGAAAATCAATAAAAAAAAATGATGCAGACAAAATAAATAAATGAATAACCGCGTCCCCAAAATATACGGGACAAAGTGAAGTGCGTCCCCCATCAGTTCATTACGGGACAGGCTTTTTAGTTGCCAAATATGGGACAATCGCGTATTTTATGGGAGGGTTGGCAACCCTATCTAGACCACAGACGGAAATTAAATGAGGTTTTGTCATTTTCCATAAAAAACGGGACAAATTGTGTCCCGGGAGAGATTTTATCTTTCCCGGGACAGGTGGTGAAAAAAGAGAACAATTCTGGGAAAAACGGGACGGGTGATAGCGAACGAGGCAGCTCTGCAGATTCGTAGTGTTGCCATTGTATTTTACCTTCGCAAAACAGTTGTTGCAGATTGCATATTCTTTATGAAGTTTCCTCCCGTCATCCGTCTCGTAAAAGCCAAAGTGGGTCCACACTTTAGACTGGTAACTTGCGGGTGGGTCTTTGATTTGTTTTCCGTTGTTGGTATTTTCCGCCGTTCTTGCATGTGCTCTTCCGTTGTTAACTCGTCTTATTCACCGGCCGCTGCTTACGCCTACTTGACTCTTACGGGATGAGCGCCCCCACAAACAGGACAGGAGAGATTAAGCCGTAGCCTCACTGAACCACACGGGATTGGACGGGATGTCTGTGTGAAATGCAGTCTCAACAGCTGTTGGTACTGTCTATAAAAAAAAGAGGAGAGGAAATCAGAGTCAACTTAGGATAAGTGTTCATTTTTAAAATAAAAAGTTGCACTGTTTGACAAATATGGGGGGGGAAAAAAAAGAGGGATGAACAGGTTACCTCAACCTCCTGTCCAACAAGAGTCCATTCAGGAGCAGGTCCATACACTGGCATGTGGACAGGACCTGTCACAACCACTCTGGGAGACACCCTGGGCGATGATTGGTTGTGGCACAACACCCCTGGCCTAGGTGAAGGGGGTGCGAGCTGATGGAGCACTGCAGCATGCAGACGCTCCACCAAAATCAGTCCTGAGGTGCACCTAAACAGAAAAGAACATGTTAACACATATTTGTCATATCAAATGAAGAGCAAGTAAGGCTGAAGAAGGCAAAACTTACACCATCATAACACCACCACGTACAGCTGACGAAGGGGGAGGTGATAGGCCATATACACAAATGTTACACCTGGAAGAAGTGTCACATAATCAATTATGTAATCACACAATTCTAAGAAATATCTGTTAGCACAGTGTCACTGAAGAGAAAAAAATACAACAAAAATATGTATTTTACACACCCATGCGTGCAGCAACACGATGATATACTTGACGTAGCGCTGTTTGTAGTTCTGGCTTGACAGTCAGGCGAGGTGGAAAGTCAAGCACAAACACCTACAAAATAGTTGTATAAAAAAAAAAAAAACCCAAACAAACATAAAAATGCAAAATAAATTCATGAATATTCTTGTTATTGAACTATGGATCATGGAATTACTTGATATTGATAAAACAAAGTGGCGATGACATTCATGTGTTCAAATTTGTTTGTCACAGCAGATAAACAAACCTTGGGCCAGCGGTCCAACACAGTTGCCAGTAGCGCAGCAAAATTCTGGGCGGAGTCTGTTACAAGCCCGTGTTCAAGGTTGTTGCCCGGGGAGAGAACACAAAACCATCCACAAGTGGACAGAGATGTGAGTCTCCCACCACCAGAACAAAAACATAAAGAAACTCGTGGCTTGACAAAATCACGACCCATACCTTCTTGTCTGGTTGCTGGGCCTTAAGAACGAACTTGCACTGTTTTGTCAGTCAGGAGCAAAACGGGCCATCTTCGCACCCAGGTCGCTGACCAGTACCGTGCCCTGTGTAAATTGACAAAAAAGAAAAATCTAAATATGTTTTTGTAAGATTTATTTGGAATACAACATAACAACACAGGCAGAACATGAAATCATGAACGTGGAAGTACTCACGACGTTCAAAGTCCTTCCGAGGTGGAAAAGGTGTCCAATCCCGTTTTTGCTCCAGGCGTCGTTTCATGGCCAGAGAGCGACGGAATGCCTTGGTGTTCGGCATCTGAACAATGAAATGAAAGATTGTGTCATTTCCAATGAAGGACAATGATAACACAAGTTTACAGAAAAAAGTGATGTTTTCTCACACACGACATCAAAACACAGAAAGGTTTCTATACCTTTGCAGCTGGAGACGATGAGCTTAAATCAATAAAGCAAAAGAAAATGTGTATGTGTACTCTTGGACCCTAACCCTAATGACATACAAGTCTATGGGGTGAAATTTCAACTTTGTCCTACAGATATGGGGCCACTTGCTTTTTCATCAGGAGCCCCCAAGAAGCACCCACGCCAAATTTGGGGCTTCTAGTACTTGAGGAACCCTGAAACCCTAACCCTAATTTCAGCTAACCCTAACCCTAACCCTAGTTTCAGCCTTATTGTTAACCCTAATTCAATGCAAGTCTATGGGGTGAATTTTCAACTTTGTCCTAGAGACATGGGCCCACTTGCTTTTTCATCAGGAGCCCCCAAGAAGCGCCCACGCTAGATTTGGGGCTTCTAGCCAATGAGGAAAAATTTGGAGCAGACACGAAAGGGTTACAGCTGAGAAGGCACTTAAGATCCTCAAAGGACTGTTGCCACTCACTAGACCAAACAAATGGTTTCAATGGACTGGTTAATTCTTCTCTAGTGGCCGGCAGCTCCACTGCCTTGGTGCTGGAGATGCCCGCTCAGGGGCGCCGCCAGGAATTTTGGGCCCCCTTCAAAAAAACAAAAACAAATGGGCCTCCTTTGCGCAGCGCTTGTCAAAAGCTTCACATCACTCAAAAAATACAGTATAGTTCAATAATAGTGCTTGAGTCCATCTTGACAGTGTCAATGTATTTTTATTGTGAATTCTCCACAAAGCAAACTCTTAACATTTATGAATGATTCATGAAAAAACACTTGATGTCTCTCGGACAAAGTTGAGCTTTGACCTTCATAGACTTGCACTGCATTAGGGTTTAGCGATAAGGCTGGAATTAGAGTGAGGGTTTTGGGGTTCCTCATGGGCTAGAAGCCCCAAATTTGGCGTGGGATGAACCTGAAAGTGGCTCCATGTCCCTAGGACAAAGTTGACCTTTGACCCTCATAGACTTGTATGGCATTAGGGTTATCGATAAGCGATACAAACCTGGTGAGTTTAAGACTTAGTGACTCTATGTACATGAATATATGGGGTACCCCGTCCTTACCTTGTTCCAACCTTCCCTCCACAAACCTGGCTGTTCAGTGCCGAAGTCAAAGTGAGAGAGAGAACAAAGAAGGAGGAGGGCCTGTGACGCCGCTGCTGATTGGCTCGTTGGTCGGTTGAATGAGCCAATTCTAGAGCTCCCCTCGGTGTCCACACACTGCAAAATATATCTAAGAAATAAACACTTAAATTGAGAAAGAACAGGCTAGAAACAAGTCAAATTATCTGCCAATGCAGTAAGATATTTAGACTTGGTAAGATTTCTTAAAATAAGACGATATATCTAGGCATTTGAAGAATGGAAAAACTCTTGAAATAAACAGTAAAGCACTCATTCCAAGGACTGTACTAAGTCAAATAAACTTGATACTAGCTTCTCAATTCTTTTTTCACGTTTGCTTCTTTCTTAATTTGAATGAAAAGATCTTAAAACCAGACCTTCTTCTTAATTTAAGTGTTCACAATATTAGCTTTTTTTTCTCAAAATGAGACAAAGCATCCACCCCCCCTACGCCCATTCCCCCACAAAAAAAATAATTCAGCAAACAGAATTAATATTGTCAACAACTATTTATTCACTTAAATTGCTGACAGTGCCTTCACTGCCTTGTAATAAAAACGTCACTAAGGCATTGCATCTTAAAACAACCTCAAGCAATCATTTCTAGAACGCAAGTAACAATTGTTACAATATTCACCGTCATCATTATTGAATATTGATTCAGATTCCCTGACACTCAGTTACACAAAAAAACAAAAAAAAAACAGCATGGGGACAGCATATAGTGTTGATATATACTGATAACATGTTTGTTCCAACAGACTCCCACCCACCCTCAAGTTACAACTACCAGGAGAGTGTATCACTACCTATGCCTAGTACACAGCTCTACTCCCCAATAAAATCTTTCCATTCTGCCATGGTCTTTTTTGTATGAGGCTGTGGTGTCTCACTCATGGATAGTATCCTGTAGCACTTCTGTCTGAATGACAGAGAGAAGGGTTGCCACACACTTTTGAATATGTGAGGTGCAGGGCATAGTAGTAACCCATCAGATGAAGCAGACCGTCACTCAAGTCTTCCTTGGCAAGCGTGGTGGCGGGAGTGGCTCCAAGACAGATGAGACAGCGGGTCCCATCAAACAGCAACACAGGAGTGCAGAAAGACCTCTTCTGTGAGACATTGTGGGATCTTCTGTTGGCTAAAGAAAAAGAAGAAGGAAACGCCACATCCATGCATGGAACTATGAAGTGTTGAATGTGAGAAAATGCAAACAAACTTTCACCTGAATGACATGAAGCAGTGCCTCACTGGCATGTCCCAGCTTCTTCGGTGGTGGACTTGGTGAAGGAAAGAGTGTGGGGAGTGGCCTGAGCAGCGCGATGGAATATTCCACTGGAATAGAACAAATCAACTTTGAGTTCAAAGTTAGTCTTCCTAAAAATGAGTCTTATTAGGTTTGTGTTGATCACAAAAAAAATCTTATTTTTTCAGCATGAAGAGTATTACCATTCTGCATCTATTCATTCAGCGCAACATAAACCATCCTATGTCCAAGGAAACAGCTACACAGTCAATTAGAGACACAGCAAAATGACTCACCTACATCCAGCGTTATGCGCGGCTTCATCACTTCATTTTTTTTCCAAACACCATAAAATTACACATTGGTGCAGAAGTCTTCCCATCTCTTTTTTTAGTTCATCAATGAATTTTCTGTTGCCCTTATCCAGAATGCGCCGCAGCTCATTCATCGCCTATTAATGCAAGTCAGTGTTAAAATCTGCAAAAATGCTTGCTTTTCATCATAAACCAAAACAAGTTAATCACTTACACTCTAAAGATCCTTGACACATGGATATGCATCCAGGATCTTTGTTGGCCTTGTCCTGTTCTTTCAGAACATCACTATCAATGAAGGATCTTCTTGCTTGAAACTGCAGGTCAAGAATTTGGGAGACAGCATCTTGGTTGGGTTTTGGTTTCTTGTACAGCTCCTGCAGGGTCTGATAATGTCTGGCCTGTGCTGTCAGACCATCTTTGGCTGATGAAATGGAGGAGACAAATCAGTAAATCAGTCAAATGGATGCAGAATGAAGACACAGTTCCTGGCTTCATTCGGTGCAGTCTTGTCTGGTACGGTGGAATTCTCAGCCGAGAGGAAACCAGATCCAAAACATTATGAACAAGAGAGAAACAATAGACCCAATTAGGAAAAAAGAAAAAAAAAAGTGTTATGCTCGATGTTTTCAGAGCAAAGTAGGTAACCAATCACATCTACACTAATAAGGGCCCAAATCCTTTTCCTCCTGAGAAAGTGTTCTGCTCCAGGAAAAAGGTCTCTCAAATCATCACGACGGAGGGTGTGGAGCAAGACTTCATCGATGTTGGCAGCTATAAAGACAGTCCAATCATTAACAAACCTTTTAGACTTAACAACTCATACATTTTTTTAACTAATGAATTTAATTCAACTTGACAAGTCAAACCAAGTTTGTTTTGTGCCAATTTCTGTTATCAGAATTAATTGTAAATGCAATTCAGTTTAGACATTTTGTCTCAAATTTGTAAAATACTTCTTTTTGAAATCAGTGTCAGCATACAGTTATTTTAATTACTTAGCGGACAAATCACAGTAATGGAAATTTTTTCATATCTACACATGACATACCATTTAAAATTGATACTGTGACATCATCCAGCTCATCCATTATTGGCCCCGGTTTGGATGTCCATTTAATTTCTCCTCAATCTGGCAGGGAAAAAAAATCATCATATTAAGGTCACAATTAGGACAAGCTAGCCTTCCGACTCAAGGTCCGTTTTTTTACAATGCCCATCTGCCATGGATCCCAAAGTTCCCATGCAATTAAAAGTTGTGACACCTTATCTGAATGATAACCCTAGACAGCTCAACGGATTGCTAGTCATACAGACAACAATCAAAATTGGAGTGAAACTTGTAACCAAAATGCCTGCAACATGGTGGTACTTATGGTAATAATCATCAAATACCAGTGTTCTTTGTGACAAAATGACAACATCTGATAGGATTGTGCCACCTTGAACTGCAATCAACTTAAATTTTGATAAAAACAAGCAAATTGTACCTAAACTACATCTTCAATCAATCCAATTTGAGCACCCTCTACCCCATAAACTCAAGATACTGCAATACAAACTTGGTAGTACAGTATTTCGTCATGCCACATATAACTAGGAATGCTAATTGCTTGTTCACATGACTAGAATTGCAGTACATCAATCCAATACAAAATACACACTTGTCATCAAGCTCATAAATCCATCGAGTCGAGATGAGCACGTGCACGGAGTCGGACTCCGTGAGTTCACATAAACAGAGCATTGCGTTTGCATAAATTATGCACGGCTATCGAGCTAGAAGCCGAGTCCGATTTGGTGCACACAACCACACTATAATGCCTCTCAATGTCCTAACCCATGCCACGCAACACAAACGTGAGGGACCGATTTGAGTTTCTCACGGGACCAGCAGTGAAGTCACAACCGTCGCCCCAAATGAAATGTCGCAGCAGGAGCCTGAGGATTTTCTGAGTCAACATGCTGATCAACAGGTAACGTAATGTTGGCTTCCTTGACGACATTAGACAACTCCCTGTTTATATTTTATCCATATTTTAGTACAAAGCCTCCTTGTTTTCTGATCTGCTCCTGTTTGACTTGTTCGGTTTTTGTTTTGACATTATGCTGTTAGTGTTTATTTCAAATTAACAAGAAGTACCGGTACAGATAGTAGGAAATTAATATAACACTTGCGTCAAACAAAGAATAACTAACTGTACATATCATGTCTACAGGAAGGAGCTGGTACATTAAGTGAGAATATTCAAGAATATTAAGAGAAGATATATTTAAGGTTGTCCTGAGGTCAACTGTACCAACCATTGCCAGAGCTTATGGAGCAATTTGATGTTATTGTACAGTAAAAATGGAATATTGGAGCTGTTGCAAAACAAAACAAAAAGCTAACTTTAAGGCTTATTATCTACAAAATGATACAGTAATCAATTACATTTAGAAATCAAATGTTTCTAAATGTCAAGTCAGTAATGTCAAGTCAGTGCTTGATGTGTCATCAGCAGGCGGCGGCGTCAGTAATGGGGCATCGGCGGGTTTCGGGCGGAATCGCCAGGCGTTGGGAAGCGTTGGCGGGTGTCGGGGGCTCGTGGCCAGGTGGCGGACGTCACGGCAGGCAGTGGCCAGGTGGGCTCAGTCCCGCAAACGCTGCTTACAGCTTTAATTCTGTATTGCTTTGATAACATTGCTTAAGTTGAGTTTAAATTTACACTTTCTTTTTTTTCTTAGCTGCTAATTGTTCAAAAATGCTGATGTTAAAAGTGTGTTTGCACAGTAAATGTTATGGCACTTTAATTCATATGGCAGTACATTTAAAATAACTGGCCGTCAAGTTCCAGGAACTGACAAACTGCACTGAGTTGAGTGAGATTCTCCAAAGGAACTCCAGTATAAATGTGGACTTTACATTCTAGTCCCATGTGAAGAAAAACCCAAAAGTGAACGTTTTTGTGCCTCACCCTTTCTAACTGGGACATTTGCAAGGGAACGCAGACTGGTTATGCATATTGAATATTCCTGCCTTTAGTGAGAGATCGGTGAGAAACAAGTTTTTGTGTCGTCCTGATAAAAGAAAAATGTTTCTGCTGTTACCTCAGAAATTGCCCGTTATTATTGTGGCTCAGGATTTTGGAGGTAGATTTTTTTTATTTTTCATAAGGAACAGGATAACAGTAATGCCCTGGCATTGGCAATAAGCTTTAATTTTGTATTTGCATTTTTTTTAACTTTAGATTTACATTAAAAATGTTTCTGTGTAAAGTGCTGATGTTAAGTGTTTGCACGATAAATGTTATGGTGCTTTCGTTTATATGGCAGAACATTTAAATTAAAGTGTATGAAAGACTTCTTTTAAATTCATTATTGGCTTTTGCGTATACAACGTGATTAATCGTGATTGATCAGGTAAATCATGCGATTAATTGCGATTAAAATTTTTAATCGTTGCTGTAGTGCCGCATCTGGGCCTAATCTTCTTTTCACAGGACAATAGGAATTTATTGCAGCACGGCCTTCCGATGAACCACGTTGGGAGGACGCAGAGGTGGTACCCGATTGGCTGTGATGCGACTCTTCTGATGATCAGATCTCATTTGGGGTCAGGAGAGACCGTAAAATACCCACTTTAGGAAAACACTTTCCCCACAAATCACAGGGGGGAGTCAGTCCAAGGGGACCTGGCGCCAGGAACGAGGGGTCCTGCTTGGAACTATCCCCAAAGTTTACGACTCTTATCTGCTCCAGGACATTCCTCAGCTTTGAACAAAAACACCAGATGTTCATGAAGGACTCACATTTGCAAAATGTTAAAATGTTAAAAACATTTAACACTTGCGTTGCTCTGAAACAGAGGGAGATGGCGAAACGAACTCCTCGTGACTAACGACGCGAAAAAGGGCTCGGACATAGAAATTATTAGCAAGGAGATACGGGATTTAAAAATGGAATCAAAAGAAGTCCTTTGCACGTTTGGAGAAACACTGAGGAACGACGTGGAAAAAGACTTGGACGACTTCAAAGACGAAATAAATCAACAACTTGCGAAAGTCATCACCGAACAGGAGCTCCAGACCGGCAAGATCAACGAGGCTGAGTCGCGGATTGAAAAGCTAGAACGTTGGGCACAGGAAGCTAACGCTCTGGTCATATCACTGAGAGAACAAAAAGCTCTTCAGGACAAGTTAACTGACCTGGAGTCCAGGCCGAGGAGAAACAACCTACGTATCTATGGAGTCACTGAAGGAGAGGAGGGAGAATCTGTGGCCAAGTTTGTGGAAGACCTGCTGAAAAGCGAACTTCACCTGCCAGCAAATTTTAATTTCCAAATTCAGAGAGCACACCGCTCATTTGCACAGAAGCCAGCGGACGGTGCCCAACCGAGACCAATCAATGTTAACTTTCTGGAATTTACTACCAAAGAGAGGGTCCTGAGAGAGCTATGGAGAAAGAAAATAGAACTGGGGAATAAAGTACCGTCATTCCATCACGATTACGCGACAGAGATGGTCCAAAAGAGAAAGGAGTACAACACTGCTAAAAGAATCCTGAAGGAGAAGGGCATCCGCTTCCAGACGCCATTCACCAAGATGAGGACCCACTGGGATACGGGAACTCGAACCTACAACAGCGCAGAGGAGGTCAAGGAGGAATTGGCGAGACGCGGCCTGGCGGAGAAGACGGCGGTGGCGACGGGTGCGGAGGGGCCTGCGGCACTCGGTGCCCCGCACTACGACGGAGTGGCAGTGCAAGGAGGGATCCTGGAGGGGCTACGCATCAGCAGCGACACGAGCCAGAGAAAAGCTACAAGAGTTTCAAAGATTCTTTGATTAAATTCAGAGAATAAAGGGAAGAAAGCTGGTAGGGATGTTCTAGTATGACCGGTGGTTTTAGTTGACAAATTATTAAAATTGAATTCCCATGTTAATATAAAAGAGACTGTGGGAAGTCCGGGTCGCTCCTTTTTTTCTAACGTTGGACTCATTTAGAACGACTAAAATACTCATTGCAGGTTCAAGTGTCATTTCTAAGTTAGGTTAGATTTTTGACTGCCTTCACGCGGGCCGGACAGAGACACGCCGTAGTTTGGCCATGCCTGATCTACAGGAAACACATCTCTCTCAGCAAGAGCTAAATCAACATGATTTAAAAGCTAAACTCGACACAACTAATGGCAACAGAAGTCAGACCCGCCTGTCGAAACTTGTCAACGTCTCTCTAGCCGAACTCGGGATGTTTGATGTTTGGAGGGACCTCCACCCGTTACAGAGGACTATTTTTTTTATTAACATTACAGACAGATACAGAATAGAGGAATGTAAAATAGGAAGGACTGACTTGTACTGACACAGTATTAATTACCTTATTATTTGTCTAAATAAGAGGAAGAAAAACACACTTTGGAGATTAAATGTGGGTATGCTAAATAATCCAAAAACACTGGAGGAGGTTAAGAAAGAGATTAAATGCTCTATGGAGGAGAACATAGATAGTCCAGTAGACACTACCATACTGTGGGACACAATTAAAGCTGTGATGAGAGGGAGGTTAATAGCGAGGGCAGCCTATCAAAAAAAGACTAGATGTGGCGAGGGGGAGGGTCTGGCGGAGGTGGAGACAATTCAGATGGTGGGTATAAAGGAAAATTGGGGGAGGGGGGGTTGCCTGACAATGCCACCTGGGGAGTTTCAGGAAGAGCTTAATCGGACTAAGCAATAATTCGGTTTTCTCGTTCAATCGGAGTTCTCACCTTGTCCTCCTATACATGCAGCTGAGAAATTTGAATTACTGACGGGAACGTGTCCTCCTCCCAACAGTAGGGGGTGGAGTGAGCCTTTTCAGCTGGTCAGCTGCTTTCGGTTGACATATTACATCATTACGATATAGAATGACAGTTCATAATGTATGTGTTACTTACTTTGCAGATAAGCTATACCCTATTTCTTGTGCTCATGGTTATCTTAAAAGATAACCATGAGCACAAGAACGTTGTTTGCTGTTGGAGGGCTACAACAACACAATGTCTTCGATGCTACGCTTTGTGCCGTTGCCACGGACCCCAAACTCTCGTTCTTGTTGGATGCGGGTTCTGCGCAGACTGGTAGGAGAGTTTGTGTACAGGTTTTGCAAAGGAACGGTGTCTTCAGTTATACACACACTCATTAAAGTGCCGACCGTGGAGGAAGCTTGTGCCGCTGCACGCCGTTTCCAGCAGAATAACCGCGAAATTATCGAAATAAAAACAAATCAGAAAAACATCTCTTTGCTGTGCTTTTATTTACAAAGTTGAAATTCTTCTAACTTACAAAAAATGTGAACGAAAAGGTAGAAATATAAATACGAAGGAATACGTATTTGTTCAGGGCTGCGCAAAGCCGGAGCCCTGCATTTGCTGCGCTACCCTTTTTAAAAAGGTCTCTGTTGTGTGTTATTTTAATATGTCCATCTCTTTTAGAAGAGAAAGCATCGCCCCGGTCTCATCCTCTCTCCAAATGTCAACATTCTTATTCGCGTTTGCTGGTTGTTTCACGCCGTCTGTTTTGTTAGACGACGTAGTTGTGCAGTGGTGCGTGCGCACTTACGTTGTCCAGTTAATAGTCCGACTAAGGCGTATACATGGCTGAGAAATTAGAATTCCAATCGCATTATCTGGGTGTCTCAATCGGAGTTCTCCGATTCCAATCGGAGTTCTCAAACTCCGATCAGAATCGGACTAAGGCAATAATTCAAATTTCTCTAGTACCATAAACGCACTGAGGGACGCAAAGATTGCACTCCGGCGCAAGTGTGATTGATGACGTGAAGGTGGGGGCAAACCCACCTGCCACATAGTTAATTAATTCAATTAATTAATTAAAGTGCTTTTTGAACCTTTGGCCACTCCGTAGATTGTGGAAACGGGAAATGAATTGACTCACAGCACACAGTCACACGCTTGCAGCCGGCTTGTAAGCACAACAAAAAAAAGAAAAAGACACTGAGCGTAGATGAGCACTAGGAAGGACTAACATGGATAAGGCGTCAATTGTAAATGGAAAGTTCCACTTCAAAACCCTGCCAGATGGCAGTCTTGACAGGACAAAAGTGATATGCATTTACTGTAAAGCTGTATTTAGTTTCCACCGGAGTACGAGCAGTCTTACGTTTCACTTGTCTGCGAAGCATACAGCTGACGCGGAGAGCCCTCCGCCCCCTTCTGAGGTAAAGCAAACCACGTTGGATGGTGTGGCACGGAGACCACTGGCCGTGTCCACCACACGCCAACTTTCAACAGCGGGGGCTAAATGGGTGTGGCTACGGCTTGCAGGCCAATTAATGTGGTGGAGGACGAGGGTCTGCGCGATATCATATATATTATACTGACCATGGATGAATATGACACTGACTGGATGATTATGGCACTGACTGTGGATTACTATGGATGCTGAACAGCTGTTATAGGCTATACTGCCTAACTGCACTATATCAGTTGAGTCCTGTACTGTATTGCACTGCCCCCTGTTTAATGCACACTTTATTTATTGTTTTGATTTAATTTAATTTATTTTGTGCATCACAGTTTGATGCAATGCATAAGTGTCATCCTTTTGTCTTAATGGCAGCTGAAAAAAGGGGATGAATAGTTCGAGTTGAAAAGTAAAATATAGAAATTTTGGTAGTACTAGTAATCATTACTATGTAATGTTACAATTATGCCCATCTGTTATCTTTGTTGGGCTTGAGTTTATGATTATTTTTTTTACCCTGTGCATCTTTTGTTTTGTTAGTAGTACTTGTCATTGCTCCAACACGAATAAACATGCTGCATCCCACTAGATGGCGCATTTGCCTTATTTACAAGCACCACGGTCATCGGAGCTGATTGCTGACACTCTCAGCAGCGTGCGTCTACTAAGGTCTACTAAGATTCCACAATCTATTACACCTCGTGAGCAAAACAGGCTACAGGTAAAATTAAACATCTTCAGTTGAGCAACTCAGGCAAGTTAAACTGATTTAAAAACAAACAAACACTATAATACTAGGAAAAGAATCCTCTATATGTCAATAAATACAACAGATTGAGTATTCATTAAAAAAAAAATGCTTACTTTAAATAAGAAAATCCAACAAACAAACAAGTGCAACACTAAAAAGCAAACCAACAATCAAAATAATGCTTAATTGCCTTAGTTTCGTCCCACACTTATCAGCTTAGCTACTAAGAATAACACACATTATTCACCTGGACAGAAGGAGGTGCTGAGGAACGTGTTGGTCCTGGAGCTTCCTGGTCAGGATGTTCGGGAGATCCCTCTGGCTCAATGTCTGGAGCGCCAACATATTTTAGAATTGCTCCTGCAGAGACAAAGCTCATTAGATCATCAAGCAAAACAGATCAGAAGCGCATTTTCCTATTTTATTATTACAGTGATGTTGCAGTAATATAGGAAAATTAAAAATTCATTTGTTTTTAAATTAAACATTATGGTTGCAGTGTCCCTTTAAAGCTTTTACCCAATTACAAAACTGTCATTTTTAAGAGTTTTTGGCATTACTTTACACACTGTACTAGTTAAAGTAATAAAACTAAGATAAATGACCCACTGCCATAACAGTCTAAAATAGTCAACACCATGCCAAATAAAGTATTTCCATAAAATACTTCTTTGAATTCTAAAACAGTAGCACATTTCTAATGAAGGGCCTACAAAATACAAACTAAGCTTAGTAAATTCATCCTAAGTTAAGGCTAAAATAACATGAAGAGTCAAATATGTGAGAGACAACTTCCACTGAACAATAACAGGGGACTGACTACAACTACAACTACAACATGCCCTCCCTCCCGCCCTCCCTGTTAGAATGTGAATAAACGGGTGTGGAGTCAATCAGTCATTCCCATGGCAGGATAGGCCAACATGGCAGGATATGGTCAACTTTCATAACAAACAAAAACGCTGATTCATGACGAACAAATATTAGCCAGCCAGCTAACATTTATCCGACGCTAGCTAGCTGGCTAACAGGACAAATAAACAAACATGGGGGGGGGACAACAGCGTTTCACCTCCACCTCTCCAGCCCACATCACAAACAAATAACTTACCTTTCCCCTTTGCAAGTTTTTCTTGATCAGTTTTCTTTTCCTTCCGTTTTTCCGCACCGCTGGGATAACTCCTTTTTGATGCCATAATGGTGTCTGTTTGTTTTTAATCCTCTCGCTAACGGGAACGAATGGTAGCTGTCAATCATTCACGTCATACCTGTGCGTCGCCAGCCCGCTCCGTCACAACCTGCGTGACAGTGCGGCAAGCCCCCAAGAGTCCAAGATGGCGTCCCATTGCTTTCAATGAAGTTGCTCACCCAGCGCATGGCTCCCAAAAACTTTTTGACTTCCGCATTGATGGGATAATAGAGCATGCGCAGTTGTGTCAGTGTGGAGACCGTCACTGACAGACGTGCGCGCTCACGAACCGTAAAAAATTCAACATGGAAATGACTGTATTTTTTACGGAACAACTGACGATTGTTGTTTGGAAATTTTAGAAATAATAATGATGATGATGATGATGATGATGATGATGATGATGATGATGATGATTATTATTATTATTATTATTATTATTATTATTATTAGTAGTAGTAGTAGTAGTAGTAGTATTATATTAATAAAATAGTATTATTATAATAATATACTATTATTTGTGTATTAAACAAGTGAGCAATGTGCCACTGAATAATAAATGATAATTCTTTGAAGCAACTCTCTTTGGAAAGCAGACAAAGTAATAAAATGATTGGTCTATTTATTTCATTAGAACTAAAAAAAATTAAAAATAAAAACTCAACGATCTTGAAAGTTCCTCCCTGAAAGTTCCTCCCTTTCTCTTGCACCTGTCGATGTGTGTAGCTAACACAAATTTGCAAATATTTTGTCGTCCTCATGGAATTAAACAGCACACCATGTTAATTTATCAGCGAGTGCTCTCTCTTTTCATGCAATTCATCACGCTTAACATGTAATGCTGAATCATGAAAGCTATGGAGCAAAAAATAATAATTACATAAACCACGAGTGAAATAAAATGTGTCATTCATTCAATAAAGATTTCATTCATTCATCTTCTATACCCGCTTATTCCTATTCAGGGTCACGGGGGTCTGCTGGAGCCTATCCCAGCTGTCTTAGGGCGAAGGCAGGGTGACACCCTGGACAAGTCGCCAGTTCATCGCAGGGCCACATAGAGACAAACAACCATTCACACTTGCATGCACACCTACGGACAATTTAGAATGTTCAATTGACCTCACGTGCATGTTTTTGGAGTGTGGGAGGAAGCCAGAGAACCCGGAGAGAACCCATGCAGACACAGGGAAAACATGCAAACTCCACACAGAAAGGTCTCAGGTCCAGGCCCCGGAATCGAACCCACGACCTTCTTGCTGTGAGGCGGCAGCGCTAACCACTGCACCACCGACTATTTTATTACTTAGTTGAAAATGCCATTTTATTTCATTTAACAAAGCATATCATTATTTCATCATGCATTTAATTGTTTTGTGGTCCTGTGTTTTAGTGCTTCATAATTGTATTCTGTTGTCAAATTTGCCCATCAAAGTCAGATTAGTAATCCTGTACATCACTTTAAGGAAAACCAATTCTAGGTAATGGATTGCAGATCTTGTAGCACCTGTTACAATGGAAAGAAATGTATACATAAGTACGTCTGTGTGCCCGATATTTTAGCTAACACTAAACTTTCTGCACAACTGTCTGCATTGTGCTTTTTCTTCGGCCACAGAGAACAGAAACGTCTGTAGTTCTTTGTTCACCCATGGTACAGTTTCATAAGCTTTTCAGTTTTTAATACGTGTTAATGTAAAAATCCACACGCGAGGCATTTAAAAATGGCGGTTTTGGTCTTTCGTAAAGGACTGCCTTTGGCCAATCAGTGTCCTGAACGTTGCTACGTCACCCTTATGGTCTGAGCTCTGCTCGCTTCGAACCCCAACAAGGCAGGTACCAAAATCCTAACCCCTGGGAACGTGACAATTGTTTTTTTCAATTGAAGTTTTCGTTATTTTGTTCGTTTTCGTTAACTATTATAACCGTGGTCAGGACCTCCAGTCAGAAGATCCACTGGAGGACATTTAGAGCAAACAGTCAGACAACAGCAGCTTCACCACATCAGCTGAAAAATGGAGTTTGGATGCTTTCAGCTTCAAGTCGTGGACAGAAAATGATGCTCACACTGTCACACTGATGTTTTCTTCTCCAACCTTCTCTCAGCTCCAGAGGTTGGTGGTCTGCAAGAGTCTGGAGAGGAGATGTGAACGTGTGACTGAAGGTGAAGAAGCAGGAAGTCAAACTCTCCTCAACAGCATCGACACTGAGCTCTACATCACTGAGGGACTGAGTGAGGAGGTCAACAGAGAGCATGAGGTCAAACAGCTGGAGACCAAGAAGACCAAGGAGATCCTCCACGACCGTCCATTCAGGTGCAGCCAGATCTTTGAAGCCTCACCTGAGCAGCAGGGACTCGGGGAGTCAGAGTGGTGCTGACCAGGTCTCTGGGCTGGACTGGGAAGCCTTGGGGTCCCACTGGAGGAGCTGGAGGAGGTGACTGGGTCCAGGGAAGTCTGGGGGTCTCTGCTGAGGCTGCTGCCCCCGAGACCTGACTCCGGATACGGCAGTAGAAGATGGATGGATGGATGGATGGATGGATGGATGGATGGATGGATGGATGCCAGGTGATAGAACATTTCATAAAAACAGACTCTGCATTATAACTTCTATTACACTCTAAATAACTCACTCCAATATAACTGCACTCGTCCTTCTCTCACATTACATTGGATCACAATGACCAAACAACACAACAAAGACAATGATCCAACTGTACTGCCACGTCCAGACTCAGTGTAGGTCTGTAGGCCTCTTGGACCTTCATGTGAACCACTGCGTGTTGACTGGAGGTGACTGGGGGTCTCTGCTGAGGCTGCTGCCCCCGACATGACTGACTGCTGTCCTCCTACCTGGACAATGCAATCTCACGTTCATTCTGCTGCAGATGGCCATTTTCATTTTACACCGTCCAAATTTACAGCTCAGGGTGCTGGGACGAATTCCAAATTGTGTGCAGATACAGGCCTACACTTCAAATAATTATGAGAAAAATCCAACGTAAAGAGAGCACTTCCATTAGGAAATAGTCAACATGAAATTTCGTCTTCTACTGACACCTGCTGGTCAAATTGAATCGTTGCAAATATTGTGAACAAGTTGTCATCTAATTCTAATCCTAAACAATATGGCCATTCCAAGTCAAGTATTAAGACAATTAATCAGGTTTGTACTGCTTGATTGAACACATTCATCCCGTTCCAGTGCACTAAAACCCACTTCCCTTCAGGACCGTGTCAGCGAAGCCAAAACTTCCTTGAGTGACGCTGTTTCCCAGCATGCAATGCGAGCTAGCGATTCACAATACTATTTCATCACAAACATGGATGTAAAAAATAAAAAGGAACGAAAAATGAAACTTCAGGAACACCAACCATTGCAATACAAGCAGAACTGGGCAGAAGTTTTATATTATGTACACCATAATACAGCCTTCTAGTGGCCAAGCTATTTAATTCGTCTCTTCCTAAAGCACTTCCATAGGTGGAAGGTTATCATAGAGGTCATGTGCTGTGTGTGTCACCCCACCAACCACCTCGGGGAAGGTCTAAGACAAGAGCCAATCGATACACTTGCAGGGTATCACCTGATACGGTTTAGCGAGTGAACAGAAAATATGGGTCAACGTGGGCAGTCATCACAGGTGAAGCTTTCTGGCGGAAATGATGCACTACAAGTGGACGTGACGCTCATGAGTGCGATGGATGAGGTAGAGCAATGCTCCAGAACCCGATTCAGACTACTCTCCCTCCACTTTTTTTGTTTTGTATGAGCGTTTAAAAAAACAACATCATGATAATCAAATAAGCTTTAGTTTATTAATCAGAATTAAAACAAGTAGGTTTTGCCCTTACAAGGTTGTAGATTTGTTATAGATGAGTTCCTTTGTTGGAGTTCGGCGGCCAGCACCGAGCGATGATTGCTCACCCACTTATTGAGCTTAAATCCACCTCTACCGCACAGGTCTGTTAGCTGCTGGTACAGATGTATTGCTTGTTCCACCGTGCTGACGGCCTTTAGACAATCATCCACGTAGAAATTTTGACAAACAGTGTTTATAACCTCGGCTGGGAAGTCATGCTGATTGTCGTCGAATGAAGCACAGCTTGGGGATGACACTGCCCCAAAGATGTGGACCAGCATCCTGTGCTCTTGTAGGTCCTTTGTAATGTCCCCATCTGGCCACCAGAGGAAGCGTAAGAAGTTTACATCCTGGTTGGAAACTCTTACTTGATGAAACGTTCCCTCGTGTCAGTCATGAATGCTACAGGGCCTTGGCGAAAACGAAGCAGCACACCTAGCAGTGTACTTGTCAAATTGGGACCCTGCAGGATCTCTTTATTTAATGATGTTCACTCACTTTCAATCTCACAGCCACTAAAAAACCTAAAAAACCCACCAGTCTGCTCCGAACCCAAATCCAAAAAGAACGAGAGTTTGGGGTCCGTAGCGATGGCACAAAGCGTAGCATCGAAGTCTTGTTGTAGCCCTCCAACAGCAAACAACGTTCTTGTCTGCCTTTTAAAATAACCAGGAACACAAGAAATAGGGTACACCTTATCTGCAAAGCAAGTAACACGTACATTATGAACTATCGTTCCATATCATAATAGATTTAATATGTCAACTGAAAGCAGCTGACTATATATATATACATATATATATATATATATATATATATATATGTACATATATATATTAACCTCTTTCATTGAACTCCAAAACATACATGGTCAGAATCCATATTATTATTATGTTGTTGTTTTTTTTAAATGCTCATACAAAACAAAAAAAAAAGTGTGACATCCACTTGTAGTGCATTATTTTCGCCAGCAAGCTTCTCTTGTTCCGACTGACTACATTGACCCACATTTTCGTATACTCAGACACCCTGCAGATCCCTTGCAAGGGCCCGGTGGAGTGACGCGCAAACAGCACGTGATCTCTACGATGAGCTTCCACCCACGGAAGTACCATTGGAGGACACGGCTTAAATAGTATGGCTTGTCCACCAGAAGGCTGTATTATGGTGTACATAATATAAAACTTCGGCCCAGTTCTGCTTCTATTGCAATGGATGTTCCTGAAGTTTCATTTTTCCCTTTTTCCCTTTTTATTTTTTACATCCATGTTTGTGATGAAATAGTATTGTGAATTGCTAGCTCGCATTGCATGCTGGGAAACAGCGTCACTCAAGGAAGTTTTGGCTTCGCTGACACGGTCCTGAAGGGAAGTAGGTTTTAGTGCACTGGAACGGGATGAATGTGTTCAATCAAGCAGTACAGACCTGATTAATTGTCTTAATACTTGACTTGGAATGGCCATATTGTTTAGGATTAGAATTAGATGACAACTTGTTCACAATATTTGCAACGATTCAATTTGACCAGCAGGTGTCAGTAGAAGACGAAATTTCATGTTGACTATTTCCTAATGGAAGTGCTCTCTTTACGTTGGATTTTTCTCATAATTATTTGAAGTGTAGGCCTGTAGTTGATGAGGAATCACGGTGTGCTAACGCTACTCAAACAGCTTAGATGAAAAAAAGGGAGTGTGATTTGGGTTTGTGGTACATTATGACAATCTTGGACTTGCAAGACTGAGGCGACGGTTCAATTCCCATCAATGTGTATTATATATGTGTTATTTAGCTCATCTATTCTACATTTTAAATAGATCACATTTGACATCTGACCCACTGAACACTTACTATTGAACATATTTTTAAACTATGGGCTATTTAGTCCTGTTTTAGGATATAATATAATTCATTGCACAAACTGTCAGGCTAAGTATAAGAGCTATAGTCTACTACAATCAGTCGTGCCAAAAAAGAGACATTGTCTTTATTTTTCATTTTTATTTTATTGTGTCAGCATTGAACCATACAAGCATGTCGTGTTGTCCAACAAGAATGCATGGCGAATCAAATCCCAAACAACCTATGAAACAATGAACACGTTTCCATTGCACTTCATTTTATTGAGCACTAGATGACCTCCTCGAGCACTGTGTCATTGAAGCCTCGAGGAATGAACCATTTTTTGAAACGAGTGTCGAAGCTTCAACAAAGCCTCGATCGGCCATCACTACCTACGGCTGCGTGCTCTAACACCATTTCAGAAGTGACTAACTGCAGAGTTGGGAGCGGAGGAGGGATGACCGTCAGGCTGGCTCGACTGCTCCTCCTTCTCAGCCGTGGCGCGTCCAATCAGCAGCCGACATCCAGGACTGCACCTGCAAGGCGTCATCCACTCTCTCTCTCACACACACACAGACACAAAGATAGAGGCACCTAGACCCACCCGTGAGTCATAACACTCCGTGTGGATCTTTTAACTCTGGCATTGAAAGGGGGTGCTAGCGCTAGCCGTTTGCTAAGCTATGTACAGACAGCACCACCGCTTGCCGAACCACATAGTCACACCGTTTATATACAACAACTTGTCATCAATATCTCTAAAGTAGAAGTCAAGAACTTTTTTCAAAAACGATAACTAACTCAAACTTTTTTGTGTGTTTAAAAAAACAAACTAAAACAAACTTAAATTGAAGCCATATTTCACTTTGTTTACGTCTGTCAAATGAATATTTGCCCAGGAAAATCTTTTAGTTTTACGCAGCATCACCTAAATGCACCTCGCTTTCTGTGACGTCACCCCTCTTTCACAGCAGTATGTTGACGAGCGACTCGCGGCGGGAAAATCCGATATGCTGCTTTTTCCCAATACGACGAAGACAGTGACAAAAGCCAATGTCTTGTGGTGGAAAGACACAATATATGTGGCTTGCTTCTAAAAAGGGAAACACCCAGACAAACCTCCATTTAAGAAGCTCACACAAAGCAGTAGTGAACATTTTTATTGAGACTGGGAAGTAGACACGACAGTTTGACTCAGTTGACTCAAATATCCTGTGGCGATGAGAGTGGTTATGGCTATCTGATAAAGCAAGATTTAATATTGGGAATTTAACAAAATGAAAAGGAACCGACAACGCCACCCTGGGAATTTCACCCAGGGAGTTCTACTAAACACAAAAGTAATAATTAGGCACACAGGTAAGTTCTACGAGGAAGGAGTAGGAGACGTGGTTCAGAATGTTTAAAATATCAAACCAACTTTTATTCAACATTTAAAAATAAAAGGAACAAACAGACCAACACTTAAAACAGAGCTACTGAGCTCCTTATTCTTGGTGTAGAAACTGAGGCTTACCGATGAGGGGGCCAAACGGGGGAGGAACCAAAGAAAACAAGGAACACCCCACTCACACGTGACACACCTGCAAAGAAAGTGAAGTGCAAAAAAAGAAGAAGAAAACAACCACAATCCCGGTGTAGTATCTGAATCTGTGCATATGACAGCATTTGACCTAATGTATATGGCCTGATGTGAGGTCAGCAGTACATCTGCTGCACACCTTCCATAAGGGCGTCTGTTTCCGTATATGGTCTTATCGTTGCCCACGGTCACCAAATTAAAACCAGATGGCCATAGGGGGACGCAATTATGGAATGCATACATCCTCCTTCCCTCCCAGCATCTTCCTCCCTGGTTACTGAGGGTATAAGAGGGGATGTGAACAAAGGATCATCGGAGTTGCTCACATCTGGCCCAGAGACATCCCCAGGCTTTCTAGGTGCCTGTCTGACTTCTGACTTCTTTGCAAATAAACCAGTTTTTATCCAACTAAGTCTGTGTCAGTGAAGACTCCTTCAACATCTACATCACCTGATTGTGATTGAGAGGTCCTCAGCAGCCAATCACTGTTGGGAGTCCAGCCTTCAAACACTCCTCCTGAATCCACAGTCACATCTGTGAGCATCTGGAACTTTGGCCCCGATCCTCCACACCACACAACTTGGGATGACAGCGCCACCTACCTGTATACTTTCAGCAGCCAGTCCCATGTTCTGACCCGTTTCCACTGTGGCCTGTTGGCTCATCTGGTCCAAAGTCTGGATCATCAGTGTCCAGGTTCATGGAATGAGTCAGTGTGCCGCCATCCTGTGATGTCATGATAGAGAATCACTCTATTTATACTAATGTGCAGAACCACTGGAGTGTGGAAGCAGACAGTTACCATAATCCAAATGAAAAAGCAACAGCAGAAATGCTTTTTCATTTTAAGAACGTGGCTGCATTATTTGACTCATAAATAAAATCACCAATAAGTCCATTATGGTCCGAGTATGTTTTGGTCATTGGATTGAAAAAACAAAAACGGACGCTAATTTGTTTTTCGTTTTACAATGAAAAAAAAACAAATATGAAATATGAGACATTTTTCCTTTTAACTGTGTGATATTAAATACAAGAAAATTTGAAAATGGCTTGATTCTATTTTTATAGTTTGAAGAACAAAAAATAAAATCACTAAAACACAAAGACAAAAAACAGTGCGTTTTACCCTGGTCTTTGGAGGGAGGTACGAGATCAGCAAGTTAGAGGCTCGTGTTGACTCAGGCAGAGCGCTGCAGATTTGCTCACTGGTTGTAGGAGAAAAGCTAATTGTTCATTGTAAATGTCTCTGGAACCCTACTCAGAAATCATTTTTCACATGGCAAGACAAGGCAAGGCATCCTCACAAGTTTCTGAGCGGACATCGCTGGAA
This sequence comes from Nelusetta ayraudi, assembly GCF_046127955.1. Classification (NCBI taxonomy): domain Eukaryota; kingdom Metazoa; phylum Chordata; class Actinopteri; order Tetraodontiformes; family Monacanthidae; genus Nelusetta; species Nelusetta ayraudi. Next base: position 2,940,191 of record NW_027466095.1, read on the forward strand.
AGTGGCAGGACAAGAGGTTCCTCTGCAAGAAATGTGAGAAGAGTTTGTGCTGAACATGGATGGCCTAAATGTGAAGGGGCTCCCCGATACACAGCTGGAGATCGAAGTGGCAAAAGCAATAACTGAGGTGTTGTAACAACTCCACTGGCAAATTAAACACGCTTCACAATGCTTCTGTGCTAGGACTGAAAACCCTCTAGTGAACCAAAATTGATTAATTAATTCCAACATCCCCCCTTTTGACACATGGTCTAAACCGTGCGTCAATTTAGCGAAATGTGAAAATAAATGTTTTGGCAGACACGGGTTACCGTTTGGTCCCACCCAAATGTCAGTAACGTGGTCCCAGCATGCGCCGGCGGAGCGCCAAGCGGCCTTCTCCTTCGCTGTGGCGAGGGACTGCATTTCAGCCAGTGATGCATCAGCCTCCTCAAATGAGGCTGTCATCATCGGGGCTGACGAGGGTGCAGGCTGCCTCGCAGCGGACTTTGCTGCCGCGTCAGCTCTGGCGTTGCCCTGGGAAACAGGGTCACGAAGGTTAGTGTGAGCAGAACATTTACACACTGCTATTTGGGAGGGCAAAAGTATGGCTCGCAAGAGGTCAGCAATAAGCACATGATTCAACACCGGCTTCCCGTCTGACTTGAGGAAGTCCCTGCATTTCCACAGTGCCCCAAAGTCATGAACGACACCAAACGCATAACGGGAGTCTGTGTAGATTGTGACAGACTTGCCCTCTGCAAATTTATACGCTTCAGTTAGCGCAACCAGCTCTGCCCCTTGTGCTGAGAGGTGACATGGAAGGGAGTCAGAGCAGATGACCTCCGAGTCGGAGACAACTGCGTAACCAACTCTGTTGGCGCCTTTGTCGTCCCGGAATGCTGAACCATCTGCGTAGAAAACAAAATCAGCATTAGCAAGGGGTTCGTCAGGTCAGGTCAGGTCGGGGGGAGAAAATTGTGTCTAGCTCTGCTATGCAGTCGTGTGTGGGTTGGGCACGTTCGGTGCCCTGGCGTGGACAGCAGCGTTAACTGCTCTCAAATGTTGAACAAACCTCCAGTCATCACGTTGAGGAGGAACTCTGGCCTTTTTTACAGGGAACATGGGCGTGCGCACTGGCGAGTCGGGGCATGGGACAATGACACCTGCTTCGAGAAGAGAATCAGAAACAGGAGTGATCCCTTCAACAGCTTCTGGCTTCAGAGGATATTGCGGCTGGTTGGGCCGAATATCACTTTTGGGTGTGATCTTCACCGGTTCGGCACCTTTGATCAGTCCCACATCGTATTTGTGAGCAGCCCACAGTGAGGAGGGAACCTCACTCAGTTCCTCGGGCAGCTGCGATGTGTCAGTGAAACATGCAAAACTCGTGTTGTGGCGCTCGCTGTCACGTGTCTCTGTCAGGTGCAGACAGCGAAGAGCCTGTGTTTCCAGTGGAAAATCAGTCTTATGCACATTCAGGGTGGGGGAGTAAAAATGTCCCCGCTCCTTTCGGTGCCAGTCTTTGGTCGACAGGCATTTCGTCAAAAACGGACCTAGGTCCTTCCACTCATCGCCTGGACTCTTGGAAAGTGAAATGTGTGGGGTAGACCCACGGACAGAAAAAAAAGAAATGCACTCTGCTCTGGTGTGAGTGAAACAGAGGCAACGCATCGTTGGGGGCCCCAAAACAACGTAGAAACAAAGAGGTCATCATTCACGCTTGGAAAAAAAAAAAAAAAAAAAACTGACTCTCAAACACACTGTTTCTTTCACAAGTTGCACTGGCTGTGCAGTGCAAATTGGGAGCTTTCATGAAGTGAGCATCACCCGGCACCTTATCGTTAGCCGCCACTATCAATTCTTCTGGGGCCTCGAGGGGAAGCAACCACTGATAGACATGCAAGAGAGGCTTAGGAATTTGAGCCAAGGTCGAGGAAGATAACGACCTGGCAACAATCAACCCGTCGGGGGTGGAGATGGGATTCATGCCCATGGCTAGAAGCAAATCTCTTCCCAACAAATTCATCGGACACACTTCTGACAATACAAAGCTGTGTTTAATTTGGTTTTGTGATGTGCATGTCTCGTCGCCGTAGTCAATACAAGTAAGTGGAGTGGTGAGAGGCTCTCTCTTCTTCGTTCCAGCTGCCCCGACAGAATAAACATATCTCCCACTTTTTTTTTTTACACTGGGGAAGTTCTTCTGCACGAAGGAGCGACAATGTTGCTCCGCTATCGGCTAGGAACGTGATATTTTTACCCATGATTCTAAAAGTGACCCGCGGCAGTTTCTCAAAAGCAGCTTCTTTATACAACGTGTATGTGGGAGGAGGCGGCACGTGACGACGCTCTAAACCTGTCAATGGTGCTCAAAATTTGGTCACGTAAATCAACCTCGAACTCTGTGTCAGTGTCAATGCATGTCTCACCGTCAGGCTGAGAGCAATCAGTCGAACCTAAATCATTGTCAAAAGAAAAATCAGCATCGACATGTAAATCAGTATACGTTTCCGAATAATCAACATCAGAATATGAATCAGTGTACGTGTCTGCAGGGGAAAGGGAAGTTAGAGGGGACAGCAAGCATTTCTTCATTGCAAGAAGCGTGTTGCATGTGTGTGTGTGCATCACTTCCCTGCAAAGACGCTGTAGGCCGGGGGTCCGTCTCGCCGGGTCCATGCCGTGTCCCGCACTCCACTCTCCCCCCTCAGCTGCTCTGAGTTGGATCCTCTTTTCCGGCCCTCGCGATCACTCTCTTGGCTGCGGTGGGCATGGTTCTGCCCGCGGTGTCTTCCTTTGTCAGGGCATTCTCTGGCCCAGTGACCCATTCGGCCGCAGATGTGGCACGCCCCCTTTTCGCCTCTGTCTCCGCTAGTCGCCCTTCGTCGGTTGTCATTGTTCCTGTAGGGCCGTCTCGCCGTGTCACTGAGGTGCTTCATCATGGTGAGGGAGGCACGCTTTATCTTCTTGTCCTCTGCATCACTGGCCTCCTGCAGAAGCCTCTCAGCGTGCACTGCATGACGTCGGACCTCTGTCAGCCGGGCATCTTCAATCCCCACGCAGCAGCTTCTGTTAACTGCTTTGGCGATCTGGGGGAGCAGCCCTTGTCTGAAAGCAGTGATGAGGCTGGCCGTTTGGTTGACGGCAGTCCTGATGAACGTGGCGACGCTGCGGCGTCGGTGCTGGAGTGCGCAGGGTTTTACGGTGGTAGCGTTGGATGAGGGCAGGCGGGAGGAGGGAAGACAGGCATGTCCAGGAGAGGGTCCCTCGGGCCTGTAAGAGAAGGATACAGACGATTTGGTGCATTTGAATGCTCGTGTGTGAGCGGCTCCTTTTCTCCCTCCTCTGGGGAGTGTGTGTGAGTGTGTGCACCCTCTGCCGTTATCTCTGTCACCCCTGTGCTCCAGCGCCCAGCGCTGTTCACACGTTTGTTTGTTTTTTTTTTACTTGTTTCCTGTCCCTGACTTCTGCTTCAGTTTTCCAAAATGAAAAACACCTTTCATGATCTTTGATGATCTGAATTGCATATTTGTTTTTTTTTTCCTTTTTTGTAACCTTTCCCTCTGCTATCTTCAATTTATCCCGGAGGTTTCTCAATTCCTCCAAACTCAGTGATCCCCCTGCTGGGAAATCATACTTTTCAACCCAAATTCCCAACATGTCAAGACAATCTGGACCATATTTTTTCCTCATGTCGTCCACAATTGGTCCCCCCTGGGGAACAGCAGCAGCCACTTTGCTCTGGTTCTTCCCCAGCACTGTCTAGCTAGACTTATTACTCTGACTTTTCACTAAGTTTTCACAAAATTCCAAGTCAGAAAATACACAGGCGTCCCCGTGCACCCCTTTTTCTTACTCTGGAGCAAAAGGGTAGAGAAAAAACTCACCCCTCTGGTAGTTTACCTACCAGAAGCTTCCGGCTCACTTGTGGAGCGGGAATTTCAGTGTTGATTCAGAATCAACACCGACCTGACAGGCACGGTTAACGTATGCGCTCCGTCCTGCCCCGGGACCGTTCGTAGACGACAAGGAAAACAACCCACTGGTCACTGATATGTCTGAGACAAGAACAATTACTTCTCACCCGATCTCTGAATCAGCACTTCCCTTCCAGGTTCACTTGGATAGACGTGAAGCCGATCAGATCCACTCTTAGACGCCGATCCTCTCATCTCTGAATGCTTGGTTCGAGGTAGAGTGGGAACGAGGAGTTTCCTCCGTTCCTGGTCCCGGGCCCTCAACGTCCCAGAGTTCCACTGACGGGTCTCCAGCAATCCTGTTCGTGACGCCAAATTGTTGTGGAAAAGAGCGAAGAGGAATACTGGGATAATAAGTAATTTAATGAACAAACAATAAAAAAAGGGATCGGAGCTCCGAGGCACAAAACACATTAAAATGGGAGTGCGAGTGCGAGGTGGGAAGGAGGAAGAAGGTCTCTTATACACAGGACTGGGAGGGGATAAGATAAGGAAAGAACAGGGAGGAGAACAGAGAGAGACAAACCAACGACTATACGATAGTTGACCGATTTCACAGCTCATATCCTGTACAGGGAGAGGATGAGCACATCAGTGGCAGGCCATAAAACAAAGTGAAATACGATGCGTATATGTTAGCCTAGGATTCTAACAGTTTACACGTGCTACTAGTGATCATACAATATAAACCAAGATAAAGAATAACACAAGAATACTCTATCATGTTCGACCCATCTTAATAACCGAGATTTTTTTTCCAGGTGCGCTTTGCTCATCTCTTTGTACCAAATATTTAGGGGAGTTTTTATAACATCACATAGGTTATTAGAGTATATAGTCTTGAAAGCTTTGTCACCCAGCAGAGATTGAAGTGGGATATCTAGTTGGTCAAATTCTAGCTCCTTCCATTTTGCATCGTAACCCGCCCTGCACCAGTAGACTATATACTGCAGTTGTGCTGCTTTATAGTAGTCCTCCAAGCATGGGAGTGACATCCCTCCCTGTTAAGTGTAATGTTTTGTAGCGTACCCTTGGTTTCATGTTCTGCCATATGAATCTAGAAATGATCCGATTCCATTCACTGAATTTCTTATTGGGTATTTCTACAGGTAGCGATTGGAGTAGAAATAACAATTGTGGTAAAATAACCATTTTTTAAGTATCTATTCGGTTGTAAAAATCAAGTACTAGGGGGGTCCAACTGTCCAGATCATTTTTAATTTTGGTTGTGATGCTACCGTAGTTTACACTATATAAATCTTTGGGGGTCTTGGGAATATGAAGACCTAGGTATTTCAAAATTCTGGTTTTCCATTTAAATTTAAAGGACTTACGTATGTTTTCTTGAGGTATGTAATTAAAAGTAAGAGTTTGAGTTTTCTCTATGTTCAATTTGTATCCCGAATATGAACCACATTGGTCGAAGGAGGGCATTCATTTAGGGAGACTGGTATCCGGGTCGGATAAAGTCACCAGGATGTCATCTGCATATAAACATGTCTTATATTCTTTCCCCTTGAATAGTATTCCCATGATTTCTGGGTCTTCCCTAATCTTTTGAACAAGTAGCTCTATAAATAGAGCAAACAAGATGGGGCTCAGTGGGCAGCCCTGTCAGCAACCCCTCTCCAAACGGATTGTACCTGAAAGACTGCCATTTATTCTGATCCGGGCCACAGGTGAATTTTAAACATTTTATAACTGTATTGTTAAAGCCAAAATGTTGCAGGACCAGGTATAAAAATTCCCATAGAACAGAGTCAAAAGCTTTTTCTGTGTCAAAGCTAATTGCTAAGGACATTGTGTTTCCTTTGCTCATTATATGTAACAGATGTATAGCTCGCCTAACATTGTCTTGTGTTTGTCTATTTTTAACAAAACCTGTCTGGTCCGTGTCAATTAGGTTAGGGATAATATTTTCTAGTGTGTTGACAATAATTGAAGTGAAAATTTTATAATCAGTGTTTAAAACTGAGATAGGTCTGTATGAGCTGCAATCTGTCCTAGCTTTCCCTGGTTTCAGTATTACAGATAATATGGCCTGTTTCCAAGATGGTGGGGTCTCGCCACCTTTTAAGACATAGTTAAAACAATTTAATAAATAGCAGTGGGGTCACAGAGTCCCTAAAAGTCTTATACCATTCTGCTGGTAGTCCATCTCCCCCGGCTGCTTTGCTTGTTTTCAGTTTAGAAATTGCCTTGTCGACCTCTGCATTTGTAAACTCTGTAGTTAAGCACTTATTTTGTTCTGTGACAACAGATGGCAGGTCTAGGGATTTCAAAAAATTGATTGACTGTTACTGCTTCTGCTAATTCGGGTTGAGTGTATAAATTCCTGAAGTATGATTCAAAAGACTTATGTATTGCTTCTGGCTTATAACACATCTGGTTGGTGACCGGGTCCTTTACTTTATGTATGGATAAGAGTTTTTTAGCACGGGGTCCATTTTCATCGTGGGTTTGTTTGATATACTGAAGTGTAAGTTCCTCCTGGTCGTTCAGTTTCTTATTTAGTTCTGATTTTACTACGGTTATTTGTTCCAATAAGGTGGGGTCGTTAGTCTCTACATGCTTCTGTTCCAGTGAGTCTAATTTACTTGTCAAGTCGTTAAGGTGTTTAAGTTTTTCTTTTTTCCTTTGTGATGCCCAACTTATAATCTTCCCACACAATACTGCTTTTCCAGCATCCCATAAAATACTCTGTGACGTCACTGTGCTACCGTTAAGGTCTGTATATTCCTTCATTTCTTTCCTCATGTAATCTTCAAATCGGGTGTCATTTAATAGGGAGGTGTTGAGTCTCCAAATAGTGTGTTTTTGTGTGGGACACCTACATTTATTTTCACATATACACCTGAGTGATACTGATCCTCGAGTAAACTGAATGAGGGTGAGAGTAAAAAGTCAATTGTTTAGTGGATGGATGAAAATCCCTCCATACATCAAACATACCAATCCTTTTAATCATCTTCTTAATATTTAGTGACTCAGGATTTGTTTTCTTTGTCGGGTTTGATCAGTCTAGAGTGGGATGCAGCTGTACATTCCAAGGGGACTCGTGCCACGCAAAGCCTATTCCGACCTGGCGATCCTCTTTGAATCCATTAGCAACCAGCTACATTACCCTGGGCAGCTTCACGGGTACAGGTGGTTGTATGCTAAATGCAGAGAAAATGGACTGCGTGTGAGAAAAGAGTCTGTGCGTTTGGTTTTGAAGGAGCTGGATCCAAGAGGAGTGTCATTAAGGCAAGCGGGGCGTCTCAGACGGAGGAATTACTTCTCAAACTTCTCAACTTCATCTGGCACCTGGACTCATATGATGAACTGAAGCCATATGGTATTTGTGTGAATGGATGTATCGATGGCTTTTCAAGAAAAATAATCTGGCTCAATGCTTACGCAACAAGTAGTGACCCAAAAGTAATTGGAGGGTGCTACATAGAAGCGGTACAGCGTTTTGGGGGGTGCCCTAGAGTTGTTCGAGGCGACCTTGGAACCGAAAATGGCCATGTTAGAGGCTTCCAGCGTTTCCTCGTCCCTGTTCAACCAGACGACACCCTCGATAGTTACTTGGAGGGGGCCAGCACCGCCAATCAAAGAATTGAATATTGGTGGGGTTTCCTGCGTGGCCAGCGCATGGAGTTCTGGTTAGCCTTGTTATCAGACCTCAGAGACAACGGGCATTTTGATGGCGAGTTTCTGGACAAAAGTCTCCTGCAGTTTTGTTGTATGGGCCTCCATACAGGTGAGTTCATGAATAATGTTTTATTTTCATTTTGTGCGCATGTGTATGTGAGTGAGAGAGAGGGGAGGGAGGACAGAAACGGGAAAGGGGGTGTTGGGAAGACAGACAGACAGAGATGGGAGGAAAGGAAAAAGAATGCTAAAGAGAAGGGGTAGAAAAGGGAAAGGAACAGAGATGGAAGGGGAGAGAGATGGAACAGAAGGGTAGAAACAGAGAGGATAAGAGATGGGGAGAAAGGGGGGGGAGGGATGAACAGAGACAGGGAGGGAGGGAGAGGGTGGGGTTGCTCATGTGTGAATGCTGTAATTTAGTGTTTTATTTATGTTCTGCTGGCACAGCTCTTCCTAAATGTATACATTTTCTACAGGATGAGTTGGATGACACTGCACAGGTGTGGAATGCACACAACATCAGGCCATCAAGAAACCTGAACGTCCCCAGCGGTCGGCCTAATGTGACGCATGCTGTTCCTGAACTTGACCGAACAACAGATTTTCTCTCCCCTGTTGAAGATGAACACATTCAACTGTGCAAAAATGAATGTGTCTTTCGGCTGGCTGTACCATGTAATCCAGATATTTATGAACTCTGTATCATCTTTATGCCTGAGTCCCATCTTGCTCCACCAACAGATCCGTATCAGGCTGTGAACTTGTATTTGCACCTAAGAGAGGCCATCACTGCATCTCTCTAAACCACCCGACCCTCTCCACAGGATGGACACTTATTCCACTGCAGTGCGCCTCCCCCTGACCCTATCCAGAGAATGGACACTAAATTGTTGTGAACCTCCTGTTATTTTGTGTATTGTTAAATCTCTAGTGTTCCTTTTAAAAATACACAGGGATATTGGTTATTTACTGCACTCCTTTGTTTCTGTTATTACGCAATCCTTATGGTGATGCTATTTACTGAATTTACTTTTTGACCTGAAGGTCGTGTGTGCAAAGAGCTGTTAAATAAAAGTAGCCATGTGAAAGAACTTAACTATGTTCAGAACAAAGTTGTTGAAACATTGAGAAACACAGAAGCACAAGGTTACTTTAAGATTTACTTTAATTATTCTTCACTTCCATGAATTAATGAACATTAACGTGATTCTTTAAAGTCAACAATTCCTGAAAAATTAAACCGGTGTTGGACAACTCGTTCTGAATGCTTGGTTAGAGTAAACAGATGGACCTGTAAGCAGTCATTTTCAAAACAACATTTTCACTTTCAACAACAACAAAAAAAAAAAAACTCATAAAACTCTGCTGAAGCATTTACTAGTCTGTAACACAGGTGTAACTATGGAAGCAGATAGTTACCATAATCCAAATAAAAATGCAATAGCAGAAATGCTTTTAAATTTTAAGAACGAAGCTGCATTATTGGACTCATAATTAAAATGGTTAATAAGTCATTCAATCTGCATTTTCATTTTCTTCTGCAAGACTGCTCATTCTTGTACTTAATTCAAATGAAAAAGGAAAACACATTTGAGATTTAATTTTCAAAACATGCACCAGCAAAGAGTTACCAAAATTCAAAATTCAAAAATGAAAAAGCAATAGCAGAATGCTTTTTCATTTTAAGAACGAAGCTGCATTATTTGACTCATAATTAAAATCATTAATAAATATTGCTATATGCATTTTCATTTTCTTATTCGTGTCGCACCTTTTATGACACAATCAAAAAGAAAACTGAGAGCATTGCTTTTTAATTTTCGTGGTCCTGCCCTGCACAAGAGTTACCACAACTCGAAAACGAAATCGCAATCTCAAAGTAAGCGCGCGGCGCAGGAAAGCACAGCACCTCCGCTGTGGGTATGGCGGTATGACACCAAGTGTCATTTGCCTCCTGTTATGTGTAAATTCTAATGTTTGTGAATTTAAGAAAGATATATATATATATATATATATATATATATATATATACATATATATATATATATATATATATATATATATATATATATACATACATATATATATATATTTATTTTTATTTATTTTTTTTATTTAAAAAGAAAAGAAAAGAAAAAAAAGGTATGGCGGTATGACACCACTTTGCCATCATTCCTTCTTTCACGTCATTGAAGTTGAAATCGCCGAAAAACGTGGACCACTGACAGATCTCGCACCAGCATCTGCCACCAGTCGACGGATTGATCTGTTGCTTCGCATCCTTCGTCGGATGGACTGGTGGCCGACGCCGAACGGAAGCACTGATCCATTGCATCGCATCCTGCGACGGATGGACTGGTGGCCGACGCCGAACAGCTGTTACTCCACCCATGTAACAAATAGCTTTAGCTTTGATGTTGTGCTGGTGCATCAAGGTGTTCCATAACTGACAACAGGTTGGCTAGGGCAACCTTGTTTGCGTCCGTATCTGGGACGGCAGAATACGAGCATCAGATTCAGATACACTATTCAACTCCACCTGGGAAGCTAAATCCAGCAGGGTTTGAACAATTGTGTCAATGTGCGCCATGCTCAAATCTTTCCGACCAACGAGATCCGTCAGTGGTCCACGTTTTTCGGCGATTTAAATCTCGTTTACCGGCAACTTCAATGACGTGAAAAGTAACGATGGCAAAGTGGTGTCATACCGCTATACCTTTTTTTTGTTTTGTTTTGTTTTTTTAAATATACAGTATATATATACATTTATTAAATTCACAAACATTAGAATGAACATAACAGGAGGCAAATGACACTTGGCGTCATACCGCCATACCCACAGGTGGAGAGCTGCTGACGTTACTTTCCTGCGCCACGCGCTTACTTTGAGATTGCGATTTCGTTTTCGAGTTGTGGTAACTCTTGTGCAGGGCAGGACCACGAAAATTAAAAAGCAATGCCCTCAGTTTTCTTTTTGATTGTGTCATAAAAGGTGCGACACGAATAAGAAAATGAAAATGCATATAGGAATATTTATTAATGATTTTAATTATGTGTCAAATAATGCAGTTTTGATCTTAAAATGAAAAAGCATTCTGCTATTGCTTTTTCATTTTTGAATTTTACATTTCATATTGAATTTTGGTAACTCTTTGCTGGTGCATGTTTTGAAAATTAAATCTCAAATGTGTTTTCCTTCATTTGAATTAAGTACAAGAATGAGCCGTCTTGAGGGGGGCGCTAGTGAGATGCGAGCAGAGTAGATGTGTTTTTTAGAGCTCCTCACAGCATGCCAAATCTTACTATTTAAAATCGCTTTTTTGAACACTTGACTCGATTTCTTTCTGACAGACTTTATTTCGTGTTTACACCACCGCTGAGTGGTAAGCAAAAATGTCCGGTAAAAATGCTCGAAATGGAAAGGGAGCCAGCCGCCCGTCGTCGCTAGCCGACACTCCAGCTAGTGCCAGTCGCGACCAAGCTAGCAAGAATTCGCCGGGCAAGTCGTCAGCTGAAGAGGACGACGAGCTTCCACTTGCTTGGCATAAAATGTCAAACATGCTTTTGCAGTCCTTTCACGAGCGGTTTGACAAGTTTGAGCAGAGTTTTCAGAACATTCTGGCTGCCCAGCGGGAGCTAACCGAGAGGCTGACTACCACCGAGTGCCAGGCTGCGGATCATGAGCAACGTATTTGTGCGGTGGAAACTTCCGTCACTGAACTGCAGTTAGAGAACAAGAAGCTACGGGCCAAGCTTTCCGATCTCGAAGGGAGATCCAGGCGCAACAACATAAGAATTCTTGGCATCCCAGAGGGTGAAGAGAAGGGGAGGCCGACTGAGTTCGTGTCCGACCTGATCCCCAAGCTGCTGGGCGACGACAACTTCACCAAGCCGGTCGTTATCGATAGAGCGCACCGTATACAACAGCCCAAACCACCGGAAGGCTCCAAACCCCGCATGATAATCGCACGGGTGCATCTAACACAGGAGAAGGAAAAGATCCTGCGGCTCGGGAGGCAGTGCTCCATGGAATACGAAGGTAACCGAATCCTAATCTTTCCCGACTACACCGCGGAGGTGATGGAACAACGGCGAAACTTCCGTGAGGTGCTGCAGCTGCTCAGAGAGAAGGAGATCCGCCACTCGCTGCGCTTCCCGGCCAGACTGCACATTCATCACCAAGGGCAAGTAAAAACATTCAACGACCCGGACGAAGCTAAGACTTTTATCAACCAAAAACTCTGAGAGCTCTCTTTTCTGTTGGTGAATAGAGTCTAAACATGTTCTGAGCAAAATTATACTTACGCGTTTTTGTTTTTTTTTGGTTTTGTTTTTGTTTTTCAAAAGCTAAATTCATATCTCTAGTGTGCTGATGAGGGGCGGTTGGATGGAGTTGTTCTGCTTTTTTCTTTTGACCCGCGTTCCCAGCTTAAGATGAGGGTAACTATGCTTCGTTTGGGGAAGCTTTGGGTGGGGGGCTTGTTGGGGTGTTTAATTGTTCATGTTATTATTTTTTTTTTCTGTTTGGGGCTGGCTGCCAGACTAATTGTTAAGTTTGTATCTCATTCTAATGCAACAGGTACCATGCGTGAATAAAATTTATTTAGTGCATGTCCTTGGTCTCTTGGAACGTACGTGGTTTAGGTCACCCAGTTAAACGAGGCAAAGTGTTTTCACATCTAAAATCACTGAAATCTGACATTATGTTTTTGCAAGAAACACACGTTAAAGCCACTCAGCATCGGAGACTCAGGGCCAACTGGATTTCACAGGTCTATCAGTCACCGTTCACATCAAAAGCCCGAGGCGTTGCCATTCTCTTTCGAAAGACTGTGCCCTTTCGGTTTCAATCATCGACAACTGACCCAAATGGCAGGTTTATAATTGTACCTGGGCATATAAATTCTTTTCCTATCACACTACTGAATATTTATGGGCCAAACACAGACGATCCAGCTTTTTTTCGAAAGGTGTTTGATCTGATCCCCGATGATGACTCAAGCCACATAGTAATTGGGGGTGACTTTAATTGTTACCTAGACCCCTATTTGGATAGGCTGTCTTCTGCCCCTCTCCTCCCAATATTCTTGCCTTACAAACCATCAACAATTTGATGAAAACAAAAAAGGTGGTGGATATTTGGAGATTGCAGCACCCATATGATCAGGATTACTCCTTTTATTCACATGTTCACAGATCATACACACGGATAGACTATTTTTTAGTCGATTCCAGATTGATTTCTAACGTAACTCACACTAAATACCACAACATAATAATATCTGATCACAGCCCCGTTAATATTAACCTTAAAATGTGCTTGCCTAGGCAAGCCTACAGTTGGCGTTTTAATCCCTATCTCCTTGAGAATCAGACTTTTAAAACATATATTACCACACATATATCACAGTTCCTTGAGACCAATGACAACGGGGAGGTGAACGATACAATACTGTGGGAAACTCTCAAAGTGTATATTAGAGGGCAAATTATTTCTTTTGAAGCAACTCTGATAAAGACTAAGCGTGGTAGATTGGAAGAGATCGAAAAAGAGCTTCAGACCGCTGAACAGGTCTATAGAAATTCGCGACTTCAATCAGATCACAATACAATTCTTAAATTAAAGTACGAATATAATACAATTCTTGGAGATCAAACAGGCAACCTACTATTAAAACTTAAACGGAAGCACTTTGAGCTCGGTGACAAGCCGCAGAAGCTGTTGGCAAGACAGTTAAAAGGAGAACAAGCAAAGCGGGCTATTCATAAAATAAAATCTAAATCTGGGGAGATGCTTACAGACTTAAAGGACATCAATAATCGTTTTAGAGAATTTTACTCAGATATTTACACATCCAAATCAACAGCGACACAGGAAGACTTTGAGCAATTTTTTGATTCACTTCACTTTCCAAAGCTGGACACAGCATTTAGGGAGAGTCTGGACTCTGATTTCTCACTCTCTGAGCTACAGGATGCCATTAGGGCATTCCCCACTGGTAAAGCGGCGGGCCCAGATGGGTTTGGGCCAGAGTTTTACAAGGCTTTTCTTGGGGACCTGTCACCCTTTCTTTTAAGAATGATCCAAGACACGTTTAAAAACAAACAGCTTCCACCCTCTCTCAGTGAAGCAAATATTTGTGTTTTACTAAAAAAGGACAAGGACGACACAGACCCAGGTAGCTATAGGCCTATTGCCTTATTAAACTATGATCTGAAAATAATTACAAAAGTTTTAGCTAACCGACTCGGAAGGAATGTAGCAAGTATAATTCATCCAGATCAAACGGGATTCATTCCGGACAGATACTCCTTCTGCAATGTCCGCAAAATTCTTAATATTATGTATGCAGACTATGGCAAAAAGGACAGAGCAGCTATATTGTCTTTAGATGCTCGCAAGGCGTTTGATATGATGGAATGGCCTTATCTATTTGCGACACTTAAGAAATTTGGGTACGGTGACACTTTCATAGAGTGGACCAAAATACTATACAGCAAACCAAAATCTTCCATCCTAACGAATGGGGACAGGTCCAGTCCATTCACCCTGCAGCGGGGCGTCCGCCAGGGGGACCCATTGTCCCCCCTGCTGTTCAATATAGAGCTGGAGCCGCTGGCTATCGGTATCAGAGGACATCCACACATTAAAGGTATTGAGTCTGGGAGTACCGAGACCCGTGTGACCCTTTATGCGGACGACCTCCTTGTCTGTTTAGCTAATCCAGTGGTCTCCATTCCAGTCTTGTTAGAATATATAAATGCCTTCGGGAGCATCTCTGGCTACACCATAAATTGGGGGAAGAGTGAGTTCATGCCCCTAACTGACCAACTCACTGATGACTTTCTGACAAGTCTACCTTTTAGAGTGACAAAGGAGTGTTTCACCTATTTAGGACTTAAACTGACCAAAAGCCCTAGGCATCTCTTTAAATTTAATTTTGCAGAATCCATAGATAAACTTAAAACAAATATTGAAGCTTGGAGAATATTGCCCCTATCTATGATTGGCCGGGTAAATGCAATCAAAATGGTGAGCCTACCCAGGTTTCTATATCTTTTCCAGAATTTGCCTATATACCTAAATGCATCTTTTTTTAAGAAACTTGACTCTGTCATATTGCCCTTTGTGTGGGGTTACAAATCTCACAGGATATCCAAGGCTCACCTTCAAAAGTCTTCCAAAAATGGTGGTCTTGGACTACCGGTTTTTAAACACAGCACAGAAGTGCTAAAGCTGAGGAGAATCCTTTGTGGCTAAAGTTGGAGGCTGCTGCTGCGGTCAATACGTCATCACTTCCTGCCCTTTTGTTTTCTGATCCCGCCCCGGTAGCCAAACTAATTAACCGTAACTTTTTTGTGAAGAACTCTTTACGTATCCTAAAGCAAATAAAAGCAGCTTACCAGGTTCCTAGTGTCTCCATACATGCACCTATATGTCAAAATCATTCATTCCTGCCTGCTCGAATGGATGGGGTGTTTGCGGCCTGGAGAGAGAAGGGTATTAAAACATTCTCAGATCTGTACATTAACAGCCAATTGGCATCATTTTCTCAGTTAAGCAACAAATTTAATCTTCCAAACTCTCACTTTTTTCGATACCTCCAAATCAGACACTATGTCAAGGAGAATTGGCCACATTTAGATTCTACCCCCACCACCAGTCCTTTCCTTGCTCCAGACTCCAAACAGTTCATTTCAAAATTTGTGGGTTCATTTTCTAAGTCAGCTTCCTCTGATTCTATTAGGGAAGCCTGGTCCAAAGACTTGAACTCTGAAATGTCAGTAGAACTTTGGGAAGAGGCACTGCAACAAGTCCATCGTTGTTCTATTAACTCACGTCACAGGTTGATTCAGTTCAAGGTGATGCACCGGTTGCACTACTCCAAAGCAAAACTAAACCGTATTTTTCCATCTGTGTCTTCTGTATGTGATAAATGTCAAACTGCTGAGGGCTCATTAGCGCATCTTTTTTGGTTTTGTCCTAAGCTGCACAATTTCTGGTCAGCTATATTCGAACGGATGTCGAAAGCCTACTCCAGAGTCATTCGGCCTAATCATGACCTGGCCATCCTTGGATGCTCGACTGTGACTTCTGATCTTCCACGTGACACTCAGGTCGCTCTGCACCTAGGGATGGTGGTGGCAAAGAAGCTTGTTCTCCTAACTTGGAAGTCCACCACTCCTCCTACCTTCACTCACTGGCTCAGCGAGATGCTTTCAGTTATTCGAATGGAAAGACTGCGCCTGCACAAACCCAATGAACAGAACAGATTTGAGAGAATCTGGGGACCCTTCCTGGCCAAGTGTCAGGTGTGATACCTGACACAAACTTTCATATGGTACTTGCTTTAGTTTTACAACTGCAACTATGTTTCCTTTTTTGAATGTAAGATGTCGAATCATTACAGTCTGGCAGCCCCTTTTCTTTTTCTTTTCTTTGTTTTTCCTGCTTTTCTTCTGTTTTCCTGTAAGTTTTGTAAAGTTAAGAACTGTAAATAAAATATATATATATATGAAAATGAAAATGAAAATGCAGATTGAATGACTTATTAACCATTTTAATTATGAGTCAAATAATGCAGCTTTGTTCTTAAAATGAAAAAGCATTTCTGTTATTATATTCTTATTTTAATTTGGATTATGGTAACTGCTTCCATATATAACAAATACATCCATAAATATATACAATGTGAGAATTGTTTCTTGCAAGAGCTGTACTTCAACCCATGACCATCGATAAAAGTGTACACATCTAATCGTAAACAATCTGCTGCAACCTGAATTTCCACTTCTGTGTCTATAAACCAGTCACAGCTTGACTGATGGCTCTGAAGAAGCAGTTTCCATCAGCCTCTACATTCTCATTTGTACACGGCGAACCTAATGGGCCATTGCAATCAGAAATTGGAAAACTTGCACGGTCCAAATGAATCTTCAAGTTTTTGCAAAGGTCTAAACAAACATCAACATCAAGGGGAGAGAAGTTACACTCTTCATTGGTCACAGCACTGACAAACTCTACGTCAGAATTATCCATGTCAAAGTGAGGAGTTTTGCTCTTCTGAAGTGACTCACTGTTGCCAGCTGGTGCTGGAATTTTAAACCGTGACCGGTTTCGCCTTGATGAAAAGAACCATGCAGAACCTTGGCTAATCTAATACCAGTGCCATAATCTGCCACTGCATCTTCACTAGTACTAACTGATGATGGATCACAAATCACATGTGCGAGGCGTAGAACGAGCGGAGCAGTCAGAGGCAACAGAAGAGGAAAGAAAAGCCTCCTTAGCTTAGTTGATCTTCTGTGTTGCCTCCTGGACGGTGCTGGCCTCCTCTGGCTTGGTGCTGGCAACCACGGGAGCCACAGGAACCACGGGCACAGCTCTGGTCATCTGTGGCGTCGCCTCCACCTGATTAAAATAAGAAAGATGTGATTTTATGCCAATAAACATAGAAAGGAAAACACTAGGCTTTACACGATCACGATTTTTGTGCCGATCACCGATCAGTGAGTTTAAATAAACCGATCACCGATCACCGATCCGATCACGTTAGGGGCAATAAATACTTGTTTCTGTACACCCCTTGCCTTCTCACGAGCACAGTCTAAAGTTGTTTGCTTTTGCATCCGTTTCAGAGTTTGCTTTTCTTTTTCTTTCTCCGCGCTGCGTTTCTTAAACTCGACATGCTCCTCCGTGTGTATCTTTTCCAAGTGCCTGATTAAATTTGTGGTGTTGAATTTTTTTGCCAAAGTTCCCCCGCGAGGTACTGTAGCGTTGCATATATTGCAGATTCAAAGAAACTTTATTGTCCGTCACATAGCGACAGTACTCAAAACAGGAAGAGGCACAAAGACGAAAATGAAGGTTTTTGAATCATGAACCATTAGCTCTCGGTGTTATGCCCCGGCCTAGGGGGAACCAGGACACAACATAAAGGCTCCCCCCCTTCTCCCAGCTCTCAAATTAGACAAAGGTGCTTCGTCCACAGGATGGTTTTTATTAAACGTCACCATCATTGCACTGGCGTCAGGGAGGGCATGGCCAAAACAACAAACAAAATGGCTCTCTTATGGATCTTACCTATGAAGAAAACAATCAAATAAATGACAGTCAAACTAACCTCCTTAACTAAAACACAGGAGAAAAGGGTCACAACACAAATGGCTTCCCTCCCCTACGGGCTACGTGGACACAAAGGGAACTGAAATAGATTACAAAACAGAATTGATGGCTGAACACAGAATGCTGCTGCTGCGGCACATGGCCTCTGGTTGGGAGCTGGGAGAAGGACAAAGAGACCGAGGTGTTGAAGTCCTCCTCCTTAAATATTGGCACCAGCCAATCACTTTTCCGCACCTGGAACAAGCAAAAAAAAGGGAACACAGGATCTACTGCGCCATCTAGTGCCCAAACGGACACACAGCAGACAAAAGGAACTGACAACAATGTAAACCCAAATCTATAGATTTACATAACACTCGGATACAAACAAATAAACATGTCGATGCTGTGAAACTACTTTGGAGGAAATGAGACAGATTAAAAAAGTTTCAACACGACCATGACGTCATTGATGGGTGATTCATGACATGACGCCCGATCATGAACGTTTCAAAAAATGCCAAATATCGGCCGATCCGATACAGCCGATAAGATCGGTGTAAAGCCTAGAAAACACACACAGGTGATGAAGTGGAAATGAATAAGTACAAACCTGCTGCACTGCTGTGACATTGCTGGAGGCAGACTCAGTCATGTGGACAGTTGAACGTGTTGCCCACACCTGCAAATACAAGGACACAAAGTAACGTTTAAAGAACTGCATTTATTGTCCTATCACAAAGATGCACACAATGAAATACACATATCCCAAATACCAACATGTCACTGGTTTGTTTTGGTTTTTGAGGCAACGCGTGCTGATCGACGTCTCAGGCTGGACATCTGGAAGAACATAAAGAAATGAATTCCTAAACAAAGTAACACACTAATTAAACTGTACATGTACTGTACATATGTGATCTTGTGTTGATAATAGGGGTAGGGCGATACGGCTAACCCACGATTCGATACTGTGACGATATTTGGCCCACGATAATGACAACATCACGACACACGATATCTTCCGACGGGAAGATGAGAGAGGGAAAAAAATCCTTTCACTGCCCCGATTCTGAAAATCAATAAAAAAATGATGCAGACAAAATAAATAAATAAATAACCGCGTCCCCGAAATATACGGGACAAAGTGAAGTGCGTCCCCCATCAGTTCATTACGGGACAGGCTTTTTTATTTGCAAATATGGGACAATCGCGTATTTGATGGGAGGGTTGGCAACCCTATCTAGACCACAGACGGAAATTAAATGAGGTTTTGTCATTTTCCCTAAAAAACGGGACAAATTGTGTCCCGGGAGAGATTTTGTCTTTCCCGGGACAGGTGGACGGGTGGTGTTTGGAAAAAAATATTGATATTTGCCGTCAGTGTATCGATTATTTATTGCGACAGAAAGCACAACAATATATTGCAATCTTGATTTTTTTTTTCACCCACCCCTAGTTGATAAGCGTATGAATAATTGTATGAATGTTACCGTGGCAGCTGGGGAAACCCTGCCAGATGACTCCACGACGGTCTCCATGTGGTCCAACAGCACAGCCTCACTGAACCACACGGGATTGGACGGGATGTCTGTGTGAAATGCAGTCTCAACAGCTGTTGGTACTGTCTATAAAAAAAAGAGGAGAGGAAATCAGAGTCAACTTAGGATAAGTGTTCATTTTTAAAATAAAAAGTTGCACAGTTTGACAAATACACGATTGGGGGGGAAAAAAAAGAGGGATGAACAGGTTACCTCAACCTCCTGTCCAACAAGAGTCCATTCAGGAGCAGGTCCATACACTGGCATGTAGACAGGACCTGTCACAACCACTCTGGGAGACACCCTGGGCGATGATTGGTTGTGGCACAACACCCCTGGCCTAGGTGAAGGGGGTGCGAGCTGATGGAGCATGCAGCATGCAGACGCTCCACCAAAATCAGTCCTGAGGTGCACCTGAACAGAAAACAACATGTTAACACATATTTGTCATATCAAATGAAGAGCAAGTAAGGCTGAAGAAGGCAAAACTTACACCATCATAACACCACCATGTACAGCTGACGAAGGGGGAGGTGATCGGCCATATACACAAATGTTAAACCTGGAAGAAGTGTCACATAATCAATTATGTAATCACACAATTCTAAGAAATATCTGTTAGCACAGTGTCACTGAAGAGAAAAAAATACAACAAAAATATGTATTTTACACACCCATGCGTGCAGCAACATGATGATATACTTGACGTAGCGCTGTTTGTAGTTCTGGCTTGACAGTCAGGCGAGGTGGAAAGTCAAGCACAAACACCTACAAAATAGTTGTATAAAAAAAAAAAAACCCAAACAAACATAAAAATGCAAAATAAATTCATGAATATTCTTATTATTGAACTATGGATCATGGAATTACTTGATATTGATAAAACAAAGTGGCGATGACATTCATGTGTTCAAATTTGTTTGTCACAGCAGATAAACAAACCTTGGGCCAGCGGTCCAACACAGTTGCCAGTAGCGCAGCAAAATCCTGGGCGGAGTCTGTTACAAGCCCGTGTTCAAGGTTGTTGCCCGGGGCGAGAACACAAAACCATCCACAAGTGGACAGAGATGTGAGTCTCCCACCACCAGAAGAAAAACATAAAGAAACTTGTGGCTTGAAAAAATCACGACCCATACCTTCTTGTCTGGTTGCTGGGCCTTAAGAACGAACTTGCACTGTTTTGTCAGTCAGGAGCAAAACGGGCCATCTTCGCACCCAGGTCGCTGACCAGTACCGCGCCCTGTGTAAATTGACAAAAAAGAAAAATCTAAATATGTTTTTGTAAGATTTATTTGGAATACAACATAACAACACAGGCAGAACATGAAATCATTAAAGTGGAAGTACTCACGACGTTCAAAGTCCTTCCGAGGTGGAAAAGGTGTCCAATCCCGTTTTTGCTCCAGGCGTCGTTTCATGGCCAGAGAGCGACGGAATGCCTTGGTGTTCGGCATCTGAACAATGAAATGAAAGATTGTGTCATTTTCAATGAAGGACAATGATAACACAAGTTTACAGAAAAAAGTGATGTTTTCTCACACACGACATCAAAACACAGAAAGGTTTCTGTACCTTTGCAGCTGGAGACGATGAGCTTAAATCAAAAAAGCAAAAGAAAATGTGTATGTGTACTCTTGGACCCTAACCCTAATGCCATACAAGTCTATGGGGTGAAATTTCAACTTTGTCCTACAGATATGGGGCCACTTGCTTTTTCATCAGGAGCCCCCAAGAAGCGCCCACGCCAAATTTGGGGCTTCTAGTACTTGAGGAACCCCGAAACCCTAACCCTAATTTCAGCTAAGCCTAACCCTAACCCTAGTTTCAGCCTTATTGTTAACCCTAATTCAATGCAAGTCTATGGGGTGAATTTTCAACTTTGTCCTACAGATATGGGGCCACTTGCTTTTTCATCAGGAGCCCCCAAGAAGCGCCCACGCCAAATTTGGGGCTTCTAGTACTTGAGGAACCCCGAAACCCTAACCCTAATTTCAGCTAACCCTAACCCTAACCCTAGTTTCAGCCTTATTGTTAACCCTAATTCAATGCAAGTCTATGGGGTGAATTTTCAACTTTGTCCTAGAGACATGGGGCCACTTGCTTTTTCATCAGGAGCCCCCAAGAAGCGCCCACGCCAAATTTGGGGCTTCTAGTACTTGAGGAACCCCGAAACCCTAACCCTAATTTCAGCTAACCCTAACCCTAACCCTAGTTTCAGCCTTATTGTTAACCCTAATTCAATGCAAGTCTATGGGGTGAATTTTCAACTTTGTCCTAGAGACATGGGGACACTTGCTTTTTCATCAGGAGCCCCCAAGAAGCGCCCACGCTAGATTTGGGGCTTCTAGCCAATGAGGAAAAATTTGGAGCAGACAGGACAGGGTTACAGCTGAGAAGGCACTTAAGATCCTCAAAGGACTGTTGCCACTCACTAGACCAAACAAATGGTTTCAATGGACTGGTTAATTCTTCTCTCGTGGCCGGCAGCTCCACTGCCTTAGTGCTGGAGATGAACGCTCAGGGGCGCCGCCAGGAATTTTGGGCCCCCTGAAAAAAACAAAAAACAAATGGGCCTCCTTTGCGCAGCTCTTGTCAAAAGCTTCACATCACTCAAAAAATACAGTATAGTTCAATAATAGTGCTTGAGTCCATCTTTGACAGTGTCAATGTATTTTTATTGTGAATTCTCCACAAAGCAAACTCTTAACATTGATGAATGTTTCATGAAAAAAACACTTGATGTTTCTCGGACAAAGTTGAGCTTTGACCTTCATAGACTTGCACTGCATTAGGGTTTAGCGATAAGGCTGGAATTAGAGTGAGGGTTTCGGGGTTCCTCATGGGCTAGAAACCCCAAATTTGGCATGGGTGTGTCCAGGAGGATCCTGATGAACCTGAAAGTGGCCCCATGTCTCTAGGACAAATTTGACCTTTGACCTCCATAGACTTGCATTGAATTAGGGTTAACGATAAGGCTGAAACTAGGGTTAGCTGAAATTAGGGTTAGGGTTTCGGGGTTCCTCAAGAACTAGAAGCCCCAAATTTGGCGTGTGCGCTTCTTGGGGGCTCCTGATGAAAAAGCAAGTGGCCCCATGTCTCTAGGACAAAGTTGACCATTGACCCTCATAGACTTGCACTGCATTAGGGTTTAGCGATAAGGCTGGAATTAGAGTGAGGGTTTTGGGGTTCCTCATGGGCTTGAAGCCCCAAATTTGGTGTGGGTGTGTCCAGGAGGATCCTGATGAACCTGAAAGTGGCCCCATGTCCCTAGGACAAAGTTGACCTATGACCCTCATAGACTTGTATGGCATTAGGGTTATCGATAAGCGATACAAACCTGGTGAGTTTAAGACTTAGTGACTCTACGTACATGAATGTATGGGGTACCCCGTCCTTACTTTGTTCCAACCTTCCCTCCACAAACCTGGCTGTCCAGTGCAGAAGTCAAAGTGAGAGAGAGAACAAAGAAGGAGGAGGGCCTGTGACGCCGCTGCTGATTGGCTCGTTGGTCGGTTGAATGAGCCAATTCTAGAGCTCCCCTCGGTGTCCACACACTGCAAAATATATCTAAGAAATAAACACTTAAATTGAGAAAGAACAGGCTAGAAACAAGTCAAATTATCTGCCAATGCAGTAAGATATTTAGACTTGGTAAGATTTCTTAAAATAAGACGATATATCTAGGCATTTGAAGAATGGAAAAACTCTTGAAATAAACAGTAAAGCACTCATTCCAAGGACTGTACTAAGTCAAATAAACTTGATACTAGCTTCTCAATTCTTTTTTCACGTTTGCTTCTTTCTTAATTTGAATGAAAAGATCTTAAAACCAGACCTACTAACAGTGCAATTCTTCTTAATTTAAGTGTTCACAATATTAGCTTTTTTTTCTCAAAATGAGACAAAGCATCCACCCCCCCTACGCCCATTCCCCCCCAAAAAAAAATAATTCAGCAAACAGAATTAATATTGTCAACAACTATTTATTCACTTAAATTGCTGACAGTGCCTTCACTGCCTTGTAATAAAAACGTCACTAAGGCATTGCATCTTAAAACAATCTCAAGCAATCATTTCTAGAACGCAAGTAATGTTTTGTTGTTACAATATTCACCGTCATCATGACACAAAAAAAACAAAAACAGTATGGGGACAGCATATAGTGTTGTGTTCCTATCACCACTGATAACATGTTTGTTCCAACAGACTCCCACCCACCCTCAAGTTACAACTACCAGGGGAGTGTATCACTACCTATGCCTAGTACACAGCTCTACTCCCCAATAAAATCTTTCCATACTGCCATGGTCTTTTTTGTATGAGGCTGTGGTGTCTCACTCATGGATAGTGTCCTGTAGCACTTCTATCTGAATGACAGAGAGATGGGTTGCCACACACTTTTGGATATGTGAGGTGCAGGGCATAGTAGTAACCCATCAGATGAAGCAGACCGTCACTCAAGTCTTCCGTGGCTCCAAGACAGATGAGACAGCGGGTCCCATCAAACAGCAACACAGAGGTGCAGAAAGACCTCTTCTGCGAGTACATTGTGGGATCTTCTGTTGGCTAAAGAAAAAGAAGAAGGAAACGCCACATCCATGCATGGAACTATGAAGTGTTGAATGTGAGAAAATGCAAACAAACTTTCACCTGAATGACATGAAGCAGTGCCTCACTGGCATGTCCCAGCTTCTTCGGTGGTGGACTTGGTGAAGGAAAGAGTGTGGGGAGTGCCCTGAGCAGCGCGATGGAATATTCCACTGGAATAGAACAAATCAACTTTGAGTTCAAAGTTAGTCTTCCTAAAAATGAGTCTTTTTAGGTTTGTGTTGATCACAAAAAAAATGTTATTTTTTCAGCATGAAGAGTATTACCATTCTGCATCTATTCATTCAGCGCAACATAAACCATCCTATGTCCAAGGAAACAGCTACACAGTCAATTAGAGACACAGCAAAATGACTCACCTACATCCAGCGTTATGCGTGGCTTCATCACTTCATTTTTTTTCCAAACACCATAAAATTACACATTGGTGCAGAAGTCTTCCCATCTCTTTTTTTAGTTCATCAATGAATTTTCTGTTGCCCTTATCCAGAATGCGCCACAGCTCATTCATCGCCTATAATGCAAGTCAGTGTTAAAATCTGCAAAAATGCTTGCTTTTCATCATAAACCAAAACAAGTTAATCACTTACACGATAAAGATCCTTGACACATGGATATGCATCCAGGATCTTTGTTGGCCTTGTCCTGTTCTTTCAGAACATCACTACCAATGAAGGATCTTCTTGCTTGAAACTGCAGGTCAAGAATTTGGGAGACAGCATCTTGGTTGGGTTTTGGTTTCTTGTACAGCTCCTGCAGGGTCTGATAATGTCTGGCCTGTGCTGTCAGACCATCTTTGGCTGATGAAATGGAGGAGACAAATCAGTAAATCAGTCAAATGGATGAAATTGTTTGGAGCATCAAAATATATCAAATGACAATTCAAATGTAAAAATGCCTGTCATATATCATGATATCCAAAACTATCATAACATTGCCTGGCTTTCATACATTATCATTATTATTAAAATGGACATGTTTCTACTTATGTGAAGTGTGGCCATTATCAGAACTGCGCCCTGGTGTGTGACACAAAATAATTGTTGATCCACCAATTGCATCATGATCTTCTTCTTGGTCACTTGCTGAGAAGTCAATGCGATGCCTTTTCTTCTTGTGGCCCCTCTCTGGTGAATCTCTTGTGAAGATTCTTGTAAGTGCTCGCCTGTGGTAAATAAAATTTCACTCATTGAAAGAACAAATAAAGATGGAAAGTGAAAATGCACAGATAAAAAAAAGTATCAGCCAAAAATAACCACACGCTTCAAAATCTAAGTGCGCAAAATAATATAATCACTTACATGTTTCATTGTTTTGTCTTAATCCTTCAGCATGGGATAATAATCCACTAGTCTTTGAGACATTGCAGTGACTTCATGCTTAGAAGGGTACCAGACCCCCTCTCCTTGCTGACTGGCTCTCAAGATAGAAATCATGCTGATGACAGTGTTTCTCACCAGCCTGCATCTCAGCTCTTTGAACATGACACATTTCCCCTCACTGGCAGTGCGGGCCATCTGGAAGTAGTGCTTACGAGCTTGCTCCAACTCACTGTCTGTATAGAGGGTGGGCAAACTTTTTTAGCAACGGGCCACATGACAGACCTGCATCGAGTCGGCGGGCCACGGAAGGGGGGGTTGTAGGTAGGTACAGAATTAGTCCGGGTGCAGAATCGTTCTGGGCGTAGTGACTGCCCGATACGGCAACTCCATTGGGACATACCTCTACATCGCGGTCGAACGTGATATATGGATGGATCAGCGTCAAAACGCTATTTCGCGGGTGATAGATAGATAGATATATAGATAGATAGATAGTGTGTGTTGAATACATACATTTGTATATATATGTACATATATATATATATATATATATATATATATATATATATATATATATATATATATATATATATATATATATATATATATACATATATATATATGTGTGTGTGAAGAGAGAGAGAGAGAGAGAGAGAGAGAGAGAGAGAGAGAGAGAGAGAGAGAGAGAGAGAATTTCGTGTATACAATATAATACAAAGTACTGTAAATACGGCAGGGATTGACAGAAAAAAGAAGATAACCTTAATCAACCGATGTAGTTTGTCCTAATAGAGTTGCCGTCTGTGACGTTGTTGGCATTCGCCAACTGGACAGAGGCGACTGCCAATTACGTCACATACGGCAACTCTATAAACGTACCGCGACCTATCCATATATCACGTTCGAATGCGATGTAGAGGTATGTCCCAATGGAGTTGCCGTATCGGCAGTCACTTCTGCCTGGAACGATTCTGCACCCGGACTAATTCTGTACCTACACCTCGTTGACGGGGGGGAAGCACGCTATCGCTATCGCGCTACACTAACTCGGCAAAGTTACGTGCCGACAAAGTTTCGTTGGGGGGTGCGGTGTTGGGGGGTTATGACCGGCTTCACGCGGGCCGGACAGAGACACGCAGCTGGCCGGATGTGGCCCGCGGGCCGGGGTTTGCCCATGTCTAGTATAGACAACATACAGTATTGTGGAGGAGTAGGAAGCTGTGGGGTCCTCTTTGGGCTGCTTTTCACCAAAGGAGTGGATGTCTGAGGACAGATTGAAGATGTTCCTCCTGGTGAAGACACAGTTCCTGGCTTCATTCGGGGCAGCCTTGTCTGGTACGGTGGAATTCTCAGCCGAGAGGAAACCAGATCCAAAACATTATGAACAAGAGAGAAACAATAGACACAATTAGAAAAAAAGAAAAAAAAAAGTGTTATGCTAGATGTTTTCAGAGCAAAGTAGGTAACCAATCACATCTACACTAATAAGGGCCCAAATCCGTTTCCTCCTGAGAAAGTGTTCTGCTCCAGGAAAAAGGTCTCTCAAATCATCATGACTGAGGGTGTGGAGCAAGACTTCATCAATGTTGGCAGCTATATAGACAGTCCAATCATTAACAAAACCTACATTTTTTAACTGATGAATTTAATTCAACTTGACAAGTCAAACCAAGTTTGTTTTGTGCCAATTTCTGTTATCAGAAATAATTGTAAATGCAATTCAGTTTAGACATTTTGTCTCAAATTTGTAAAATACTTCTTTTTGAAATCAGTGTCAGCATACAGTTATTTTAATTACTTAGCGGACAAATCACAGTCATGGAAATTTTTTCATACCTACACATGACATACCATTTAAAATTGATACTGTGACATCATCCAGCTCATCCATTATCGGCCCCGGTTTGGATGTCCATTTAAATTCTCCTCAATCTTAATATCATCATATTAAGGTCACAATTAGGACAAGCTAGCCTTCCGACTCAAGATCCGTTTTTTTACTATGTCCATCTGCCATGGATCCCAAAGTTCCCATGCAATTAAAAGTTGTGACACCTTATCTGAATGATAACCCTAGACAGCTCAACGGATTGCTAGTCATACAGACAACAATCAAAATTGGAGTGAAACTTGTAACCACAATGCCTGCAACATGGTGGTACTTATGGTAATAATCATCAAATACCAGTGTTCTTCGTGACAAAATGACAATATCTGATAGGATTGTGCCACCTTGAACTGCAATCAACTTAAATTTTGATAAAAACAAGCAAATTGTACCTAAACTACATCTTCAATCAATCCAATTTGAGCACCCTCTACCCCATAAACTGAAGATACTGCAATACAAACTTGGTAGTACAGTATTTCGTCATGCCACATATAACTAGGAATGCTAATTGCTTGTTCACATGACTAGAATTGCAGTACATCAATCCAATACAAAATACACACTTGTCATCAAGCTCATAAATCCATCGAGTCGAGATGAGCACGTGCAAGGAGTCGGACTCCGTGAGTTCACATAAACAGAGCATTGCGTTTGCATAAATTATGCACGGCTATCGAGCTAGAAGCCGAGTCCGATTTGGTGCACACAACCACACTATAATGCCTCTCAATGTCCTAACCCATGCCACGCAACACAAACGTGAGGGACCGATTTGAGTGTCTCACAGGACCAGCAGTGAAGTCACAACCGTCGCCCCACATGAAATGTCGCAGCAGGAGCCTGAGGATTTTCTGAGTCAACATGCTGATCAACAGGTAACGTAATGTTGGCTTCCTTGACGACATTAGACAACTCCCTGTTTATATTTTATCCATATTTTAGTACAAAGCCGCCTTGTTTTATGATCTGCTCCTGTTTGACTTGTTCGGTTTTTGTTTTGACATTATGCTGTTAGTGTTTATTTCAAATTAACAAGAAGTACCGGTACAGATAGTAGGAAATTAATATAACACTTGCGTCAAACAAAGAATAACTAACTGTACATATCATGTCTACAGGAAGGAGCTGGTACATTAAGTGAGAATATTCAAGAATATTAAGAGAAGATATATTCAAGGTTGTCCTGAGGTCAACTGTACCAACCATTGCCAGAGCTTATGGAGCAATTTGATGTTATTGTACAGTAAAAATGGAATATTGGAGCTGTCGCAAAACAAAACAAAAAGCCAACTTTAAGGCTTATTATCTACAAAATGATACAGTAATCAATCACATTTAGAAATCAAATGTTTCTAAATGTCAAGTCAGTAATGTCAAGTCAGTGCTTGATGTGTCATCAGCAGGCGTCGGCGTCAGTAATGGGGCATCGGCGGGTTTCGGGCGGAATCGCCAGGCGTTGGGAAGCGTCGGCGGGTGTCGGGGGCTCGTGGCCAGGTGGCGGACGTCACGGCAGGCAGTGGCCAGGTGGGCTCAGTCCCGCAAACGCTGCTTACAGCTTTAATTTTGTATTGCTTTGATAACATTGTTTAAGTTGAGTTTAAATTTACACTATTTTTTTTTCTTAGCTGCTAATTGTTCAAAAATGCTGATGTTAAAAGTGTGTTTGCACAGTAAATGTTATGGCACTTTAATTCATATGGCAGTACATTTAAAATAACTGGCCGTCAAGTTCCAGGAACTGACAAACTGCACTGAGTTGAGTGAGATTCTCCAAAGGAACTCCAGTATAAATGTGGACTTTACATTCTAGTCCCCTGTGAAGAAAAACCCAAAAGTGAACGTTTTTGTGCCTCACCCTTTCTAACTGGGACATTTGCAAGGGAACGCAGACTGGTTATGCTGCTCCCTGATAAAAGAAAAATGTTTCTGCTGTTACCTCAGAAATTGCCTGTTATTATTGTGGCTCAGGATTTTGGAGGTAGATTTTTTTTTATTTTTCATAAGGAACAGGATAACAGTAATGCCCTGGCATTGGCAATAAGCTTTAATTTTGTATTTGCATTTTTTTTAACTTTAGATTTACATTAAAAATGTTTCTGTGTAAAGTGCTGATGTTAAGTGTTTGCACGATAAATGTTATGGTGCTTTCGTTTATATGGCAGAACATTTAAATTAAAGTGTATGAAAGACTTCTTTTAAATTCATTATTGGCTTTTGCGTATACGACGTGATTAATCGTGATTGATCAGGTAAATCATGCGATTAATTGCGATTAAAATTTTTAATCGTTGCCCAGCCCCAGTAAAAACATTTTTCTGGTGCCAGCATTTCGTGAGGCAGAAGTTGATTCATACTTCAGTGCCTTGGAGCGAATAGCTTCGCCACTCAACTGGCCAAGAGACATGTGGCCTGTCCTTCTCCAATGCAAGCGGGTGGGAAAAGCACAGGAGTTGGTGTCTGCTCTTTTCTTAGAAGACAGCCTACAATATGATGTTGTAAAGGAAGCAATTTTTCCTGCTTATGAGCTTGTTCCTGAGCCCTACCGGCAAAAATTTAGGAACCATAGAAAATCCAGTGGTCAAACCTTTGTCGAGTTTGCATGGGAGAAAAGCAACCTCTTTGATAAATGGTGTGCAGCTAATGATGTCAAAAATGACTTTGAGTCACTCCGTGAGCTCGTTCTTTTAGAAGATTTTAAAGACTCTTTGCCAGAGAAGGTGGTAATGTTCTTGAATGAACAGAAAGTGTCGTCATTGTCCAAGGCTGCTGTCCTCGCAGATGAGTTTGTGTTGACCCACAAAAATGTCATCTCATCTTCCCCCCCGATCGGACAGGCCTTCTGCTTCTCGTCCCACAAGAGCCGAGTCTAGCCACCTCCCCCTTGAAAAGGCTAGAGGGAAGGGACTTCTGGTTTGGCCATAAAGCGGTAGACTGCGCGACACCAGGGCTCTCGACCATCCAGGGTAAAAACTCCCCGAAAACTTGAATAACTATTGTCAGATATCATATTTACTACAAAGTGATCAGGGGAACGTTGGAATGGGAAGGAAAACTCGATTCAACCAAAACAGAAACACGGTAACAGACAATATGGCGGAACTACCAGCTTGCTCTGAAACAGAGGGAGATGGCGAAACGAACTCCTCGTGACTAACGACGCGAAAAAGGGCTCGGACATAGAAATTATTAGCAAGGAGATACGGGATTTAAAAATGGAATCAAAAGAAGTCCTTTGCACGTTTGGAGAAACACTGAGGAACGACGTGGAAAAAGACTTGGACGACTTCAAAGACGAAATAAATCAACAACTTGCGAAAGTCATCACCGAACAGGAGCTCCAAACCAGCAAGATCAACGAGGCTGAGTCGCGGATTGAAAAGCTACAACGTTGGGCACAGGAAGCTAATGACACTCTGGTCATATCACTGAGAGAACAAAAAGCTCTTCAGGACAAGTTAACTGACCTGGAGTCCAGGCCGAGGAGAAACAACCTACGTATCTATGGAGTCACTGAAGGAGAGGAGGGAGAATCTGTGGCCAAGTTTGTGGAAGACCTGCTGAAAAGCGAACTGCACCTGCCAGCAGATTTTAATTTCCAAATTCAGAGAGCACACCGCTCATTTGCACAGAAACCAGCGGACGGTGCCCAACCGAGACCCATCATTGTTAACTTTCTGGAATTTACTACCAAAGAGAGGGTCCTGAGAGAGCTATGGACAAAGAAAATAGAACTGGGGAATAAAGTACCCTCATTCCATCATGATTACGCGACAGAGATGGTCCAAAAGAGAAAGGAGTACAACACTGCTAAAAGAATCCTGAAGGAGAAGGGCATCTGGTTCCACACGCCATTCACCAAGATGAGGACCCACTGGGATACGGAAACTCGAACCTACAACAGCGCAGAGGAGGTAAAGGAGGAATTGGCGAGACGCGGCCTGGCGTAGAAGACGGCGGTGGCGACGGGTGCGGAGGGGCCTGCGGCACTCGGTGCCCCACACTACGACGGAGTGGCAGTGCAAGGAGGGATCCTGGAGGGGCTACGCATCAGCACGACGCATCAATACGCATAGATCATCATCTATCAAAAAAAGACTAGATGTGGCGAGGGGGAGGGTCTGGCGGAGGTGGAGACAATTCAGATGGTGGGTATAAAGGAAAATTGGGGGGGGTGGGGGGGGTTGCCTGACAATGCCACCTGGGGAGTTGCACCCCAGGAAATAAACTATAATAAAATTCCTCGGGCTACACAGGTTCGTTACGCTTTGAAATTTAAGAGGACGAGACGGACTTCCAATGAAACAGCTTTATTTGACAACAATTTAAAATAGACCAGGTTTAGCTGCCTGAGTGTCAAGGAAATAAGTACCATACCAAAAAGACTTCGGCTTTAACAGCCAAGTGGTGAATGCACAACGATCACGCACACACAGCACCACCTCCTGATGAACGGGCACCCGCCAGGGTTCCTCCTCCAGCTGCGCTTATGGCCCAGCCCGCTCTGGGATTGCTAGCCGAAATGCTAAGAAGAACTGCAAAGTTCTCAGTGTGGACACGCCAGAGGACAGAGTGCTGACTCCAGCCTGCGCTTGTTTTTAAAAGAGCTGCTTTCACTCTGAACTCTGGCGCGGGTGTAATCAGTGCGTTTACATGCAGAGCTTAATCAAACTAAGCAATAATTCGGTTTTCTCGTCCAATCGGAGTTCTCACCTTGTCCCCCTATACATGCAGCTGAGAAATTTGAATTACTGACGGGAACGTGTCCTCCTCCCAACAGTAGGGGGTGGAGTGAGCCTTTTCAGCTGGTCAGCTGCTTTCGGTTGACATATTACATCATTATGATATAGAATGATAGTTCATAATGTACGTGTTACTTACTTTGCAGATAAGCTGTACCCTATTTCTTGTGCTCATGGTTATCTTAAAAGATAACCATGAGACAAGAACGTTGTTTGCTGTTGGAGGGCTACAACAACACAATGTCTTCGATGCTACGCTTTGTGCCGTCGCTACGGACCCCAAACTCTCGTTCTTGTTGGATGCGGGTTCTGCGCAGACTGGTGGGAGAGTTTGTGTACAGGTTTTGCAAAGGAACGGTGTCTTCAGTTATACACACGCTCATTAAAGTGCCGACCGTAGAGGAAGCTTGTGCCACTGCACGCCGTTTCCAGCAGAATAACAGCGAAATTATCGAAATAAAAACAAATCAGAAAAACATCTCTTTGCTGTGCTTTTATTTACAAAGTTGAAATTCTTCTAACTTACAAAAAATGTGAACGAAAAGGTAGAAATATAAATACGAAGGAATACGTATTTGTTCAGGGCTGCGCAAAGCCGGAGCCCTGCATTTGCTGCGCTACCCTTTTAAAAAAGGTCTCTGTTGTGTGTTATTTTAATATGTCCATCTCTTTTAGAAGAGAAAGCATCGCCCCGGTCTCATCCTCTCTCCAAATGTCAACATTCTTATTCGCGTTTGCTGGTTGTTTCGCGCCATCTGTTTTGTTAGACGACGTAGTTGTGCGGTGGCGCGTGCGCACTTACGTTGTCCAGTTAATAGTCCGACTAAGGCGTATACATGGCCGAGAAATTAGAATTCCAATTGCATTATCTGGGTGTCTCAATCGGAGTTCTCCGATTCCAATCGGAGTTCTCAAACTCCGATCAGAATCGGACTAAGGCAATAATTCAAATTTCTCTAGTACCATGTAAACGCACTGAGGGACGCAAAGATTGCACTCCGGCGCAGGTGTGATTGATGACGCGAAGGTGGGGGCAAACCCACCTGCCACATAGTTAATTAATTCAATTAATTAATTAAAGTGCTTTTTGAACCTTTGGCCGCTCCGTAGATTGTGGAAACGGGAAATTAATTGACTCACAGTACACAGTCACACACTTGCAGCCGGCTTGTAAACACAACAAAAAAAAGAAAAAGACACTGAGCGTAGATGAGCACTAGGAAGGACTAACATGGATAAGGCGTCGATTGTAAATGGAAAGTTCCACTTCAAAACCCTACCAGATGGCAGTCTTGACAGGACAAAAGTGATATGCATTTACTGTAAAGCTGTATTTAGTTTCCACCGGAGTACGAGCAGTCTTACGTTTCACTTGTCTGCGAAGCATACAGCTGACGCGGAGAGCCCTCCGCCCCCTTCTGAGGTAAAGCAAACCACGTTGGATGGTGTGGCACGGAGAC
Source organism: Nelusetta ayraudi (assembly GCF_046127955.1). Taxonomy (NCBI): domain Eukaryota; kingdom Metazoa; phylum Chordata; class Actinopteri; order Tetraodontiformes; family Monacanthidae; genus Nelusetta; species Nelusetta ayraudi. The sequence continues at coordinate 2,973,452 of NW_027466095.1, forward strand.
CACTGGCCGCGTCCACCACACGCCAACTTTCAACAGCGGGGGCTAAATGGGTGTGGCTACGGCTTGCAGGCCAATTAATGTGGTGGAGGACGAGGGTCTGCGCGATATCATATATATTATACTGACTATGGATGAATATGACACTGATTGGATGATTATGGCACTGACTGTGGATTACTATGGATACTGAACAGCTGTTATAGGCTATACTGCCTAACTGCACAAGATCAGTTTAGTCCTGGACTGTATTGCACTGCCCCCTGTTTAATGCACACTTTATTTATTGTTTTGATTTAATTTAATTGATTTTGTGCATCACAGTTTGATGCAATGCATAAGTGTCATCCTTTTGTCTTAATGGCTGCTGAAAAAAGGGGATGAATAGTTCAAGTTGGAGTTGAAAAGTAAAATGTATATATTTTGGTAGTACTAGTAATCATTACTATGTAATGTTACAGGTATGCCCATCTGTTATCTTTGTTGGGCTTGAGTTTATGATTATTTTTTTTACCCTGTGCATCTTTTGTTTTGTTAGTAGTACTTGTCATTGCTCCAACACGAATAAACATGCTGCATCCCACTAGATGGCGCATTTGCCTTATTTACAAGCACCATGGTCATTGGAGCTGATCGCTGCCACTCTCAGCAGCGTGCATCTACTAAGGTCTACTAAGATTCCACAATCTATTACACCTCGTGAGCAAAACAGGCTACAGGTAAAATTAAACATCTTCAGTTGAGCAACTCAGGCAAGTTAAACTGATTTAAAAACAAACAAACACTACAATACTAGGAAAAGAATCCTCTATATGTTAATAAATACAAAAAAAATGCTTACTTTAAATAAGAAAATCCAACAAACCAACAAGTGCAACACTAAAAAGCAAACCAACAATCAAAATAATGCTTAATTGCCTTAGTTTCATCCCACACTTATCAGCTTAGCTACTAAGAATAACACACATTATTCACCTGGACAGAAGGAGGTTCTGAGGAACGTGTTGGTCCTGGAGCTTCCTGGTCAGGATGTTCGGGAGATCCCTCTGGCTCAATGTCTGGAGCGCCAACATATTTTAGAATTGCTCCTGCAGAGACAAAGCTCATTAGATCATCAAGCAAAACAGATCAGAAGCGCATTTTCCTATTTTATTATTACAGTGATGTTGCAGTAATATAGGAAAATTAAAAATTCATTTGTTTTTAAATTAAACATTATGGTTGCAGTGTCCCTTTAAAGCTTTTACCCCATTACAAAACTGTCATTTTTAAGAGTTTTTGGCATTACTTTACACACTGTACTAGTTAAAGTAATAAAACTAAGATAAATGACCCACTGCCACAACAGTCTAAAATAGTCAACACCATGCCAAATAAAGTATTTCCATAAAATATTTCTTTGAATTATAAAACAGTAGCACATTTCTAATTAAGGGCCTACAAAATACAAACTAAGCTTAGTAAATTCATCCTAAGTTAAGGCTAAAATAACATTAAGAGTCAAATATGTGAACTGAAAAATAACAGGGGACTGACTACAACAACAACTACAACATACCCTCTCGCCCGCCCTCCCTGTTAGAATGTGAATAAACGGGTGTGGAGTCAATCACTCATTCCCATGGCAGGATAGGCCAACATGGCAGGATATGGTCAACTTTCATAAAACAAACAAAAACGCTGATTCATGACGAACAAATATTAGCCAGCCAGCTAACATTTATCCGACGCTAGCTAGCTAGCTAGCTGGCTAGCAGGACAAATAAACAAACTTGGGGGGGACAACAGCGTTTCACCTCCACCTCTCCAGCCCACATCACAAACAAATAACTTACCTTTCCCTTTTGCAAGTTTTTCTTGATCAGTTTTCTTTTCCTTCCGTTTCTCCGCACCGCTGGGATAACTCCTTTTTGATGCCATTATGGTGTCTGTTTGTTTTTAATCCTCTCGCTAACAGGAACGAATGGTAGCTGTCAATCATTCACATCATACCTGTCGGCGTCGCCGGCCCGCAACGTCACAACCTGCGTTACAGTGCGGCAAGCCCCCAGATGGCGTCCCATTCCTTTCAATGAAGTTGCTCACCCAGCGCATGGCTCCCAAAAACTTTTTGACTTCCGCATTGATGGGATAATAGAGCATGCGCAGTTGTGTCAGTGTGGAGACCATCACTGACAGACATGCGCGCTCACGGACCGTACAAAATTCAACATGGAAATTAATGTATTTTTTACGGAAAAACTGACGATTGTTGTTTGGAAATTTTATAATAATAATAATAATAATAATAATAATAATAATAATAATAATAATAATAATTATTATTATTATTATTATTATTATTATCATCATTATTATTATATTAATAAAATAGTATTATTATAATAATATACTATTATTTGTGTATTAAACAAGTGAGCAATGTGCCACTGAATAATAAATGATAATTCTTTGAAGCAACTCTCTATGGACCATAACAGCACTGCCACACATATTTTTTAATTAATAACCTCTTTGGAAAGCAGACAAAGTAATGAAATGATTGGTCTATTTATTTCATCAGAACTAAAAAAAAAATAAATAAAAACTCAACGATCTTGAAAGTTCCTCCCTTTCTCTTGCACCTGTCGATGTGTGTAGCTAACACAAATTTGCAAATATTTTGTCGTCCTCGTGGAATTAAACAGCACACCATGTTAATTTATCAGCGAGTGCTCTCTCTTTTCATGCAATTCATCATGCTTAACATGTAATGCTGAATCATGAAAGCTATGGAGCAAAAAATAATAATTACATAAACCACGAGTGAAATAAAATGTGTCATTCATTGAATAAAGATTTCATTCATTCATCTCCTATACCCGCTTATTCCTATTCAGGGTCACGGGGGTCTGCTGGAGCCTATCCCAGCTGTCTTAGGGCGAAGGCAGGGTGACACCCTGGACAAGTCGGCAGTTCATCGCAGGGCCACATAGAGACAAACAACCATTCACACTCACATGCACACCTACGGACAATTTAGAACGTTCAATTGACCTCACATGCATGTTTTTGGAGTGTGGGAGGAAGCCGGAGAACCCGCAGAGAACCCACGCAGACACAGGGAGAACATGCAAACTCCACACAGAAAGGTCCCAGGTCCAGGCCCCGGAATCGAACCCACGACCTTCTTGCTGTGAGGCGGCAGCGCTAACCACTGCACCACCGACTATTTTATTACTTAGTTGAAAATGCCATTTTATTTCATTTAACAAAGCATATCATTATTTCATCATGCATTTAATTGTTTTGTGGTCCTGTGTTTTAGTGCTTCATAATTGTATTCTGTTGTCAAATTTGCCCATCAAAGTCAGATTAGTAATCCTGTACATCAGTTTAAGGAAAACCAATTCTAGGTAATGGATTGCAGATCTTGTAGTGACCTGTTACAATGGAAAGAAATGTATACATAATAAGTACGTCTGTGTGCCCGATATTTTAGCTAACACTAAACTTTCTGCACAACTGTCTGCATTGTGCTTTTTCTTCGGCCACAGAGAACAGAAACTTCTGTAGTTCTTTGTTCACCCATGGTACAGTTTCATAAGCTTTTCAGTTTTTAATACGTGTTAATGTAAAGATCCACACGCGAGGCATTTAAAAATGGCGGTTTTGGACTTTCGTGAAAGACTGCCTTTGGCCAATCAGTGTCCTGAACGTTGCTACGTCACCCTTATGGTCTCAGCTCTGCTCGCTTCAAAACCCCAACGAGGCAGGTACCAAAATCCTAACCCCTGGGAACGTGACAATTGTTTTTTTCAATTTAAGTTTTCGTTATTTTGTTCGTTTTCGTTAACTATTATAACCGTGGTCAGGACCTCCAGTGAGAAGATCCACTGGAGGACATTTAGAGCAAACAGTCAGACAACAGCAGCTTCACCACATCAGCTGAAAAATGGAGTTTGGATGCTTTCAGCTTCAAGTCGTGGACAGAAAATGATGCTCACACTGTCACACTGATGTTTTCTTCTCCAACCTTCTCTCAGCTCCAGAGGTTGGTGGTCTGCAGGAGCTTCTACAGCAGCAGAAGATCAGTCTGGAGAGGAGATGTGAACGTGTGACTGAAGGTGAAGAAGCAGGAAGTCAAACTCTCCTCAACAGCATCTACACTGAGCTCTACATCACTGAGGGACTGAGTGAGGAGGTCAACAGAGAGCATGAGGTCAAACAGCTGGAGACCAAGAAGACCAAGAAGACCAAGGAGATCCTCCACGACCGTCCAATCAGGTGCAGCCAGATCTTTGAAGCTTCACCTGAGCAGCAGGGACTCGGGGAGTCAGAGTGGTGCTGACCAGGTCTCTGAGCTGGACTGGGAAGCCTTGGGGTCCCACTGGAGGAGCTGGAGGAGGTGACTGGGTCCAGGGAAGTCTGGGGGTCTCTGCTGAGGCTGCTGCCCCCGAGACCTGACTCCGGATACGGCAGTAGAAGATGGATGGATGGATGGATGGATGGATGGATGCCAGGTGATAGAACATTTCATAAAAACAGACTCTGCATTATAACTTCTATTACACTCTAAATAACTCACTCCAATATAACTGCACTCGTCCTTCTCTCACATTACATTGGATCACAATGACCAAACAACACAACAAACACAATGATCCAACTGCACTGCCACGTCCAGACTCAGTGTAGGTCTGTAGGCCTCTTGGACCTTCATGTGAACCACTGCGTGTTGACTGGAGGTGAAACATGACTGACTGCTGTCCTCCTACCTGGACAATGCAATCTCACTTTCATTCTGCTGCAGATGGCCATTTTCATTTTACACCGTCCAAATTTACAGCTCAGGGCGCTGGGACGAATTCCAAATTGTGTGCAGATACAGGCCTACACTTCAAATAATTATGAGAAAAATCCAACGTAAAGAGAGCACTTCCATTAGGAAATAGTCAACATGAAATTTCGTCTTCTACTGACACCTGCTGGTCAAATTGAATAGTTGCAAATATTGTGAAGAAATTGTCATCTAATTCTAGTCCTAAACAATATGGCCATTCGAAGTGAAGTATTAAGACAATTAATCAGGTTTGTACTGCTTGATTGAACACATTCATCCCGTTCCAGTGCACTAAAACCCACTTCCCTTCAGGACCGTGTCAGCGAAGCCAAAACTTCCTTGAGTGACGCTGTTTCCCAGCATGCAATGCGAGCTAGCGATTCACAATACTATTTCATCACAAACATGAATGTAAAAAATAAAAAGGGACGAAAAATGAAACTTCAGGAACAGCAACCATTGCAATACAAGCAGAACTGGGCCGAAGTTTTATATTATGTACACCAAAATACAGCCTTCTGGTGGACAAGCTATTTAATCCGTGTCTTCCTATGGCACTTCAGTGGGTGGGAGCTCATCGTAGAGGTCACGTGCTGGGTGGGTCACCCCACCAACCACCTCGGGGAAGGTCTAAGACAAGAGCCAATGGTTACCCTTGCAGGGTATCACCTGATACGGGTGAGCGAGTGAACAGAAAATATGGGTCAACGTGTGCAGTCGTAACAGGAGAAGCTTGTTGGCGGAAATTATGCACTACAAGTGGATGTGACGCTAATGAGTGCGGTGGATGAGGTGGAGCAATGCTCCACAACCCGATTCAGACTACTCTCCCTCCACATTTTTTGTTTTGTATGAGCGTTTAAAAAAAACAACATAATGATAATCGAATAAGCTTTAGTTTATTAATCTGAATTAAAACAAGTAGGTTTTGCCCTTACAAGGTTGTAGTTTTGTTATAGATGAGTTCCTTTGTTGTAGTTTGGCGCTTGAAAAACTATATATGGGATGTACCATGACCTGAGGGATTTCCTCATCCCATCCCAGCTTGGTTCTGATGCTGAATGTGAATGTATCTTGCTGTACATCCCACTGAGCTCCAAGGGCCCTCTCCATAGGGAGCTGGTCTCTGTCAAGGTTAAGTGTTTTTACCTCTTTAGCTCTCTGCTCTTCAGGAATGGCGGCCAGCACCGAGCGATGATTGCTCACCCACTTATTGAGCTTAAATCCACCTCTACCGCACAGGTCTGTTAGCTGCTGGTACAGATGTATTGCTTGTTCCACCGTGCTGACGGCCTTTAGACAATCATCCACGTAGAAATTTTGACCAACAGTGTTTATAACCTCGGCTGGGAAGTCATGCTGATTGTCGTCGAATGAAGCACAGCTTGGGGATGACACTGCCCCAAAGATGTGGACCAGCATCCTGTGCTCTTGTAGGTCCTTTGTAATGTCCCCATCTGGCCACCAGAGGAAGCGTAAGAAGTTTACATCCCGGTTGGAAACTCTTACTTGATGAAACGTTCCCTCAAAGTCAGTCATGAATGCTACAGGGCCTTGGCGAAAACGAAGCAGCAAACCTAGCAGTGTACTTGTCAAATTGGGACCCTGCAGGATCTCTTTATTTAATGATGTTCACTCACTTTCAATCTCACAGCCACTAAAAAACCTGATTGTGATTGAGAGGTCGGAGGAGGGATGACCGTCAGGCTGGCTCGACTGCTCCTCCTTCTCAGCCGTGGTGCGTCCAATCAGCAGCCGACATCCATGACCGCACCTGCAAGGCGTCATCCACTCTCACACACACACACACACACAGACACAAACATAGAGGCATCTAGACCCACCTGTGGGTCATATCACCTCCTCCCTTCAGAACTAAACCCTATTAACATACCTACAAACAAAACTAAACAAGAAAAACTTCAGTTCCCCCGAAATAAGAATTCCGCAGCTAGCCCACATCATAATGCACCTGCCAACACATTATCATCCCCCCTTCCTGTGGCAAATCTGGAGATTGAAATCTTGCAGGGGCAGAGACCACCGCATCTACGAGGGCATTATAGTCTGTAAAAACCTGACCCCAAATTAACATCAAGATGGGCACTGTCAGAAGGAGAGCCAAAGCTTCTTTCTTAACTTCCCAATAATGACTCTGTGTGCGTGCTGCTTAGTTGTGGCATGTCCCTCTACTTCTATGTCATGGTGCAAAACTGACGTACGGCGGGGGTGGTCAGAAAACAATAGTGGGTGGCTCTCAATTAATTTAACAATATCATGACGGGCTGATGCAGGCAAATGGGACAAAAACGAGCTGAAGTTATTCATAATTTCAGAGTTTCCCAGGCGCGCCGAAGGAACACCGATTATTTTTTTTATTTTTTTTTTTTTTTTCAATGAGCCGTCCCTCCGCCAATGGGCACGGAGGGGGCGGAGGCTCAGGCGACACATTTTTCCGAGCGAGTAACGCCCGGTTCACACTGGACGCAGAAGCGCCACGAAACGCCGCGAAGCGCCGCGAAGCGCCGCGAAGCGCTTCCATTCGCCGCCCACGTTAATCAATGTAGTAGTTCACACCAGACGCGAACAGGCGCGCGGCTCCCCTCGCGGATCGCGCCATGCATTTAACGTCAGTTCACTGGACGTGGAAGTGAAGCGCCGCCGAGCGCTTCCATTCGGCGCCCACGTTAATCAATGTGGTGGTTCACAGTAGACGCGAACAGGCGCGCGGGCTCGCGGCATGCATTTGTTGTTTCGGCGTCTGCTCTATTTCGTGCGCGAGCCGCGAGCGATCCTCGTCTACAGTACAGGAAGTCGCTCAATAAAAACGAGAAAATCCGGAGAATTTTCAAAATAAACTAATTTCAAAATAAAAACCGAATGACAAATTCGATCATATATCATATTTGTCTGTTATATTTGTCAGTACATTATATCAGAGTGCGAGAGAGATTAAACACACACACACACACACACACACACACACAGAGGAAGACTTGATCAAAATACGTCTGTTTGATCCTAGAGATGCCGGTCAATGATCATTATGAAAGAGGTCTTGTCTTGAGATGGACACCTGATTGCGTGTTTCTATTTATTTACACACACACACACACACACACACACACACACACACACACACACACACACACACACACACACACACACACAAAAGTAAGCTACGGAGCAGGCTGGCTACGGGGCGAGGGGGGGCGATGATGAAAATGATTTTTTTTATCTAATTTTTTTTAAAGAAAAAAAAAAGAAGCTCAAGTGGGAGTGAAAAAAAGACTGCAGCTGAGCAGAAGCGCTTGTCGACCGTCGCGGAGCTGTTCGCGTCTGGTGTGAACCAGTTGGAGCCTCGCTCGCGAAATTCGTTGGCGCTCCGCTTCGTGGCGCTTCCGCTTTCATTGAAATGAATGGCACGAGCCACGCGTCTAACAAAACAGACAGCGCGAAACAACCTGGCAAACGCGAATAAGAATGTTGACATTTGGAGAGAGGATGAGACCGGGGCGATGCATTCTCTTCTAAAATAGATGGACATATTAAAATAACGCGCAACGGAGACCTTTTTAAAAAGAGTAGCGCAGCAAATGCAGGGCTCCGGCTTTGCGCACACCTGAACAAATACGTATTCCTTCGTATTTATATTTCTACCTTTTCGTTCACATTTTTTATAAGTTACAAGAATTTTAACTTTGTAAATAAAAGCACAGCAAAGACATGTTTTCCTGATTTGTTTTTATTTCAATAATTTCGCTGTTATTCTGCTGGAAACGGCGTGCAGCGGCACCAGCTTCCTCCACGGTCGGCACTTTAATGAGCGTGTGTATAACTGAAGACACCGTTCCTTTGCATAACTTGTACACAAACTCTCCCACCAGTCTGCGCAGAACCCGAATCCAACAAGAACGAGATTTTGGGGTCCGTAGCGACGGCACAAAGCGTAGCATCGAAGTGTTGTTGTAGCCCTCCAACAGCAAACAACGTTCTTGTCTGCCTTTTAAAATAACCAGGAGCACAAGAAATAGGGTACACCTTATCTGCAAAGCAAGTAACACGTACATTATGAACTATCGTTCCATATCATAATAGATTTAATATGTCAACTGAAAGCAGCTGACTATATATACATATATATATATATATATATATATATATATATATATATATATATATATATATATTAACCTCTTTCATTGAACTCCAAAACATACATGGTCAAAATCCATATTATTAGTATGTTGTTGTTTTTTTTTAAATGCTCATACAGAACAAAAAAAAAATGTGACATACACATGTAGTGCATTATTTTCGGCAGCAAGCTACTCATGTTACTACTGACGACATTGAACCATATTTCCCATATACTCACCTGAATCACATGCCCTGCAGACCCACTTGCAAGGGCCCCAAGGAGTGACGCACAACCAGCACGTGACCTCTACGATGAGCTTCCACCCACGGAAGTGCCATAGGAGGACACGGTTTAAATAGTATGGCTTGTCCACCTGAAGGCTGTATTATGGTGTACATAATATAAAACTTCGGCCCAGTTCTGCTTGTATTGCAATGGTTGCTGTTCCTGAAGTTTCATTTTTCCCTTTTTCCCTTTTTATTTTTTACATCCATGTTTGTGATGAAATAGTATTGTGAATCGCTAGCTCGCATTGCATGCTGGGAAACAGCGTCACTCAAGGAAGTTTTGGCTTCGCTGACACGGTCCTGAAGGGAAGTGGGTTTTAGTGCACTGGAACGGGATGAATGTGTTCAATCAAGCAGTACAAACCTGATTAATTGTCTTAATACTTCACTTCGAATGGCCATATTTTTTCGGATTAGAATTAGATGACAACTTGTTCACAATATTTGCAACTATTCAATTTGACCAGCAGGTGTCAGTAGAGGACGAAATTTCATGTTGACTATTTCCTAATGGAAGTGCTCTCTTTACGTTGGGTTTTTCTCATAATTGTTTGAAGTGTAGGCCTGTAGTTGATGAGGAATCACGGTGTGCTAACGCTACTCAAACAGCTTAGATGAAAAAAAGGGAGTGTGATTTGGGTCTGTGGTACATTATGACAATCTTGGATTTGCAAGACTGAGGCGATGGTTCAATTCCCATCAATGTGTATCATATATGTGTTATTTAGCTCATCTATTCTACATTTTAAATAGATCACATTTGACATCTGACCCACTGAACACTTACTATTGAACATATTTTTAAACTATGGGCTATTTAGTCTTGTTTTAGGATATAATATAATTCATTGCACAAACTGTCAGGCTAAGTATAAGAGCTATAGTCTACTACAATCAGTCGTGCCAAAAAAGAGACATTGTCTTTATTTTTCATTTTTATTTTATTGTGTCAGCATTGAACCATACAAGCATGTAGTGTTGTCCAACAAGAATGCATGGCGAATCAAATCCCAAACAACCTATGAAACAATGAACACGTTTCCATTGCACTTCATTTTATTGAGCACTAGATGACCTCCTCGAGCACTGTGTCATTGAAGCCTCGAGTAATGAACCATTTTTTGAAACAAGTGTCGAAGCTTCAACAAAGCCTCGATCGGCCATCACTACCTACGGCTGCGTGCTCTAACACCATTTCAGAAGTGACTAACTGCAGAGTTGGGAGCGGAGGAGGGATGACCGTCAGGCTGGCTCGACTGCTCCTCCTTCTCAGCCGTGGCGCGTCCAATCAGCAGCCGACATCCAGGACCGCACCTGCAAGGCGTCATCCACTCTCTCTCTCTCTCACACACACACACACACACAGACACAAACATAGAGGCACCTAGACCCACCCGTGGGTCATAACACTCCGTTAGGATCTTTTCACTCTGGCATTGAAAAGGGGTGCTAGCGCTAGCCGTTTGCTAAGCTATGTACAGACAGCACCACCGCTTGCCGAACCACATAGTCACACTGTTTATATACAACAACTCGTCATCAATATCTCTAAAGTAGAAGTCAAGAACTTTTTTCAAAAACGATAACTAACTCAAACTTTTTTGTGTGTTTATAAAAACAAATTAAAACAAACTTAAATTGAAGTCATATTTCACTTCGTTTACGTCTGTCAAATGAATATTTGCCCAGGAAAATCTTTTAGTTTTACGCAGCAGCACCTAAATGCACGTCGCGTTCTGTGACGTCACCCCCCTTTCACAGCAGTATGTTGACGAGCGACTCGCGGCGGGAAAGTCCGATATGCCACTTTTTCCCAATACGACGAAGAGAGTGACAAAAGCCAATGTCTTGTGGTGGAAAGACACAAAATATGTGGCTTGCTTCTAAAAAGGGAAAAACCCCGACAAACCTCCATTTAAGAAGCTCGCACAAAGCAGTAGTGAACATTTTTATTGAGACTGGGAAGTAGACACGACAGTTTGACTCAGTTGACTCAAATATCCTGTGGCGATGAGAGTGGTTATGGCTATCTGATAAAGCAAGATTTAATATTGGGAATTTAACAAAATGAAAAGGAACCGACAACGCCACCCTGGGAATTTCACCCAGGGAGTTCTACTAAACACAAAAGTAATAATTAGGCACACAGGTAAGTTCTACGAGGAAGGAGTAGGAGATGTGGTTCAGAATGTTTAAAATATCAAACCAACTTTTATTCAACATTTAAAAATAAAAGGAACAAACAGACCAACACTTAAAACGGAGCTACTGAGCTCCTTATTCTTGGTGTAGAAACTGAGGCTTACCGATGAGGGGCCCAAACGGGGGAGGAACCAAAGAAAACAAGGAACACCCCACTCACACGTGACACACCTGCAAAGAAAGTGAAGTGCAAAAAAAAAGAAGAAAACAACCACAATCCCGGGTCACAGCACTCGAAGGGGCCCACCACCCGGGACACCGCCAACACCAGCAGCTCTCAGCGACTACAAAAGAAAAGATAAACAGTTGGTTACTAAAAGTTCCCTAAAATCTGTCACATGTACTGAAATAGCAAGAAAAACAAACAAACAATGCAATTACACACACACACACACACACACACACACACACACACACACACACACACACACACACACACACACACACACCAACCAAGTTCCCACCAACCACGCACACGCATACATGCACGCACACCACTGTAGCTGGACCGGCAACTTGATAGTGTAACGTCTGCTGTCTGAGGGTCAGCAGTGGCGACGTAAGCAAACGAAGAAAAACACAACGAGAACGGAAAAACAACAAGTAAAACCAAGGCGGGACGGAAGCAACATGCACCGTCCACCGTCTGTACGGGGCGGCTAGCACAATAAAGTGCGGGCGAAGCGGCAGTGTTCCTGCACTTATCTTATAGGACCGAGTTTTGGGCCACAGGTCTTGATCACCAAGCGTCCTCCAGGTGAGGAGAACAACGAGGAGGCTCTGCGCAGCTTTGTGCTCGCAGGCGGCTGGAGTGTGCCGGTGAGGTGTTCAGGAAGCACTGTAAAAAGAACGGACAGGTGAGGTACTACGTACCTATGCTAATAAGCCACAATAATTTAAATGCTAAAATGTCCGCACCTGATCCTCTTAAAACTCGGGCACACAAATCGGATGTTCAGTGTCCCATTGACCACAATGGACCACTAAACGAAGCTTTTAAGAAAAATGCGAAATGAAGCCACTGAGAGCTAAAACAACATGCAAACAATGCCACAGTGCAGCTTTTCTCAAACGGGTCAATTTTGAAATCATTTTAATCAACTCTGTCTTCATTGATCAGAAGGTTTTTGCAGATTTGGAATTAAAAAAAATTTAACTGCAGGAATCATAAAATCGTCTCATCAGTGACGTTTATAGAGCCATTAAAAAATTGAATATGTGCTGAACAGACAAACGGAGGTGTACGAGGCCTGTGTGACCAGCAGGGGGCAGCAGAGGACCGACAGCCGCAAGTTCCTCCTCAGAGAGGCCTGAGAAGGTTCTGCACCTTCAGCTCCTCCAGGAGGTCCTCAGCAAAGTGTCAGAGTTTGTTGTTTTTTTTTTTACCTCGGTCGGCAGAGTCAAAGTATTAAACTTGTAGCCAGGGGGCGCTGCAGCTCACTCAACACCTACAAGGTTTGAAAAGGAAATTGAGTGGAATTCATCTGGAATGAAAAGTAAAGCACAACTACAGTAGAAAAACTGAACACAAAGACGCACAAAGTTTGAACTACACAAAGATTTTCGTCTTCTGTTGATTCAAATGAATTTGACAGAAATAATATCTGAAAAAATAGAAACCAAATGTTAAATTTCGACATTTAAAAAATGGACAGATTAATTTACACCCAGTAAGATAAGAAGATATTTAGCTCTCAGCCAATTAGAGCTTCTGCTCCTGTGTGTGTGTGTGTGTGTGTGTGTGTGTGTGTGTGTGTGTGTGTGGATGTGGTGGTGTGTGTACCTGAATGTGGGAGTGGGTGTGGTTAAGAACGTCACTGGAAGTAGGCTGCCAATTAGTGCGGCCTCCGAGGCCGCAACCGCCCCACGCCAGCGACGAGCCCGGGGGGGGGGGCCCGGACACGGCACACACGCCGCAATGCCGGCCAGGAAGAGGCCCGGAGCAGCAGGCCCCCGGACCGGAGGGCACCCGCCCCACGAGGAGCCAGGGCAAGATGACAGGGAGGCAGATACCCCAAGGAGAAGGGACACCACCCGGGGCGAACAGACAGCAGAGCCCGTCCTCCGGACGGGGGCCCCCCAGGGCAAGCGAGACCGGACTCATCCCCATTACAGGACCCAGCCCCTTCACCCACCGGGAGGATCGGTACCCAAGGCAGGCCCGGGCACCCAGAGCCCCCCCCCCACGGACCCAGTATGGCGCATCGCCGCAAGTGGCGAGGTCCCCATAGGCCCAGCCGGTCTCGCACCCCAGGGGCACCGGACTGCACAGGGCCCATCCAGAGTGGGAAAGATGCCGGATCCCGCCCCCGCTAGCAGGCCGACCCCACTGTGTGTAGGGGTGTCAGTGTGTGTATATGTGAACTTGCTGGTGTGTTGAACTATGGTGCGTTTAAAATGGAGGGGTGGTAAGGCCCTGGGGCAACCACACTGCTGCTGAGCAGGGCGGCGGCCGCAGTGCACGAACCACCCCCCCAGTTCCAAAGTGTTTATAATGCCATTAAGATTGGAGAGGGTCTTAAGGCCAGAAGGCCAGGCAGCGATCACCCATGACACAAATCCCCCGAAACAGAAGAAAATAAATTAATTAATTAAAAATTTAGGGGAAAAAAACATTTAAAAAACACCTATTATGTGACCAGGGGGGACTCCCGGTCAGGGCGTCCCTCAGCGACATCGGGGCCGGGGACACCACAGGGATCCAGGAGCCAAAGGGGGCCCGCCCCCCCACCGCACCGCACCACCCGGGCACACAGGAGCGGTAGCCGGCGAACGCGCAGCCCCACCCCAGGCATGCGACCCCACCGCGTACGATCCAGCGCCAGTCCCCAGACACAGGGACGGACCAGCCCTCCCCCCGGAGCACCACCCACCCAACCCCCGACCCCCCACCAACCCTGCATTAACTGTGCAGTGTGAGCAGGTCTGAGAGGCGGTCATGCCCATCTGAAACATCCGCTGCCCGGTGTAGTGGATCCTGTGGAGTACTTTAAAATGTATTAATTGTAGAATAGGTTGTTTTATCAGTGAAAAGGTGTTCAGGCAGATTGTTCGCCAGAAATTAGAGTGAAGCTGGAGAGACAGGTCTCTTTCCCAATTAACAATTGGGATAGAAATCGTGCGATCTGTATTTGTAAGCAACTCACTCCAATAGAACTGCACTCGTCCTTCTCTCACATTACATTGGATCACAATGACCAAACAACACAACAAAGACAATGATGCCACTGTGCTGCCACATCCAGACTCTGTGTAGGTCTGTAGGCCTCTTGGACCTTCATGTGAACCACTGCGTGTTGACTGGAGGTGAAACATGACTGACTGCTGTCCTCCTCCCTGGACAATGCAATCTCACTTTCAATCTCACAGCCACTAAAAAACCTGATTGTGATTGAGAGGTCCTCAGCAGCCAATCACTGTTGGGAGTCCAGCCTTCAAACACTCCTCCTGAATCCACAGTCACATCTGTGAGCATCTGGAACTTTGGCCCCGATCCTCCACACCACACAACTTGGGATGACAGCGCCACCTACCTGTATACTTTCAGCAGCCAGTCCCATGTTCTGACCCGTTTCCACTGTGGCCTGTTGGCTCATCTGGTCCAAAGTCTGGATCATCAGTGTCCAGGTTCATGGAATGAGTCAGTGTGCCGCCGTCCTGTGATGTCATGATAGAGAATCACTCTATTTATACTAATGTGCAGAACCACTGGAGTGTGGAAGCAGACAGTAAGAGACCATAACCCAAATGAAAAAGCAACAGCAGAAATGCTTTTTCATTTTAAGAACGTGGCTGCATTATTTGACTCATAAAAAAAATCGTTAATAAATAATCCAAACTGCATTTTCATTTTCTTATTCATGACTGCTCATTCTTGTACTTAATTCAAATGAAGGAAAACACATTTGAGATTTAATTTTCAAAACATGCACCAGCAAAGAGTTACCAAAATTCAATATGAAATGTAAAATTCAAAAATGAAAAAGCAATATCAGAATGCTTTTTCATTTTAAGAACGAAGCTGCATTATTTGACTCATAATTAAAATCATTAATAAATATTCCTATATGCATTTTCATTTTCTTATTCGTGTCGCACCTTTTATGACACAATCAAAAAGAAAACTGAGGGCATTGCTTTTTCATTTTCGTGGTCCTGCCCTGTACAAGAGTGACCACAACTCGAAAACGAAATCGCAATCTCAAAGTTTGATTGTGTCATAAAAGGTGCGACACGAATAAGAAAATGAAAATGCATATAGGAATATTTATTAATGATTTTAATTATGAGTCAAATAATGCAGCTTCGTTCTTAAAATGAAAAAGCATTTCTGTTATTATATTCTTATTTTAATTTGGATTATGGTAACTGCTTCCATATAAAACAAATACATCCATAAATATATACAATGTGAGAATTGTTTCTTGCAAGAGCTGTACTTCAACCCATGACCATCGATAAAAGTGTACACATCTAATCGTAAACAATCTGCTGCAACCTGAATTTCCACTTCTGTGTCTATAAACCAGTCCCAGCTTGACTGATGGCTCTGAAGAAGCAGTTTCCATCAGCCTCTACATTCTCATTTGTACACGGCGAACCTAATGGGCCATTGCAATCAGAAATTGGAAAACTCGCACGGTCCAAATGAATCTTCAAGTTTTTGCAAAGGTCTAAACAAACATCAACATCAAGGGGAGAGAAGTTACACTCTTCATTGGTCACAGCACTGACAAACTCTACGTCAGAATTATCCATGTCAAAGTGAGGAGTTTTGCTCTTCTGAAGTGACTCACTGTTGCCAGCTGGTGCTGGAATTTTAAACCGTGACCGGTTTCGCCTTGATGAAAAGAACCATGCAGAACCTTGGCTAATCTAATACCAGTGCCATGATCTGCCACTGCATCTTCACTAGTACTAACTGATGATGGATCACAAATCACATGTGCGAGGCGTAGAACGAGCGGAGCAGTCAGAGGCAACAGAAGAAGAAAGAAAAGCCTCCTTAGCTTAGTTGATCTTCTGTGTTGCCTCCTGGACGGTGCTGGCCTCCTCTGGCTTGGTGCTGGCAACCACGGGAGCCACAGGAACCACGGGCACAGCTCTGGTCATCTGTGGCGTCGCCTCCAACTGATTAAAATAAGAAAGATGTGATTTTATGCCAATAAACATAGAAAGGAAAACACTAGGCTTTACATGATCACGATTTTTGTGCCAATCACCGATCAGTGAGTTTAAAAAATCAGATCACGTTAGGGGCAATAAATACTTGTTTCTGTACACCCCTTGCCTTCTCACAAGCGCCGTCTAAAGTTGTTTGCTTTAGCATCGGTTTCAGAGTTTGCTTTTCTTTTTCTTTCTCCGCGTGTTTCTTGAACTCGACATGCTCCTCCGTGTGTATCTTTTCCAAGTGCCTGATTAAATTTGTGGTGTTGAAATTTTTTGCCGTTGAAATTTTTTGCCAAAATTCCCCCACTAGGTACTCTAGCGTTGCATATATTGCAGATAGCTTGTGCTATGTCTGTTTCTCTCACTTTGAAAAACTTCCACACTCCCGACACGTTTGTTTGTGTCGCCCATGGATGTTGCTGTCGTGAAGATTCAAAGAAACTTTATTGTCCGTCACATAGCGACAGTACTCAAAACAGGAAGAGGCACGAAGACGAAAATGAAGGTTTTTGAATCATGAATCATTAGCTCTCGGATACAAACAAATAAACATGTCGATGCTGTGAAACTACTTTGGAGGAAATGAGACAGATTAAAAAAGTTTCAACACGACCATGACGTCATTGATCGGTGATTCATGACATGACGCCCGATCATGAACGTTTCTAAAAATGCCAAATATCGGCCGATCCGATACAGCCGATAAGATCGGTGTAAAGCCTAGAAAACACACACAGGTGATGAAGTGGAAATGAATAAGTACAAACCTGCTGCACTGCTGTGACATTGCTGGAGGCAGACTCAGTCATGTGCACAGTTGAACGTGTTGCCCACACCTGCAAATACAAGGACACAAAGTAACGTTTAAAGAACTGCATTTATTGTCCTATCACAAAGATGCACACAATGAAATACACATATCCCAAATACCAACATGTCACTTGTTTGTTTTGGTTTTTGAGGCAACGCGTGCTGATCGACGTCTCAGGCTGGACATCTGGAAGAACATAAAGAAATGAATTCATAAACAAAGTAACACACTAATTAAACTGTACATGTACTGTACATATGTGATCTTGTGTTGATAATAGGGGTGGGGCGATACGGCTAACCCACGATTCGATACTGTGACGATATTTGGCCCACGATAATGACATCACGACACACGATATCTTCGATATCTTCGAAATTTTGCAGACGATATTGTCATAACCCGGCTCAAGAGTTATGACAATAACGGAAGGGACACTGCGGATTGCAATTAATCAAAAGGTTTATTATAACAAAATAGATAATTGTAAGCAAAATAATGAAATATATGGTGTGTGTTTGTCAGTATTCATCAGTAATGTAAGTGTGGATGAGTGAATAATAGGATGTGGGGTGTTGTCAGGTGCAAAACAGAACAGAAGAAGCTGAGAGTCGGCCAGACGCCCATGGCTGCTGGATGGAGAATGGGGAAGAGACCGAGCGGCACACGCAGTCGGCCTTTTATCCTGCGGGGGGCATCGGCACAGGTGTCCTAATCGGAAGATGCCACACCCACATCCACCGCTACCTAGAAATGGGAAAACAGCTGGGAGCCACAACAAGTTATATAGAGACAGGGTCGTCACAATATGTGACTGAAAAAGAAAAAAATAGCCATAAAAAGGAAAATGCCTGTGATCTTGCATTTATTCCAAAACTTTGTATAATGTACAAACAAACGTGCACTGCACAAGCAAACATATTAAAGTGTATGAACATTAATAACTTTCATGTAAACAAGGACAGTGCTTTCTGGTAATGTAAAGTCAGTAGCAACTTGTCTTATCTCAACTTGGGGACTTGGGATATACAAACCGACGGGAAGATGAAAGAGGGAAAAAAATCCTTTCACTGCCCCGATTCTGAAAATCAATTAAAAAAAAAATGATGTAGACAAAATAAATAAATAAATAAACGCGTCCCCAAAATATACGGGACAAAGTGAAGTGCGTCCCCCATCAGTTCATTACGGGACAGGCTTTTTAGTTGCCAAATATGGGACAATCGCGTATTTTACGGGAGGGTTGGCAACCCTATCTAGACCACAGACGGAAATTAAATGAGGTTTTGTCATTTTCCATAAAAAACGGGACAAATTGTGTCCCGGGAGAGATTTTATCTTTCCCGGGACAGGTGGTGAAAAAAGAAAACAATTCTGGGAAAAACGGGACGGGTGATGGCGAACGAGGCAGCTCTGCAGATTCGTAGTGTTGCCATTGTATTTTACCTTCGCAAAACAGTTGTTGCAGATTGCATATTCTTTATGAAGTTTCCTCCCGTCATCCGTCTCGTAAAAGCCAAAGTGGGTCCACACTTTAGAGTGGTAACTTGCGGGTGGGTCTTTGATTTGTTTTCCGTTGTTGGTATTTTCTGCCGTTCTTGCATGTGCTCTTCCGTTGTTAACTCGTCTTATTCACCGGCCGCTGCTTACGCCTACTTGACTCTTACGGGATTAGCGCCCCCACAAACAGGACAGGAGAGATTAAGCCTTAGCCTCACTGAACCACACGGGATTGGACGGGATGTCTGTGTGAAATGCAGTCTCAACAGCTGTTGGTACTGTCTATAAAAAAAATAGGAGAGGAAATCAGAGTCAACTTAGGATAAGTGTTCATTTTTAAAATAAAAAGTTGCACAGTTTGACAAATACACGATTGGGGGGAAAAAAAAAGAGGGATGAACAGGTTACCTCAACCTCCTGTCCAACAAGAGTCCATTCAGGAGCAGGTCCATACACTGGCATGTGGACAGGACCTGTCACAACCACTCTGGGAGACACCCTGGGCGATGATTGGTTGTGGCACAACACCCCTGGCCTAGGTGAAGGGGGTGCGAGCTGATGGAGCATGCAGCATGCAGACGCTCCACCAAAATCAGTCCTGAGGTGCACCTAAACAGAAAACAACATGTTAACACATATTTGTCATATCAAATGAAGAGCAAGTAAGGCTGAAGAAGGAAGAAACTTACACCATCATAACACCACCATGTACAGCTGACGAAGGGGGAGGTGATCGGCCATATACACAAATGTTAAACCTGGAAGAAGTGTCACATAATCAATTATGTAATCACACAATTCTAAGAAATATCTGTTAGCACAGTGTCACTGAAGAGAAAAAAATACAACAAAAATATGTATTTTACACACCCATGCGTGCAGCAACACGATGATATACTTGACGTAGCGCTGTTTGTAGTTCTGGCTTGACAGTCAGGCGAGGTGGAAAGTCAAGCACAAACAGCTACAAAATAGTTGTATAAAAAAAAAAAAAACCCAAACAAACATAAAAATGCAAAATAAATTCATGAATATTCTTGTTATTGAACTATGGATCATGGAATTACTTGATATTGATAAAACAAAGTGGCGATGACATTCATGTGTTCAAATTTGTTTGTCACAGCAGATAAACAAACCTTGGGCCAGCGGTCCAACACAGTTGCCAGTAGCGCAGCAAAATCCTGGGCGGAGTCTGTTACAAGCCCGTGTTCAAGGTTGTTGCCCAGGGCGAGAACACAAAACCATCCACAAGTGGACAGAGATGTGAGTCTCCCACCACCAGTACAAAAACAGAAAGAAACTCGTGGCTTGACAAAATCACGACCCATACCTTCTTGTCTGGTTGCTGGATCCCTCAATGCAAGTCTATGGGGTGAATTTTCAACTTTGTCCTAGAGACATGGGGCCACTTGCTTTTTCATCAGGAGCCCTCAAGAAGCGCCCACGCTAGATTTGGGGCTTCTAGCCAATGAGGAAAAATTTGGAGCAGACACAACAGGGTTACAGCTGAGAAGGCACTTAAGATCCTCAAAGGACTGTTGCCACTCACTAGACCAAACAAATGGTTTCAATGGACTGGTTAATTCTTCTCTCGTGGCCGGCAGCTCCACTGCCTTAGTGTTGGAGATGAACGCTCAGGGGCGCCGCCAGGAATTTTGGGCCCCCTGAAAAAAAACAAAAACAAATGGGCCTCCTTTGCGCAGCGCTTGTCAAAAGCTTCACATCACTCAAAAAATACAGTATAGTTCAATAATAGTGCTTGAGTCCATCTTTGACAGTGTCAATGTATTTTTATTGTGAATTCTCCACAAAGCAAACTCTTAACATTTATGAATGATTCATGAAAAAACACTTGATGTCTCTCGGACAAAGTTGAGCTTTGACCTTCATAGACTTGCACTGCATTAGGGTTTAGCGATAAGGCTGGAATTAGAGTGAGGGTTTTGGGGTTCCTCATGGGCTAGAAGCCCCAAATTTGGCGTGGGTGTGTCCAGGAGGATCCTGATGAACCTGAAAGTGGCCCCATGTCCCTAGGACAAAGTTGACCGTTGACCCTCATAGACTTGTATGGCATTAGGGTTATCGATAAGCGATACAAACCTGGTGAGTTTAAGACTTAGTGACTCTACGTACATGAATGTATGGGGTACCCCGTCCTTACCTTGTTCCAACCTTCCCTCCACAAACCTGGCTGTCCAGTGCCGAAGTCAAAGTGAGAGAGAGAACAAAGAAGGAAGAGGGCCTGTGACGCCGCTGCTGATTGGCTCTTTGGTCGGTTGAATGAGCCAATTCTAGAGCTCCCCTCGGTGTCCACACACTGCAAAATATATCTCAGAAATAAACACTTAAATTGAGAAAGAACAGGCTAGAAACAAGTCAAATTATCTGCCAATGCAGTAAGATATTTAGACTTGGTAAGATTTCTTAAAATAAGACGATATATCTAGGCATTTGAAGAATGGAAAAACTCTTGAAATAAACAGTAAAGCACTCATTCCAAGGACTGTACTAAGTCAAATAAACTTGATACGAGCTTCTCAATTCTTTTTTCACGTTTGCTTCTTTCTTAATTTGAATGAAAAGATCTTAAAACCAGACCTACTAACAGTGCAATTCTTCTTAATTTAAGTGTTCACAATATTAGCTTTTTTTTCTCAAAATGAGACAAAGCACCCACCCCCCCTACGCCCATTCCCCCCAAAAAAAAAATAATTCAGCAAACAGAATTAATATTGTCAACAACTATTTATTCACTTAAATTGCTGACAGTGCCTTCACTGCCTTGTAATAAAAATGTCACTAAGGCATTGCATCTTAAAACAACCTCAAGCAATCATTTCTAGAACGCAAGTAACAATTGTTACAATATTCACCGTCATCATTATTGAATATTGATTCAGATTCCCTGACACTCAGTTACACAAAAAAAAAAAAAAACAGTATGGGGACAGCATATAGTGTTGTGTTCCTATCACCACTGATAACATGTTTGTTCCAACAGACTCCCACCCACCCTCAAGTTACAACTACCAGGGGAGTGTATCACTACCTATGCCTAGTACACAGCTCTACTCCTCAATAAAATCTTTCCATTCTGCCATGGTCTTTTTTGTATGAGGCTGTGGTGTCTCACTCATGGATAGTGTCCTGTAGTACTTCTGTCTGAATGACAGAGAGAAGGGTTGCCACACACTTTTGGATATGTGAGGTGCAGGGCATAGTAGTAACCCATCAGATGAAGCAGACCGTCACTCAAGTCTTCCTTGGCAAGCGTGGTGGCGGGAGTGGCTCCAAGACAGATGAGACAGCGGGTCACATCAAACAGCAACACAGGGGTGCAGAAAGACCTCTTCTGCGAGTACATTGTGGGATCTTCAGTTGGCTAAAGAAAAAGAAGAAGGAAATGCCACATCCATGCATGGAACTATGAAGTGTTGAATGTGAGAAAATGCGAACAAACCTTCACCTGAATGACATGAAGCAGTGCCTCACTGGCATGTCCCAGCTTCTTCGGTGGTGGACTTGGTGAAGGAAAGAGTGTGGGGAGTGCCCTGAGCAGCGCGATGGAATATTCCACTGGAATAGAACAAATCAACTTTGAGTTCAAAGTTAGTCTTCCTAAAAATGAGTCTTATTAGGTTTGTGTTGATCACAAAACAAATCTTATTTTTTCAGCATGAAGAGTATTACCATTCTGCATCTATTCATTCAGCGCAACATAAACCATCCTATGTCCAAGGAAACAGCTACACAGTCAATTAGAGACACAGCAAAATGACTCACCTACATCCAGCGTTATGCGTGGCTTCATCACTTCATTTTTTTTCCAAACACCATAAAATTACACATTGGTGCAGAAGTCTTCCCATCTCTTTTTTTAGTTCATCAATGAATTTTCTGTTGCCCTTATCCAGAATGCGCCGCAGCTCATTCATCGCCTATTAATGCAAGTCAGTGTTAAAATCTGCAAAAATGCTTGCTTTTCATCATAAACCAAAACAAGTTAATCACTTACACTCTAAAGATCCTTGACACATGGATATGCATCCAGGATCTTTGTTGGCCTTGTCCTGTTCTTTCAGAACATCACTATCAATGAAGGATCTTCTTGCTTGAAACTGCAGGTCAAGAATTTGGGAGACAGCATCTTGGTTGGGTTTTGGTGTCTTGTACAGCTCCTGCAGGGTCTGATAATGTCTGGCCTGTGCTGTCAGACCATCTTTGGCTGATGAAATGGAGGAGACAAATCAGTAAATCAGTCAAATGGATGAAATTGTTTGGAGCATCAAAATATATCAAATGACAATTCAAATGTAAAAATGCCTGTGATATATCATGATATCCAAAACTATCATAACATTGCCTAGCTTTCATACATTATCATTATTATTAAAATGGACACGTTTCTACTTATGTGAAGTGTGGCCATTATCAGAACTGCGCCCTGGTGTGTGACACAAAATAATTGTTGATCCACCAATTGAGTCTGCATCATGATCTTCTTCTTGGTCACTTGTTGAGAAGTCAATGCGATGCCTTTTCTTCTTGTGGCCCCTCTCTGGTGAATCTCTTGTGAAGATTCTTGTAAGTGCTCGCCTGTGGTAAATAAAATTTCACTCATTGAAAGAACAAATAAAGAGTGGAAAGTGAACATGCACAGATAAAAAAAAGTATCAGCCAAAAATAACCACACGCTTCAAAATCTAAGTGCGCAAAATAATATAATCACTTACATGTTTCATTGTTTTGTCTTAATCCTTCAGCATGGGATAATACTCCACTAGTCTTTTAGCCATTGCAGTGACTTCATGCTTAGAAGGGTACCGGACCCCCTCTCCTTGCTGACTGGCTCTCAAGATAGAAATCATGCTGGTGAAAGTGTTTCTCACCAGCCTGCATCTCAGCTCTTTGAACATGACACATTTCCCCTCACTGGCAGTGCGGGCCATCTGGAAGTAGTGCTTACGAGCTTGCTCCAACTCACTGTCTGTATAGAGGGTGGGCAAACTTTTTTTTAGCAACGGGCCACATGACAGACCTGCATCGAGTCGGTGGGCCACGGAAGGGGGGGTTGTAGGTAGGTACAGAATTAGTCCGGGTGCAGAATCGTTCTGGGCGTAGTGACTGCCCGATACGGCAACTCCATTGGGACATACCTCTACATCGCGGTCGAACGTGATATATGGATAGATCACGGTCAAAACGCTATTTCGCGGGTGATAGATAGATAGATATATAGATAGATAGATAGTGTGTGTTGAATACATACATTCGTATATATATGTATATATATATATATATATATATATATACATATATGTGAAGAGAGAGAGAGAGAGAGAGAATTTCGTGTATACAATATGATACAAAGTACTGTAAATACGCCAGGGATTGACAGAAAAAAAAGATAACCTTAATCAACCGATGTAGTTTGTCCTAATAGAGTTGCCGTATGTGACGTTGTTGGCATTCGCCCACTGGACAGAGGCGACTGCCAATTACGTCACATACGGCAACTCTATAAACGTACCGCGATCTATCCATATATCACGTTCGAACGCGATGTAGAGGTATGTCCCAATGGAGTTGCCGTATCGGCAGTCACTTCCGCCCAGAACGATTCTGCACCCGGACTAATTCTGTACCTACACCTCGTTGACGGGGGGGAAGCACGCTATCGCTATCGCGCTACGCTAACTCGGCAAAGTTACGTGCCGACAAAGTTTCGTTGGGGGGTTATGACTGGCTTCACGCGGGCCGGACAGAGACACGCAACGGGCCGGATGTGGCCCGCGGGCCGGGGTTTGCCCATGTCTAGTTTCGACAACATCCAGTATTGTGGAGGAGCAGGAAGCTGGAGGGTCCTCTTTGGGCTGCTTTTCACCAAAGGAGTGGATGTCTGAGGACAGATTGGAGATGTCTCCTGGTGAAGACACAGTTCCTGGCTTCATTCGGGGCAGCCTTGTCTGGTACGGTGGAATTCTCAGCCGAGAGGAAACCAGATCCAAAACATTATGAACAAGAGAGAAACAATAGACCCAATTAGGAAAAAAGAAAAAAAAAAAGTGTTATGTTCGATGTTTTCAGAGCAAAGTAGGTAACCAATCACATCTACACTAATAAGGGCCCAAATCCTTTTCCTCCTGAGAAAGTGTTCTGGTCCAGGAAAAAGGTCTCTCAAATCTTCACGACGGAGGGTGTGGAGCAAGACTTCATCGATGTTGGCAGCTATAAAGACAGTCCAATCATTAACAAACCTTTTAAACTTAACAACTCATACATTTTTTTGACTAATGAATTTAATTCAACTTGACAAGTCAAACCAAGTTTGTTTTGTGCCAATTTCTGTTATCAGAATTAATTGTAAATGCAATTCAGTTTAGACATTTTGTCTCAAATTTGTAAAATACTTCTTTTTGAAATCAGTGTCAGCATACAGTTATTTTAATTACTTAGCAGACAAATCACAGTAATGGAAATTTTTTCATACCTACACATGACCTACCATTTAAAATTGATACTGTGACATCATCCAGCTCATCCATTATTGGCCCCGGTTTGGATGTCCATTTAATTTCTCCTCAATCTGGCAGGGGAAAAAAATCATCATATTAAGGTCACAATTAGGACAAGCTAGCTTCCGACTCAAGATAGTTTTTTTTTTTACAATGCCCACCTGCCATGGATCCCAAAGTTCCCATGCAATTAAAAGTTGTGACACCTTATCTGAATGATAACCCTAGACAGCTCAACGGATTGCTAGTCATACAGACAACAATCAAAATTGGAGTGAAACTTGTAACCACAATGCCTGCAACATGGTGGTACTTATGGTAATAATCATCAAATACCAGTGTTCTTCGTGATAAAATGACAACATCTGATAGGATTGTGCCACCTTGAACTGCAATCAACTTAAATTTTGATAAAAAACAAGCAAATTGTACCTAAACTACATCTTCAATCAATCCAATTTGAGCACCCTCTACCCCATAAACTGAAGATACTGCAACTACAAACTTGGTAGTACAGTATTTCGTCATGCCACATGTACCAACCATTGCCAGAGCTTATGGAGCAATTTGATGTTATTGTACAGTAAAAATGGAATATTGGAGCTTTCGCAAAAAAAAGAAAAAAAAAAAGAAGCCAACTTTAAGGCTTAATATCTCCAAAATGATACTGTACATATGCTTGATAATGACTGAGGATATAGTCAGGGTATTCCTCAGGTCAACTGTACCAACCACTGACAGAAATTATGGAGCAAAGCAATGTTACTGTGCAGTAAAAAATTGAGTACTGGGCCCTTTTTGCCTGTTTGAAAAGCTAAAAAGAAAAAGGAAAACAACAACTTTGAGGCTTAATATCTCCAAAATGGTACATTAAATATGCCTTATAATGATTGAAGATATATTCAAGGTTGTCCTGAGGTCAACTGTACCAACCATTGACAGAGCTTATGGAGCAATTTGATGTTATTGTACAGTAAAAATGGAATATTGGAGCTGTCGCAAAAAAAAACAAAAAGCCAACTTTAAAGCTTATTATCTCCAAAATGATACAGTAATACAGTAAAAAAAAAAAAAGCATTTAGAAATCAAATGTTTCTAAATGTCAAGTCAGTAATGTCAAGTCAGTGCTTGATGTGTCATCAGCAGGCGTCGGCGTCAGTAATGGGGCATCGGCGGGTTTCGGGCGGAATCGCCAGGCGTTGGGAAGCGTTGGCGGGTGTCGGGGGCTTGTGGCCAGGTGGCGGACGTCACGGCAGGCAGTGGCCAGGTGGGCTCAGTCCCGCAAACGCTGCTTACAGCTTTAATTTTGTATTGCTTTAAAACATTGTTTAAGTTGAGTTTAAATTTACATTATTTTTTTTTTCTTAGCTGCTAATTGTTCAAAAATGCTGATTTTAAAAGTCTGTTTGCACAGTAAATGTTATGGCACTTTAATTCATATGGCAGTACATTTAAAATAACTGGCCGTCAAGTTCCAGGAACTGACAAACTGCACTGAGTTGAGTGAGATTCTCCAAAGGAACTCCAGTATAAATGTGGACTTTACATTCTAGTCCCCTGTGAAGAAAAACCCAAAAGTGAACGTTTTTGTGCCTCACCCTTTCTAACTGGGACATTTGCAAGGGAACGCAGACTGGTTATGCTGCTCCCTGATAAAAGAAAAATGTTTCTGCTGTTACCTCAGAAATTGCCCGTTATTACTGTGGCTCAGGATTTTGTAGGTAGATTTTTTTTATTTTTCATAAGGAACAGGATAACAGTAATGCCCTGGCATTGGCAATAAGCTTTAATTTTGTATTTGCATTTTTTTTAACTTTAGATTTACATTAAAAATGTTTCTGTGTAAAGTGCTGATGTTAAGTGTTTGCACGATAAATGTTATGGTGCTTTCGTTTATATGGCAGAACATTTAAATTAAAGTGTATGAAAGACTTCTTTTAAATTCATTATTGGCTTTTGCGTATACATTAATTGATTAATCGTGATTGATCAGGTAAATCATGCGATTAATTGCGATTAAAATTTTTAATCGTTGCCCAGCCCCAGTAAAAACATTTTTCTGGTGCCAGCATTTCGTGAGGCAGAAGTTGATTCATACTTCAGTGCCTTGGAGCGAATAGCTTCGCCACTCAACTGGCCAAGAGACATGTGGCCTGTCCTTCTCCAATGCAAGCGGGTGGGAAAAGCACAGGAGTTGGTGTCTGCTCTTTTCTTAGAAGACAGCCTGCAATATGATGTTGTAAAGGAAGCAATTTTTCCTGCTTATGAGCTTGTTCCTGAGCCCTACCGGCAAAAATTTAGGAACCATAGAAAATCTAGTGGTCAAACCTTTGTCGAGTTTGCATGGGAGAAATAAATAGTGTGCAGCTAATGATGTCAAAAATGACTTTGAGTCACTCCGTGAGCTCGTTCTTTTAGAAGATTTTAAAGACTCTTTGCCAGAGAAGGTGGTAATGTTCTTGAATGAACAGAAAGTGTCGTCATTGTCCAAGGCTGCTGTCCTCGCAGATGAGTTTGTGTTGACCCACAAAAATGTGATCTCATCTTCCCCCCCGATCGGACACGCCTTCTGCTTCTCGTCCCACAAGAGCCGAGTCTAGCCACCTCCCCCTTGAAAAGGCTAGAGGGAAGGGACTTCTGGTTTGGCCATAAAGCGGTAGACTGCGCGACACCAGGGCTCTCAACCGTCTAGGGTAAAAACTCCCCGAAAACTTGGATAAGTATTGTCAGATATCATATTAACTACAAAGTGATCAGGGGAACGTTGGAATGGGAAGGAAAACTTGATTCAACCAAAAGAGAAACACGGTAACAGACAATATGGCGGAACTACCAGCTTGCTCTGAAACGGAGGGAGATGGCGAAACGAACTCCTCGTGACTAACGACGCGGAAAAGGGCTCGGACATAAAAATTATTAGCAAGGAGATACGGAATTTAAAAACGGAATCAAAAGAAGTCCTTCGCACGTTTGGAGAAACACTGAGGAACGACGTGGAAAAAGACTTGGACGACTTCAAAGACGAAATAAATCAACAACTTGCGAAAGTCATCACCGAACAGGAGCTCCAGACCGGCAAGATCAACGAGGCTGAGTCGCGGATTGAAAAGCTAGAACGTTGGGCACAGGAAGCTAATGACGCTCTGGTCATATCACTGAGAGAACAAAAAGCTCTTCAGGACAAGTTAACTGACCTGGAGTCCAGGCCGAGGAGAAACAACCTATGGAGTCACTGAAGGAGAGGAGGGAGAATCTGTGGCCAAGTTTGTGGAAGACCTGCTGAAAAGCGAACTGCACCTGCCAGCAGATTTTAATTTCCAAATTCAGAGAGCACACCGCTCATTTGCACAGAAGCCAGCGGACGGTGCCCAACCGAGACCCATCATTGTTAACTTTCTGGAATTTACTACCAAAGAGAGGGTCCTCAGAGAGCTATGGACAAAGAAAATAGAACTGGGGAATAAAGTACCGTCATTCCATCACGATTACGCGACAGAGATGGTCCAAAAGAGAAAGGAGTACAACACTGCTAAAAGAATCCTGAAGGAGAAGGGCATCCGGTTCCAGACGCCATTCACCAAGATGAGGACCCACTGGGATACGGGAACTCGAACCTACAACAGCGCAGAGGAGGTAAAGGAGGAATTGGCGAGACGCGGCTTGGCGTAGAAGACGGCGGTGGCGACGGGTGCGGAGGGGCCTGCGGCACTCGGTGCCCCGCACTACGACGGAGTGGCAGTGCAAGGAGGGATCCTGGAGGGGCTACGCATCAGCACGACGCATCAATACGCATAGATCATCATCTATCTAAAAAAGACTAGATGTGGCGAGGGGGAGGGTCTGGCGGAGGTGGAGACAATTCAGATGGTGGGTATAAAGGAAAATTGGGGGTGGGGGGGAGAGTGGGGGGGGGGGGGGGGTTGCCTGACAATGCCACCTGGGGAGTTGCACCCCAGGAAATAAACTATAATAAAATTCCTCCTTACGCTTTGAAATTTAAGAGGACGAGACGGACTTCCAATGAAACAGCTTTATTTGACAACAATTTAAAATAGACCAGGTTTAGCTGCCTGAGTGTCAAGGAAATAAGTACCATACCAAAAAGACTGTTCAACATAAGAAAATAAGGGGTGTAGTATCTGAATCTATGTATATGACATCATGTGATCTTATGTATATGGCCTGATGTGAACTCAGCAGTGAACCTGCTGCACTTCTTCCCTAAGGGCGTCTCAGGGTCCATATATGGTCTTGTTGTTGCCAACGGCAACAACAAGACAAAACCAAATTGAAACCAGATGGTCATTGGGGGTGCAACTATGGAATGTATACATTCTCCCCCACTTCTAGCATCTTCCTCCCTGGTTGCTGGGAGGTATAAAAGGTGATGGGAACAAAGCATCATCGGAGTTGCTCACATCTGGCCCAGAGACATCCCCAGGCTTTCCATGGTGCCTGTCTGACTTTTGACTTCTTTGCAAATAAACCAGTTTTTATACAACTAAGTCTGTGTCAATGAAGACTCCTTCAACATCTACATCACTTGAATCCACCAGAAGAATTCACCACAGGGGAACAGGGCCAAAGAAACCAAAGAAAACTCAAAAAAGGGAATAAACAAAGCTAGGGGAATCACTACAAACCAAAATTCACGCTACGCCAACTCCTGTCCTAAAGAAAAGAGAACAAAATTAACATACTAATACCTTGAGACACCCAGGCAAGCGTTAAACAGTTAGAACGAAAGGAAAACTTTTATTTATTCTTTGCACACACACACACACAAAACCAAAGTGCCTGGGTGCAGTCGCTCCAAGTCGCTGCCTCCCCGCCGAGCGCCAGAGGAGGAGAGGGGGCGGGGGGCTTCAGCTTTAACAGCCAAGCGGTGAATGCACAACGATCACGCACACACAGCACCACCTCCCGATGAACGGGCACCCGCCAGGGTTCCTCCTCCAGCTGCGCTTATGGCCCAGCCCGCTCTGGGATTGCTAGCCGAAATGCTAAGAACTGCGAAGGACAGAGTTCTCAGCGTGGACACGCCAGAGGAGTGCTGACTCCAGCCTGCGCTTGTTTTTAAAAGAGCTGCTTTCACTCTGCACTCTGGCGCAGGTGTAATCAGTGCGTTTACATACAGAGCTTAATCGGACTAAGCAATAATTCGGTTTTCTCGTCCAATCGGAGTTCTCACCTTGTCCCCCTATCCATGCAGCTGAGAAATTTGAATTACTGACGGGAACGTGTCCTCCTCCCAACAGTAGGGGGTGGAGTGAGCCTTTTCAGCTGGTCAGCTGCTTTCGGTTGACATATTACATCATTATGATATAGAATGATAGTTCATAATGTACGTGTTACTTACTTTGCAGATAAGCTGTACCCTATTTCTTGTTAACCATGAGACAAGACAATTCTGATGGTGGGTATAAAGGAAAATGGGGGGGGAGGGGGTTGCCTGACAATGCCACCTGGGGAGTTGCACCCTAGGAAATAAACTATAATAAAATTCCTCGGGCTACACAGGTTCGTTACGCTTTGAAATTTAAGGGGACGAGATGGACTTCCAATCAGTCAGCTTTTTTAACAGGTAGGAAGACTCAAGAAGACATTAGACGGGTCCTATACATAATAGATCAGATCCAAAAGCAGGGCCTGCGAGCTGTTACTGGTGAGCCTTGGCTGTGTGAATTGGAGATTTCTGTATCAAGTTCTTGGGAAACTGGGGTTCCAAGAAAAGTTAATACAGTGTATTCAAGGTCTCTACCAAGAACCTACGGCAAGGATAAAGATTAATGGTACTCGTCAAGGATGTGCCTAAGCGCTACATTGTTTGCTATGTTCATTGAGCCACTGGCACAAATGATCAGACAAAGTAACAATCTAAAAGGAATACATATAGGAGAGCAGGGACATCTAACAGGGCTTTTTGCTGATGATATTATTTTGGTTCTCCAAGACCCGGACAGAACCTTACCTCATTTCATGTTGATAATAGAAACCTATGGTAAATACACAGGCAACAAGTTAAACATAGCAAACACAGGAAAATATAAAATCAAATGGAATTCCAAGGTTATCAAATATTTGGGTGTGCTATTGGCAAAAGATCTTTTGAAAAGGTTTGAAATCAATTAGAATGCTATTATCAATAATCTATAAGAGATCTAAGAAGAGTTTATGATTATTTTTTTTTACCCTGTGCATCTTTTGTTTTGTTAGTAGTACTTGGCATTGCTCCAACACGAATAAACATGCTGCATCCCACTAGATGGCGCATTTGCCTTATTTACAAGCACCATGGTTATCAGAGCTGATTGCTGCCACTCTCAGCAAGGTCTACTAAGATTCCACAATCTATTACACCTCGTGAGCAAAACAGGCTACAGGTAAAATTAAACATCTTCAGTTGAGCAACTCAGGCAAGTTAAACTGATTTAAAAACAAACAAACACTATAATACTAGGAAAAGAATCCTCTATATGTCAATAAATACAACAGATTGAGTATTCATAAAAAAATGCTTACTTAAAACAAGAAAATCCAACAAACCAACAAGTGCAACACTAAAACGCAAACCAACAATCAAAATAATGCTTAATTGCCTTAGTTTCGTCCCACACTTATCAGCTTAGCTACTAAGAATAACACACATTATTCACCTGGACAGAAGGAGGTTCTGAGGAATGTGTTGGTCCTGGAGCTTCCTGGTCAGGATGTTTGGGAGATCCCTCTGGCTCAATGTCTGGAGCGCCGACATATTTTAGAATTGCTCCTGCAGAGACAAAGCTCATTAGATCATCAAGCAAAACAGATCAGAAGCGCATTTTCCTATTCTATTATTACAGTGATGTTGCAGTAATATAGGAAAATTAAAAATGAATTTGTTTTTAAATTAAACATTATGGTTGCAGTGTCCCTTTAAAGCTTTTACCCAATTACAAAACTGTCATTTTTAAGAGTTTTTGGCATTACTTTACACACTGTACTAGTTAAAGTAATAAAACTAAGATAAATGACCCACTGCCACAACAGTCTAAAATAGTCAACACCATGCCAAATAAAGTATTTCCATAAAATATTTCTTTGAATTATAAAACAGTAGCACATTTCTAATGAAGGGCCTACAAAATACAAACTAAGCTTAGTAAATTCATCCTAAGTTAAGGCTAAAATAACATTAAGAGTCAAATATGTGAGAGACAACTTCCACTGAACAATAACAGGGGACTGACTACAACAACAACGACAACAACATGCCCTCCCTCCCTGTTAGAATGTGAATGAACGGGTGTGGAGTCAATCAGTCATTCCCATGGCAGGATAGGCCAACTTGGCAGGATATGGTCAACTTTCATAAAACAAACAAAAACGCTGATTCATGACGAACAAATATTAGCCAGCCAGCTAACATTTATCCGACGCTAGCTAGCTAGCTGGCTAGCAGGACAAATAAACAAACTTGGGGTGGGGGGGACAACAGCGTTTCACCTCCACCTCTCCAGCCCACATCACAAACAAATAACTTACCTTTCCCCTTTGCAAGTTTTTCTTGATCAGTTTTCTTTTCCTTCCGTTTTTCCGCACCGCTGGGATAACTCCTTTTTGATGCCATAATGGTGTCTGTTTGTTTTTAATCCTCTCGCTAACGGGAACGAATGGTAGCTGTCAATCATTCACGTCATACCTGTGCGTCGCCGGCCCGCTCCGTCACAACCTGCGTGACAGTGCGGCAAGCCCCCAGAGTCCAAGATGGCGTCCCATTCCCTTCAATGAAGTTGCTCACCCAGCGCATGGCTCCCAAAAACTTTTTGACTTTCGCATTGATGAGATAATAGAGCATGCGCAGTTGTGTCAGTGTGGAGACCGTCACTGACAGACGTGCGCGCTCACGAACCGTACAAAATTCAACATGGAAATCAATGTATTTTTTACGGAACAACTGACAATTGTTGTTTGGAAATTTTAGAAATAATAATGATGATGATGATGATGATGATGATGATGATGATGATGATTATTATTATGATTATGATTATTATTATTATATTAATAAAATAGTATTATTATAATAATATACTATTATTTGTGTATTAAACAAGTGAGCAATGTGCCACTGAATAATAAATGATAATTCTTTGAAGCAACTCTCTTTGGAAAGCAGACAAAGTGATGAAAATGATTGGTCTATTTATTTCATCAGAACTAAAAAAAATAAAAAATAAAAACTCAACGATCTTGAAAGTTCCTCCCTTTCTCTTGCACCTGTCGATGTGTGTAGCTAACACAAATTTGCAAATATTTTGTCGTCCTCATGGAATTAAACAGCACACCATGTTAATTTATCAGCGAGTGCTCTCTCTTTTCATGCAATTCATCACGCTTAACATGTAATGCTGAATCATGAACGCTATGGAGCAAAAAATAATAATTACATAAACCACGAGTGAAATAAAATGTGTCATTTATTCAATAAAGATTTCATTCATTCATCTTCTATACCCGCTTATTCCTATTCAGGGTCACGGGGGTCTGCTGGAGCCTATCCCAGCTGTCTTCGGGTGAAGGCAGGGTGACACCCTGGACAAGTCGCCAGTTCATCGAAGGGCCACATAGAGACAAACAACCATTCACACTCACATGCACACCTACGGACAATTTAGAACGTTCAATTGACCTCACATGCATGTTTTTGGAGTGTGGGAGGAAGCCGGAGAGAACCCACGCAGACACAGGGAAAACATGCAAACTCCACACAGAAAGGTCCCAGGTCCAGGCCCCGGAATCAAACCCACGACCTTCTTGCTGTGAGGCGGCAGCGCTAACCACTGCACCACCGACTATTTTATTGCTTAGTTGAAAATGCCATTTTATTTCATT
Organism: Nelusetta ayraudi; assembly: GCF_046127955.1. Classification (NCBI taxonomy): domain Eukaryota; kingdom Metazoa; phylum Chordata; class Actinopteri; order Tetraodontiformes; family Monacanthidae; genus Nelusetta; species Nelusetta ayraudi. Next base: position 3,007,773 of record NW_027466095.1, read on the forward strand.
TCACAAAGCATATCATTATTTCATCATGCATTTAATTGTTTTGTGGTCGTGTGTTTTAGTGCTTCATAATTGTATTCTGTTGTCAAATTTGCCCATCAAAGTCAGATTAGTAATCCTGTACATCAGTTTAAGGAAAACCAATTCTAGGTAATGGATTGCAGATCTTGTAGTGACCTGTTACAATGGAAAGAAATGTATACATAATAAGTACGTCTGTGTGCCCGATATTTTAGCTAACACTAAACTTTCTGCACAACTGTCTGCATTGTGCTTTTTCTTCGGCCACAGAGAACAGAAACGTCTGTAGTTCTTTGTTCACCCATGGTACAGTTTCATAAGCTTTTCAGTTTTTAATACGTGTCAATGTAAAAATCCACACGCGAGGCATTTAAAAATGGCGGTTTTGGTCTTTCGTGAAAGACTGCCTTTGGCCAATCAGTGTCCTGAACGTTGCTACGTCACCCTTATGGTCTCAGCTCTGCTCGCTTCGAACCCCAACGAGGCAGGTACCAAAATCCTAACCCCTGGGAACGTGACAATTGTTTTTTTCAATTGAAGTTTTTGTTATTTTGTTTGTTTTCGTTAACTATTATAACCGTGGTCAGGACCTCCAGTGAGAAGATCCACTGGAGGACATTTAGAGCAAACAGTCAGACAACAGCAGCTTCACCACATCAGCTGAAAAATGGAGTTTGGATGCTTTCAGCTTCAAGTTGTGGACAGAAAATGATGCTCACACTGTCACACTGATGTTTTCTTCTCCAATCTTCTCTCAGCTCCAGAGGTTGGTGGTCTGCAGGAGCTTCTACAGCAGCAGAAGATCAGTCTGGAGAGGAGATGTGAACGTGTGACTGAAGGTGAAGAAGCAGGAAATCAAACTCTCCTCAACAGCATCTACACTGAGCTCTACATCACTGAGGGACTGAGTGAGGAGGTCAACAGAGAGCATGAGGTCAAACAGCTGGAGACCAAGAAGACCAAGAAGACCAAGGAGATCCTCCACGACCGTCCAATCAGGTGCAGCCAGATCTTTGAAGCCTCACCTGAGCAGCAGGGACTCAGGGAGTCAGAGTGGTGCTGACCAGGTCTCTGGGCTGGACTGGGAAGCCTTGGGGTCCCACTGGAGGAGCTGGAGGAGGTGACTGGGTCCAGGGAAGTCTGGGGGTCTCTGCTGAGGCTGCTGCCCCCGAGACCTGACTCCGGATACGGCAGTAGAAGATGGATGGATGGATGGATGGATGGATGGATGCCAGGTGATAGAACATTTCATAAAAACAGACTCTGCATTATAACTTCTATTACACTCTAAAAAACTCACTCCAATATAACTGCACTCGTCCTTCTCTCACATTACATTGGATCACAATGACCAAACAACACAACAAAGACAATGATCCAACTGTGCTGCCACGTCCAGACTCAGTGTAGGTCTGTAGGCCTCTTGGACCTTCATGTGAACCACTGCGTGTTGACTGGAGGTGAAACATGACTGACTGCTGTCCTCCTACCTGGACAATGCAATCTCACTTTCATTCTGCTGCAGATGGCCATTTTCATTTTACACCGTCCAAATTTACAGCTCAGGGCGCTGGGACGAATTCCAAATTGTGTGCAGATACAGGCGTACACTTCAAATAATTATGAGAAAAATCCAACGTAAAGAGAGCACTTCCATTAGGAAATAGTCAACATGAAATTTCGTCTTCTACTGACACCTGCTGGTCAAATTGAATAGTTGCAAATATTGTGAAGAAATTGTCATCTAATTCTAGTCCTAAACAATATGGCCATTCGAAGTCAAGTATTAAGACAATTAATCAGGTTTGTACTGCTTGATTGAACACATTCATCCCATTCCAGTGCACTAAAACCCACTTCCCTTCAGGACCGTGTCAGCGAAGCCAAAACTTCCTTGAGTGACGCTGTTTCCCAGCATGCAATGCGAGCTAGCGATTCACAATACTATTCCATCACAAACATGGATGTAAAAAATAAAAAGGGACGAAAAATGAAACTTCAGGAACAGCAACCATTGCAATACAAGCAGAACTGGGCCGAAGTTTTATATGATGTACACCATAATACAGCCTTCTGGTGGACAAGCCATGCTATTTAATCCATGTCTACCTATGGCACTTCCGTGGGTAGAAACTCGTCGTAGAGGTCACGTGCTGGGTGCTCGTCACCCCACCAACCTCCTCGGAGAAGGTCTAACAGGAGAAGCTTGCTGGCGGAAATTATGCACTACAAATGGATGTGACGCTAATGAGTGCGATGGATGAGGTAGAGCAATGCTCCAGAACCCGATTCAGACTACTCTCCCTCCACTTTTTTTGTTTTGTATGAGCGTTTAAAAAAAACAACATAATGATAATCGAATAAGCTTTAGTTTATTAATCAGAATTAAAACAAGTAGGTTTTGCCCTTACAAGGTTGTAGTTTTGTTATAGATGAGTTCCTTTGTTGTAGTTTGGCGCTTGAAAAACTATATATGGGATGTACCATGACCTGAGGGATTTCCTCATCCCATCCCAGCTTGGTTCTGATGCTGAATGTGAATGTATCTTGCTGTACATCCCACTGAGCTCCAAGGGCCCTCTCCATAGGGAGCTGGTCTCTGTCAAGGTTAAGTGTTTTTACCTCTTTAGCTCTCTGCTCTTCAGGAATGGCGGCCACCACCGAGCGATGATTGATGACGAGAAAACCGAATTATTGCTTAGTCCGATTAAGCTCTGCATGTAAACGCACTGATTGATTAACATGGGCGCTGAATGGAAGCGCTCGGCGCGGCGGCGCTTCGCTTCGCAGCGCTTCACTTTGCGGTGCTTCCACGTCCAGTGTGAACCGGGCGTAACTTTTCAACATTTTGACGTGGCAGATGCGGGACGATCGTTTTCTATCAGGAGTGTGCACTACATAATCTGTATCGGAAAGTTTGCGCTCCACGACATACGGACCAGAAAAACCAGCCTGCAAACGGGAACCGGGTAACGGCAACAATACCAACACTCGGTCGCCTGTCTCAAAAACTCGAGCCACAGCTTTCTTGTCAAACTGCCGCTTCATTTTAGACTGGCTGGCGACAAGAGTTTTGTGAGCAGTTTCACAAGCACGATGCAAGCATTCACGAAAAAAAAAAGACGTAATCTAACACATTATTCTCTACTCATTTAACATCGGAAAGCCACTTACCCCTTAACAGACGCGAGGGTCCTCTCACCGAACACTAAATCAGCTGGGCTGAACCCGAGGGACTCCCACACATACATCGACGACTGAAGATACACTTTATGCTGCGGAACCATCACTGTGCTCACTGTGCCCCCCCCCCCCCCCCCCCACACACACACACACACACACACTAAAATATAGAATTGCAGTAGGTTGGTTTTGTTGCTCTTGGTTATCCGTTAGTTTTTTGAGAGTTAGTAGTAGATAGATCCGTAGATAGTAAGTTTGATAGATGGATAGAAATAGATAAGTTAGTTAAAGTTACACACACACACGCACATATATATATATATTTATTAACCTCTTTCAATGAACTCCAAAAAACTCACCTGTATCAGATACCCTGCAAGGGCAACGATCTTGTCTCAGACCTTCCCCCGGTGGAGTGACGCACAACCAGCACGTGACCTCTACGATGACCTTCCACCCACGGAAGTGCCATAGGAGGACACGGCTTAAATAGTATGGCTTGTCCACCAGAAGGCTGTATTATGGTGTACATAATATAAAACTTATATAAAACTTCGGCCCAGTTCTGCTTGTATTGCAATGGTTGGTGTTCCTGAAGTTTCATTTTTCGTCCCTTTTTATTTTTTACATCCATGTTTGTGATGAAATAGTATTGTGAATCGCTAGCTCGCATTGCATGCTGGGAAACAGCGTCACTCAAGGAAGTTTTGGCTTCGCTGACACGGTCCTGAAGGGAAGTGGGTTTTAGTGCACTAGAACGTGATGAATGTGTTCAATCAAGCAGTACAAACCTGATTAATTGTCTTAATACTTGACTTCGAATGGCCATATTGTTTAGGATTAGAATTAGATGACAATTTCTTCACAATATTTGCAACTATTCAATTTGACCAGCAGGTGTCAGTAGAAGACGAAATTTCATGTTGACTATTTCCTAATGGAAGTGCTCTCTTTACGTTGGATTTTTCTCATAATTATTTGAAGTGTAGGCCTGTAGTTGATGAGGAATCACGGTGTGCTAACACTACTCAAACAGCTTAGATGAAAAAAAGGGAGTGTGATTTGGGTTTGTGGTACATTATGACAATCTTGGACTTGCAAGACTGAGGCGACGGTTCAATTCCCATCAATGTGTATTATATATGTGTTATTTAGCTCATCTATTCTACATTTTAAATAGATCACATTTGACATCTGACCCACTGAACACTTACTATTGAACATATTTTTAAACTATGGGCTATTTAGTCTTGTTTTAGGATATAATATAATTCATTGCACAAACTGTCAGGCTAAGTATAAGAGCTATAGTCTACTACAATCAGTCGTGCCAAAAAAGAGACATTGTCTTTATTTTTCATTTTTATTTTATTGTGTCAGCATTGAACCATACAAGCATGTAGTGTTGTCCAACAAGAATGCATGGCGAGTCAAATCCCAAACAACCTATGAAACAATGAACACGTTTCCATTGCACTTCATTTTATTGAGCACTAGATGACCTCCTCGAGCACTGTGTCATTGAAG
>NW_027466095.1:3017500-3105000 GCF_046127955.1 Nelusetta ayraudi
AGCCTCCACAGTGGCGTGCTGCAGTCAGGATGAGACGAACAAGGTGAATGGATGGACGGATTGATGAGCCCAGCGAGCCTCCACCATCCACAGACAAGCCAGTCCCATTTTCCACCCAGAAGGATGTCTCTTCCATCTATCTTTGCCTGCCAGGGAAATGCAACCAAACATAGTAATTACAGATGGTGTTGTCTCTGTTAAAGTGACACACATGAAAAAAACAAAAAAAAAAAACAACTTGTGATTCATGTTCATGACAATAACAATCAAACAGATTTTCTTCATTCTTCCAATGAGTTTCGCAAACAAACATGGAATTTTCCCTGGATCATACTAATACTTTTGTATATTATATAAAGGAAATTATAAAAGTCATTAACACATTTGTGGTGGTTCTATATTAAAGGAGATAGTCAAACGTAAACACGTCCAGTGTTACACTGTAGAATGGACATGTAAATGATTACAACTTTCTTGACTACTCTGCTTGTACACAAGTAAACGGGGTCCTGTTTTTCAGTCAATAAATACTGTTCAGAACCGAAATGATGAGTATGTCATCTGTGAAAGAGTAAAAAGCATGTTGGAGGCCAGATTTAGCACTTGGCCTACCACCTTAGCACAGTAGTACAGGAAATTAGTCTACAAACAATGGACATTGTCATACGCAATGCCCATACAATGACACTGTCCCCTTAATACGATGCTTTAGAGCAGGGGTGTCCAAACTACAGCCCACGTGCCAACTGCGGCCCGCAGTCCATTTTTAATTGGCCCGCAAGAAATGTTATAAATAGAATAGAATATGGCCCGCACTTCAACTTTTGCCTGAGTGTATTGCACTTCTTCAGTTTAACACCAGGGGGAGCTGCTCAACACTGAGTGCAATGCAGTTCCCACTTTAAGTGAGTAAAAAATATATTCCACAGTACCCGTGTGTTAATAAGCATGCATGTGCAGGTACACATGCAACAAATATCAATAATGCGCATTAATTCTGTCACTACCCTGCTTTTGCGCACCACTTTCTTAGATGCGTTTTTCTTGTTAACACAGAGTGCACACCGCTGTGCACAGCGTACACACTGCACACGCAAAGTCAGCTGATCTCATCTGATGCAGATTTCCTCCTTGATCAAGTGACATTTGTCAGGATTTTTGACACGAGTGGCGTCGGATCAGCACCGCAGCTGGATGGCCCGGTTTACACACCCAGCGCAGCTGACACTCACCAGAATAATGCAGCACTCCTGTTATTAAGTCCAGTTCAGTCTGTTAATGTTGACAACCGTTTCAAACGAACGTTAATAGCTGTATTGCTTTTTTTTTTTTTTTTTTTTTTTTTCCCCTTGTCCGGTCTGGCCATAATGACAAGCAGAAGTGTCTCTGAATGTCTATGATGGCTGACAGATTTTATTCTCAGAGGTAGATCTTGAGAGTGTGAGCCACGTGGGTGGTTTCAGGAGCTACCTCTTCAGTGGTTTTATTATAATGTTCTTGGTGACATTCTGGCCATGACTGGACTGAGGGGGATAGATAGGGGAAATGAGTGTGTGTGTGTGTGTGTGTGTGTGTGTGTGTGTGGGGGGGGGGGGGGGATGATGAGATGATGAGAGGGATAGAGAGAGAGGAGTAGAGGAGGCAACTGGCAACAATATACAATTGTGTTAAAAGAGAACAAAACAGATCGTAAATGTGCATAGCTAATTGTCAGATAGTGCATATATACCCATACAAACATACATGCGAGTTCATACAGTGATGTTAATAATAATAGCGATGATAATAATAGCAACGTTAATAGTAATAATAATAATAATAGTTATAATAATAATAATAATAATAATAATAATAATAATGTTGATAGTAATAATAACGATGATAATAATCTACTCTTGGATCAATAAGACAATAAGCTATGCAATAGTGTACAACAGTGTACCCGCGCTTGTGTATATTTGTGTGTGTGTGTGCGTGTGTGCGGGTGTGTGTGTATATTTGCATGTGTGTATACTTGTGTGTGTGTGCATGTTTGCAACTGTGTATACGTGTGTGTGTGCGTGTGTGTGCGTGTGTGTGTGTGTGTGTGTGTGTGTGTGTATGGATGTGGTGGTGTGTGTATGGATGTGGTGGTGTGTGTACCTGAATGTGGGAGTGGGTGTGTTTAAGTACGTCACTGGAAGTAGGCTGCCAATTAGTGCAGTCTCCGAGGCAGCAACCGCCCCAAGCCAGTGACGAGCCGGGGGGGGGGGCCCGGACACGGCATACCCACCGCAAAGCCGGCCAGGAAGAGGCCCGGAGCAGCAGGCCCCCGGGCCGGAGGGCACCCGCCCCACGAGGAGCCAGGGCAGGATGACAGGGAGGCAGATACCCCAAGGAGAAGGGACACCACCCAGGGCGGACAGGCAGCAGAGCCCGGCCCCCGGACGGGGGCCCCCCAGGGCAAGCGAGACCAGACTCATCCCCATGACAGGACCCAGCCCCTTCACCCACCGGGAGGATCGGTACCCAAGGCAGGCCCGGGCACCCAGAGGCCCCCCCCCTACGGACCCAGTATGGCGCATCAACCGGCCCCCTCCACCCCCCACACACAGTACAATAGCTGCATTGCTAAGCCTAATAACTTAAATAACAAGCTTGAAATTTACCCGTCCCATTTTTCCCTTTATTGTTTTTTCTCTGTACTGTAAATCTTATGTCTAAGAAGAAATCTGAGGCTGCTGTTCTGAGAATGAGCTACCAAAGCTTTTTCTGAATAAATCAATAAAGATCCATTTATGGAAAGCTGTGATGAAGGCAGTTTTGTCTTTGATTATATTCAACAGTGTAACATATTTGACCACTTTTAATTGATTTTTCTAACTTTAAAACACTAAAGTTAAGGCTGTATACCTAATTTCTAGTAAGTGGCCCAGCTTACACAACAAGTAGTGACTCAAAAGTAATTGGAGGGTGCTACATAGAAGCGGTACAGCGTTTTGGGGGGTGCCCTAGAGTTGTCTTGGAACCGAAAATGGCCATGTTAGAGGCTTCCAGCGTTTCCTCGTCCCTGTTCAACCAGACGACACCCTCGATAGTTACTTGGAGGGGGCCAGCACCGCCAATCAAATAATTGAATATTGGTGGGGTTTCCTGCGTGGCCAGCGCATGGAGTTCTGGTTAGCCTTGTTATCAGACCTCAGAGACAACGGGCATTTTGATGGCGAGTTTCTGGACAAAAGTCTCCTGCAGTTTTGTTGTATGGGCCTCCATACAGGTGAGTTCATGAATAATGTTTTATTTTCATTTTGTGCGCATGTGTATGTGAGTGAGAGAGAGGGGAGGGAGGACAGAAACTGGAAAGGGGGTGTTGGGAAGACAGACAGACAGAGACGGGAGGAAAGGAAAAAGAATGCTAAAGAGAAGGGGTAGAAAAGGGAAAGGAACAGAGATGGAAGGGGAGAGAGATGGAACAGAAGGGTAGAAACAGAGAGGATAAGAGATGGGGAGAAAGAGGGGGAGGGGTGAACAGTGACAGGGAGGGAGGGAGAGGGTGGGGTTGCTCATGTGTGAATGCTGTAATTTAGTGTTTTATTTATGTTCTGCTGGCACAGCTCTTCCTAAATGTATACATTTTCTACAGGATGAGTTCGATGACACTGCACAGGTGTGGAATGCACACAACATAAGAAAATGAAAATGCATATAGGAATATTTATTAATGATTTTAATTATGAGTCAAATAATGCAGCTTCGTTCTTAAAATGAAAAAGCATTCTGCTATTGCTTTTTCATTTTTGAATTTTACATTTCATATTGAATTTTGGTAACTCTTTGCTGGTGCATGTTTTGAAAATTAAATCTCAAATGTGTTTTCCTTTTTCTTTTGAATTAAGTACAAGAATGAGCAGTCTTGAAGAAGAAAATGAAAATGCAGATTGAATGACTTATTAACCATTTTAATTATGAGTCAAATAATGCAGCTTCGTTCTTAAAATTTAAAAGCATTTCTGCTATTATATTCTTATTTTAATTTGGATTATGGTAACTGCTTCCATATAAAACAAATACATCCATAAATATATACAATATGAGAATTGTTTCTTGCAAGAGCTGTACTTCAACCCATGACCATCGATAAAAGTGTACACATCTAATCGTAAACAATCTGCTGCAACCTGAATTTCCACTTCTGTGTCTACCAGTCACAGCTTGACTGATGGCTCTGAAGAAGCAGTTTCCATCAGCCTCTACATTCTCGTTTGTACACGGCGAACCTAATGGGCCATTGCAATCAGAAATTGGAAAACTCGCACGGTCCAAATGAACCTTCAAGTTTTTGCAAAGGTCTAAACAAACATCAACATCAAGGGGAGAGAAGTTACACTCTTCATTTGTCACAGCACTGACAAACTCTACGTCAGAATTATCCATGTCAAAGTGAGGAGTTTTGCTCTTCTGAAGTGACTCACTGTTGCCAGCTGGTGCTGGAATTTTAAACCGTGACCGGTTTCGCCTTGATGAAAAGAACCATGCAGAACCTTGGCTAATCTAATACCAGTGCCATGATCTGCCACTGCATCTTCACTAGTACTAACTGATGATGGATCACAAATCACATGTGCGAGGCGTAGAACGAGCGGAGCAGTCAGAGGCAACAGAAGAAGAAAGAAAAGCCTCCTTAGCTTAGTTGATCTTCTGTGTTGCCTCCTGGACGGTGCTGGCCTCCTCTGGCTTGGTGCTGGCAACCACGGGAGCCACAGGAACCACGGGCACAGCTCTGGTCATCTGTGGCGTCGCCTCCACCTGATTAAAATAAGAAAGATGTGATTTTATGCCAATAAACATAGAAAGGAAAACACTAGGCTTTACACGATCACGATTTTTGTGCCGATCACCGATCAGTGAGTTTAAATAAACCGATCACCGATCACCAATCCGATCACGTTAGGGGCAATAAATACTTGTTTCTGTACACCCCTTTGCCTTCTCACGAGCACCGTCTAAAGTTGTTTGCTTTGGCATCCGTTTCAGAGTTTGCTTTTCTTTTTCTTTCTCCGCGCTGCGTTTCTTGAACTCGACATGCTCCTCCGTGTGTATCTTTTCCAAGTGCCTGATTAAATTTGTGGTGTTGAAATTTTTTGCCAAAGTTCCCCCGCGAGGTACTGTAGCGTTGCATATATTGCAGATTCAAAGAAACTTTATTGTCCGTCACATAGCGACAGTACTCAAAACAGGAAGAGGCATGAAGACGAAAATGAAGGTTTTTGAATCATGAATCATTAGCTCTCGGTGTTATGCCCCGGCCTAGGGGGAACCAGGACACAACATAAAGGCTCCCCCCCTTCTCCCAGCTCTCAAATTAGACAAAGGTGCTTCGTCCACAGGATGGTTTTTATTAAACGTCACCATCATTGCACTGGCGTCAGGGAGGGCATGGCCAAAACAACAAACAAAATGGCTCTCTTATGGATCTTACCTATGAAGAAAACAATCAAATAAATGTCAGTCAAACTAACCTCCTTAACCAAAACACAGGAGAAAAGGGGAACAACACAAATGGCTTCCCTCCCCTACGGGCTACGTGGACACAAAGGGAACTGAAATAGATTACAAAACAGAATTAATGGCTGAACACAGAATGCTGCTGCTGCGGCACATGGCCTCTGGTTGGGAGCTGGGAGAAGGACAAAGAGACCGAGGTGTTGAAGTCCTCCTCCTTAAATATTGGCACCAGCCAATCACCTTTCTGCACCTGGAACAAGCAAAAAAAAGGGAACACAGGATCTACTGTGCCATCTAGTGCCCAAACGGACACACAGCAGACAAAAGGAACTGACAACAATGTAAACCCAAATCTATACATTTACATAACACTCGGATACAAACAAATAAACATGTCGATGCTGTGAAACTACTTTGGAGGAAATGAGACAGATTAAAAAAGTTTCAACACGACCATGACGTCATTGATCGGCGATTCATGACATGACGCCCGATCATGAACGTTTCAAAAAATGCCAAATATCGGCCGATCCGATACAGCCGATAAGATCGGTGTAAAGCCTAGAAAACACACACAGGTGATGAAGTGGAAATGAATAAGTACAAACCTGCTGCACTGCTGTGACATTGCTGGAGGCAGACTCAGTCATGTGGACAGTTGAACGTGTTGCCCACACCTGCAAATACAAGGACACAAAGTAACGTTTAAAGAACTGCATTTATTGTCCTATCACAAAGATGCACACAATGAAATACACATATCCCAAATACCAACATGTCACTGGTTTGTTTTGGTTTTTGAGGCAACGCGTGCTGATCGACGTCTCAGGCTGGACATCTGGAAGAACATAAAGAAATTAATTCATAAACAAAGTAACACACGAATTAAACTGTACATGTACTGTACATATGTGATCTTGTGTTGTGTTGAAAACAGCTGGGAGCCACAACAAGTTATATAGAGACAGGGTCGTCACAATATGTGACTGAAAAAGAAAAAAATAGCCATAAAAAGGAAAATGCCTGTGATCTTGCATTTATTCCAAAACTTTGTATAATGTACAAACAAACGTGCACTGCACAAGCAAACATATTAAAGTGCATGAACATTAATAACTTTCATGTAAACAAGGACAGTGCTTTCTGGTAATGTAAAGTCAGTAGCAACTTGTCTTATCTCAACTTGGGGACTTGGGATATACAAACCGACGGGAAGATGAGAGAGGGAAAAAAATCCTTTCACTGCCCCGATTCTGAAAATCAATAAAAAAAAAAAATGATGCAGACAAAATAAATAAATAAATAAACGCGTCCCCAAAATATACGGGACAAAGTGAAGTGCGTCCCCAATCAGTTCATTACGGGACAGGCTTTTTAGTTGCCAAATATGGGACAATCGCGTATTTTACGGGAGGGTTGGCAACCCTATCTAGACCACAGACGGAAATTAAATGAGGTTTTGTCATTTTCCATAAAAAACGGGACAAATTGTGTCCCGGGAGAGATTTTATCTTTCCCGGGACAGGTGGTGAAAAAAGAAAACAATTCTGGGAAAAACGGGACGGGTGATAGCGAACGAGGCAGCTCTGCAGATTCGTAGTGTTGCCATTGTATTTTACCTTCGCAAAACCGTTGTTGCACATTGCATATTCTTTATGAAGTTTCCTCCCGTCATCCGTCTCGTAAAAGCCAAAGTGGGTCCATACTTTAGAGTGGTAACTTGCGGGTGGGTCTTTGATTTATTTTCCGTTGTTGGTATTTTCCGCCGTTCTTGCATGTGCTCTTCCGTTGTCAACTCGTCTTATTCACCGGCCACTGCTTACGCCTACTTGACTCTTACGGGATGAGCGCCCCCACAAACAGGACAGGAGAGATTAAGCCTTAGCCTCACTGAACCACACGGGATTGGACGCGATGTCTGTGTGAAATGCAGTCTCAACAGCTGTTGGTACTGTCTATAAAAAAAAGAGGAGAGGAAATAAGAGTCAACTTAGGATAAGTGTTCATTTTTAAAATAAAAAGTTGCACAGTTTGACAAATACACGATTGGGGGGGGGGAAAAAAGAGGGATGAACAGGTTACCTCAACCTCCTGTCCAACAAGAGTTCATTCAGGAGCAGGTCCATACACTGGCATGTGGACAGGACCTGTCACAACCACTCTGGGAGACACCCTGGGCGATGATTGGTTGTGGCACAACACCCCTGGCCTAGGTGAAGGGGGTGCGAGCTGATGGAGCACTGCAGCATGCAGACGCTCCACCAAAATCAGTCCTGAGGTGCACCTGAACAGAAAACAACATGTTAACACATATTTGTCATATCAAATGAAGAGCAAGTAAGGCTGAAGAAGGCAAAACTTACACCATCATAACACCACCATGTACAGCTGACGAAGGGGGAGGTGATCGGCCATATACACAAATGTTACACCTGGAAGAAGTGTCACATAATCAATTATGTAATCACACAATTCTAAGAAATATCTGTTAGCACAGTGTCACTGAAGAGAAAAAAATACAACAAAAATATGTATTTTACACACCCATGCGTGCAGCAACACGATGATATACTTGACGTAGCGCTGTTTGTAGTTCTGGCTTGACAGTCAGGCGAGGTGGAAAGTCAAGCACAAACACCTACAAAATAGTTGTATAAAAAAAAAAACCCAAACAAACATAAAAATGCAAAATAAATTCATGAATATTCATGTTATTGAACTATGGATCATGGAATTACTTGATATTGATAAAACAAAGTGGCGATGACATTCATGTGTTCAAATTTGTTTGTCACAGCAGATAAACAAACCTTGGGCCAGCGGTCCAACACAGTTGCCAGTAGCGCAGCAAAATCCTGGGCGGAGTCTGTTACAAGCCCGTGTTCAAGGTTGTTGCCCGGGGCGAGAACACAAAACCATCCACAAGTGGACAGAGATGTGAGTCTCCCACCACCAGAACAAAAACATAAAGAAAGTCGTGGCTTGACAAAATCACGACCCATACCTTCTTGTCTGGTTGCTGGGCCTTAAGAACGAACTTGCACTGTTTTGTCAGTCAGGAGCAAAATGGGCCATCTTCGCACCCAGGTCGCTGACCAGTACTGCGCCCTGTGTAAATTGACAAAAAAGAAAAATCTAAATATGTTTTTGTAAGATTTATTTGGAATACAACATAACAACACAGGCAGAACATGAAATCATGAACGTGGAAGTACTCACGACGTTCAAAGTCCTTCCGAGGTGGAAAAGGTGTCCAATCCCGTTTTTGCTCCAGGCGTCGTTTCATGGCCAGAGAGCGACGGAATGCCTTGGTGTTCGGCATCTGAACAATGAAATGAAAGATTGTGTCATTTCCAATGAAGGACAATGATAACACAAGTTTACAGAAAAAAGTGATGTTTTCTCACACACGACATCAAAACACAGAAAGGTTTCTGTACCTTTGCAGCTGGAGACGATGAGCTTAAATCAATAAAGCAAAAGAAAATGTGTATGTGTACTCTTGGACCCTAACCCTAATGCCATACAAGTCTATGGGGTGAAATCTCAACTTTGTCCTACAGATATGGGGCCACTTGCTTTTTCATCAGGAGCCCCCAAGAAGCGCCCACGCCAAATTTGGGGCTTCTTGTCCTTGAGGAACCCGAAACCCTAACCCTAATTTCAGCTAACCCTAACCCTAACCCTAACCCTAGTTTCAACCTTATTGTTAACCCTAATTCAATGCAAGTCTATGGGCTGAATTTTCAACTTTGTCCAAGAGACATGGGGCCACTTGCTTTTTCATCAGGAGCCCCCAAGAAGCGCCCACGCCAAATTTGGGGCTTCTGGTCCTTGAGGAACCCCGAAACCCTAACCCGAATTTCAGCTAACCCTAACCCTAACCCTAGTTTCAGCCTTATTGTTAACCCTAATTCAATGCAAGTCTATGGGGTGAATTTTCAACTTTGTCCTAGAGACATGGGGCCACTTGCTCTTTCATCAGGAGCCCCCAAGAAGCGCCCACGCTAGATTTGGGGCTTCTAGCCAATGAGGAAAAATTTGGAGCAGACACTTAAGGCACTTAAGATCCTCAAAGGACTGTTGCCACTCACTAGACCAAACAAATGGTTTCAATGGACTGGTTAATTCTTCTCTCGTGGCCGGCAGCTCCACTGCCTTGGTGTTGGAGATGCCCGCTCCGGGGCGCCGCCAGGAATTTTGGGCCCCCTTCAAAAAAACAAAAACAAATGGGCCTCCTTTGCGCAGCGCTTGTCAAAAGCTTCACATCACTCAAAAAATACAGTATAGTTCAATAATAGTGCTTGAGTCCATCTTGACAGTGTCAATGTATTTTTATTGTGAATTCTACACAAAGCAAACTCTTAACATTTATGAATGTTTCATGAAAAAACACTTGATGTCTCTCGGACAAAGTTGAGCTTTGACCTTCATAGACTTGCACTGCATTAGGGTTTAGTGATAAGGCTGGAATTAGAGTGAGGGTTTTGGGGTTCCTCATGGGCTAGAAGCCCCAAATTTGGCGTGGGTGTGTCCAGGAGGATCCTGATGAACCTGAAAGTGGCCCCATGTCCCAAGGATAAAGTTTACCTTTGACCCTCATAGACTTGTATGGCATTAGGGTTATCGATAAGCGATACAAACCTGGTGAGTTTAGGACTTAGTGACTCTACGTACATGAATGTATGGGGTACCCCGTCCTTACCTTGTTCCAACCTTCCCTCCACAAACCTGGCTGTCCAGTGCCGAAGTCAAAGTGAGAGAGAGAACAAAGAAGGAGGAGGGCCTGTGACGCCGCTGCTGATTGGCTCGTTGGTCGGTTGAATGAGACAATTCTAGAGCTCCCCTCGGTGCCCACACACTGCAAAATATATCTAAGAAATAAACACTTAAATTGAGAAAGAACAGGCTAGAAACAAGTCAAATTATCTGCCAATGCAGTAAGATATTTAGACTTGGTAAGATTTCTTAAAATAAGACGATATATCTAGGCATTTGAAGAATGGAAAAACTCTTGAAATAAACAGTAAAGCACTCATTCCAAGGACTGTACTAAGTCAAATAAACTTGATACTAGCTTCTCAATTCTTTTTTCACGTTTGCTTCTTTCTTAATTTGAATGAAAAGATCTTAAAACCAGACCTACTAACAGTGCAATTCTTCTTAATTTAAGTTTTCACAATATTAGCTTTTTTTTCTCAAAATGAGACAAAGCATCCACCCCCCCTACGCCCATTCCCCCCAAAAAAAAAATAATTCAGCAAACAGAATTAATATTGTCAACAACTATTTATTCACTTAAATTGCTGACAGTGCCTTCACTGCCTTGTAATAAAAACGTCACTAAGGCATTGCATCTTAAAACAACCTCAAGCAATCATTTCTAGAACGCAAGTAAAAATTGTTACAATATTCACCGTCATCATTATTGAATATGGATTCAGATTCCCTGACACTCAGTTACACAAAAAAAAAAAAAAAACAGCATGGGGACAGCATATAGTGTTGATATATACTGATAACATGTTTGTTCCAACAGACTCCCACCCACCCTCAAGTTACAACTACCAGGGGAGTGTATCACTACCTATGCCTAGTACACAGCTCTACTCCCCAATAAAATCTTTCCATTCTGCCATGGTCTTTTTTGTATGAGGCTGTGGTGTCTCACTCATGGATAGTGTCCTGTAGCACTTCTGTCTGAATGACAGAGAGAAGGGTTGCCACACACTTTTGGATATGTGAGGTGCAGGGCATAGTAGTAACCCATCAGATGAAGCAGACCGTCACTCAAGTCTTCCGTGGCTCCAAGACAGATGAGACAGCGGGTTCCATCAAACAGCAACACAGGGGTGCAGAAAGACCTCTTCTGCGAGTACATTGTGGGATCTTCAGTTGGCTAAAGAAAAAGAAGCTGGGGTCGGGGTTTGCCCATGTCTAGTATAGACAACATATTGTGGAGGAGCAGGAAGCTGTAGGGTCCTCTTTGGGCTGCTTTTCACCAAAGGAGTGGATGTCTGAGGACAGATTGAAGATGTTCCTCCTGGTGAAGACACAGTTCCTGGCTTCATTCGGGGCAGCCTTGTCTGGTACGGTGGAATTCTCAGCCGAGAGGAAACCAGATCCAAAACATTATGAACAAGAGAGAAACAATAGACCCAATTAGGAAAAAAGAAAAGAAAAAGTGTTATGCTCGATGTTTTCAGAGCAAAGTAGGTAACCAATCACATCTACACTAATAAGGGCCCAAATCCGTTTCCTCCTGAGAAAGTGTTCTGGTCCAGGAAAAAGGTCTCTCAAATCATCACGACGGAGGGTGTGGAGCAAGACTTCATCGATGTTGGCAGCTATAAAGACAGTCCAATCATTAACAAACCTTTTACACTTAACAACTCATACATTTTTTTTAACTAATGAATTTAATTCAACTTGACAAGTCAAACCAAGTTTGTTTTGTGCCAATTTCTGTTATCAGAATTAATTGTAAATGCAATTCAGTTTAGACATTTTGTCTCAAATTTGTAAAATACTTCTTTTTGAAATCAGTGTCAGCATACAGTTATTTTAATTACTTAGCGGACAAATCACAGTAATGGAAATTTTTTCATACCTACACATGACATACCATTTAAAATTGATACTGTGACATCATCCAGCTCATCCATTATTGGCCCCGGTTTGGATGTCCATTTAATTTCTCCTCAATCTGGCAGGGAAAAAAAATCATCATATTAAGGTCACAATTAGGACAAGCTAGCCTTCCGACTCAAGATCCGTTTTTTTACAATGCCCATCTGCCATGGATCCCAAAGTTCCCATGCAATTAAAAGTTGTGACAACTTATCTGAATGATAACCCTAGACAGCTCAACGGATTGCTAGTCATACAGACAACAATCAAAATTGGAGTGAAACTTGTAACCACAATGCCTGCAACATGGTGGTACTTATGGTAATAATCATCAAATACCAGTGTTCTTTGTGACAAAATGACAACATCTGATAGGATTGTGCCACCTTGAACTGCAATCAACTTAAATTTTAATAAAAACAAGCAAATTGCACCTAAACTATATCTTCAATCAATCCAATTTGAGCACCCTCTACCCCATAAACTGAAGATACTGCAATACAAACTTGGTAGTACAGTATTTCGTCATGCCACATATAACTAGGAATGATAATTGCTTGTTCACATGACTAGAATTGCAGTACATCAATCCAATACAAAATACACACTTGTCATCAAGCTCATAAATCCATCGAGTTGAGATGAGCACGTGCACGGAGTCGGACTCCGTGAGTTCACATAAACAGAGCATTGCGTTTGCATTAATTATGCACGGCTATCGAGCAAGAAGCCGAGTCCGATTTGGTGCACACAACCACACTATAATGCCTCTCAATGTCCTAACCCATGCCACGCAACACAAACGTGAGGGACCGATTTGAGTTTCTCACGGGACCAGCAGTGAAGTCACAACCGTCGCCCCACATGAAATGTCGCAGCAGGAGCCTGAGGATTTTCTGAGTCAACATGCTGATCATCAGGTAACGTAATGTTGGCTTCCTTGACGACATTAGACAACTCCCTGTTTATATTTTATCCATATTTTAGTACAAAGCATCCTTGTTTTATGATCTGCTCCTGTTTGACTTGTTCGGTTTTTGTTTTGACATTATGTTTGTTCGTATTTATTTCAAATTAACAAGAAGTACCGGTACAGATAGTAGGAAATTAATATAACACTTGCGTCAAACAAAGAATAACTAACTGTACATATCATGTCTACAGG
Organism: Nelusetta ayraudi; assembly: GCF_046127955.1. Lineage (NCBI taxonomy): Eukaryota > Metazoa > Chordata > Actinopteri > Tetraodontiformes > Monacanthidae > Nelusetta > Nelusetta ayraudi. The sequence continues at coordinate 3,030,780 of NW_027466095.1, forward strand.
AAGGAGCTGGTACATTAAGTGAGAATATTCAAGAATATTAAGAGAAGATATATTCAAGGTTGTCCTGAGGTCAACTGTACCAACCATTGCCAGAGCTTATGGAGCAATTTGATGTTATTGTACAGTAAAAATGGAATATTGGAGCTGTTGGAAAAAAAAAAAAAAAAGCCAACTTTAAGGCTTAATATCTCCAAAATGATACTGTACATATGCTTGATAATGACTGAGGATATAGTCAGGGTGTTCCTCAGGTCAACTGTACCAACCATTGACAAAGCTTATGGAGCAAAGCAATGTTGCTGTACAGTAAAAATGGAATATTGGAGCTGTCGCAAAACAAAACAAAAAGCCAACTTTAAGGCTTATTATCTCCAAAATGATACAGTAATCAATCACATTTAGAAATCAAATGTTTCTAAATGTCAAGTCAGTAATGTCAAGTCAATGATTGATGTGTCATCAACAGGCGTCGGCGTCAGGAATGGGGCATCGGCGGGTTTCGGGCGGAATCGCCAGGCGTTGGGAAGCGTTGGCGGGTGTCGGGGGCTCGTGGCCAGGTGGCGGACGTCACGGCAGGCAGTGGCCAGGTGGGCTCAGTCCCGCAAACGCTGCTTACAGCTTTAATTTTGTATTGCTTTGATAACATTGTTTAAGTTGAGTTTAAATTTACACTATTTTTTTTTTCTTAGCTGCTAATTGTTCAAAAATGCTGATGTTAAAAGTGTGTTTGCACAGTAAATGTTATGGCACTTTAATTCATATGGCAGTACATTTAAAATAACTGGCCGTCAAGTTCCAGGAACTGACAAACTGCACTGAGTTGAGTGAGATTCTCCAAAGGAACTCCAGTATAAATGTGGACTTTACATTCTAGTCCCATGTGAAGAAAAACCCAAAAGTGAACGTTTTTGTGCCTCACCCTTTCTAACTGGGACATTTGCAAGGGAACGCAGACTGGTTATGCTGCTCCCTGATAAAAGAAAAATGTTTCTGCTGTTACCTCAGAAATTACCTGTTATTACTGTGGCTTAGGATTTTGGAGGTAGATTTTTTTTATTTTTCATAAGGAACAGGATAACAGTAATGCCCTGGCATTGGCAATAAGCTTTAATTTTGTATTTGCATTTTTTTTTAACTTTAGATTTACATTAAAAATGTTTCTGTGTAAAGTGCTGATGTTAAGTGTTTGCACGATAAATGTTATGGTGCTTTCGTTTATATGGCAGAACATTTAAATTAAAGTGTATGAAAGACTTCTTTTAAATTCATTATTGGCTTTTGCGTATACGACGTGATTAATCGTGATTGATCAGGTAAATCATGCGATTAATTGCGATTAAAATTTTTAATTGTTGCCCAGCCCCAGTAAAAACATTTTTCTGGTGCCAGCATTTCGTGAGGCAGAAGTTGATTCATACTTCAGTGCCTTGGAGCGAATAGCTTCGCCACTCAACTGGCCAAGAGACATGTGGCCTGTCCTTCTCCAATGCAAGCGGGTGGGAAAAGCACAGGAGTTGGTGTCTGCTCTTTTCTTAGAAGACAGCCTGCAATATGATGTTGGAAAGGAAGCAATTTTTCCTGCTTATGAGCTTGTTCCTGAGCCCTACCGGCAAAAATTTAGGAACCATAGAAAATCTAGTGGTCAAACCTTTGTCGAGTTTGCATGGGAGAAAAGCAACCTCTTTGATAAATGGTGTGCAGCTAATGATGTCAAAAATGACTTTGAGTCACTCCGTGAGCTCGTTCTTTCAGAAGATTTTAAAGACTCTTTGCCAGAGAAGGTGGTAATGTTCTTGAATGAACAGAAAGTGTTGTCATTGTCCAAGGCTGCTGTCCTCGCAGATGAGTTTGTGTTGACCCACAAAAATGTGATCTCATCTTCCCCCCCGATCGGACAGGCCTTCTGCTTCTCGTCCCACAAGAGCCGAGTCTAGCCACCTCCCCCTTGAAAAGGCTAGAGGGAAGGGACTTCTGGTTTGGCCATAAAGCGGTAGACTGCGCGACACCAGGGCTCTCGACCGTCCAGGGTAAAAACTCCCCGAAAACTTGAATAACTATTGTCAGATATCATATTAACTACAAAGTGATCAGGGGAACGTTGGAATGGGAAGGAAAACTCCATTCAACCAAAACAGAAACACGGTAACAGACAATATGGCGGAACTACCAGCTTGCTCTGAAACAGAGGGAGATGGCGAAACGAACTCCTTGTGACTAACGACGCGAAAAAGGGCTCGGACATAGAAATTATTAGCAAGGAGATACGGGATTTAAAAATGGAATCAAAAGAAGTCCTTCGCACGTTTGGAGAAACACTGAGGAACGACGTGGAAAAAGACTTGGACGACTTCAAAGACGAAATAAATCAACAACTTGCGAAAGTCGTCACCGAACAGGAGCTCCAGACCGGCAAGATCAACGAGGCTGAGTCGCGGATTGAAAAACTAGAACGTTGGGCACAGGAAGCTAATGATGCTCTGGTCATATCACTGAGAGAACAAAAAGCTCTTCAGGACAAGTTAACTGACCTGGAGTCCAGGCCGAGGAGAAACAGCCTACGTATCTATGGAGTCACTGAAGGAGAGGAGGGAGAATCTGTGGCCAAGTTTGTGGAAGACCTGCTGAAAAGCGAACTGCACCTGCCAGCAGATTTTAATTTCCAAATTCAGAGAGCACACCGCTCATTTGCACAGAAGCCAGCGGACGGTGCCCAACCGAGACCCATCATTGTTAACTTTCTGGAATTTACTACCAAAGAGAGGGTCCTGAGAGAGCTATGGACAAAGAAAATAGAACTGGGGAATAAAGTACCGTCATTCCATCACAATTACGCGACAGAGATGGTCCAAAAGAGAAAGGAGTACAACACTGCTAAAAGAATCCTGAAGGAGAAGGGCATCTGGTTCCAGACGCCATTCACCAAGATGAGGACCCACTGGGATACGGGAACTCGAACCTACAACAGCGCAGAGGAGGTAAAGGAGGAATTGGCGACACGCGGCCTGGCGGAGAAGACGGCGGTGGCGACGGGTGCGGAGGGGCCTGCGGCACTCGGTGCCCCGCACTACGACGGAGTGGCAGTGCAAGGAGGGATCCTGGAGGGGCTACGCATCAGCAGCGACACGAGCCAGAGAAAAGCTACAAGAGTTTCAAAGATTCTTTGATTAAATTCAGAGAATAAAGGGAAGAAAGCTGGTAGGGATGATCTAGTATGACCGGTGTTTTTAGTTGACAAATTATTAAAATTGAATTCCCATGTTAATAGAAAAGAGACTGTGGGAAGTCCGGGTCGCTCCTTTTTTTCTAACGTTGGACTCATTTAGAACGACTAAAATACTCATTGCAGGTTCAAGTGTCATTTCTAAGTTAGGTTAGATTTTTGACTGCCTTCACGCGGGCCGGACAGAGACACGCCGTAGTTTGGCCATGCCTGATCTACAGGAAACACATCTCTCTCAGCAACTTACAAAAAATGTGAACGAAAAGGTAGAACTATAAATACGAAGGAATACGTATTTGTTCAGGGCTGCGCAAAGCCGGAGCCCTGCATTTGCTGCGCTACCCTTTTAAAATAGGTCTCTGTTGTGTGTTATTTTAATATGTCCATCTCTTTTAGAAGAGAAAGCATCGCCCCGGTCTCATCCTCTCTCCAAATGTCAACATTCTTATTCGCGTTTGCTGGTTGTTTCGCGGCGTCTGTTTTGTTAGACAACGTAGTTGTGCGGTGGCGCGTGCGCACTTACGTTGTCCAGTTAATAGTCCGACTAAGGTGTATACATGGCCGAGAAATTAGAATTCCAATCGCATTGTCTGGGTGTCTCAATCGGAGTTCTCCGATTCCAATCGGAGTTCTCAAACTCCGATCATAATCGGACTAAGGCAATAATTCAAATTTCTCTAGTACCATGTAAACGCACTGAGGGACGCAAAGATTGCACTCCGGCGCAGGTGTGATTGATGACGCGAAGGTGGGGGCAAACCCACCTGCCACATAGAGAAGAAGGTTACAAGATGCTGGTAAACCAATGAACAACTCTGGAACAGCAACACAAAAGCAATAAGGACGATACAGTGTCACAACAAATAATCGGTGTCAGAAGGGAAATAGACGATGTCTTGAGGCTAGATGTTGAGAAAAAGCTGAAATTCATTAAACAGACCCACTATGAATCAGGCTGTAAATCAACCAAATATTAAGCAAGAGGAATAAAGGCCCAGCAAGCTTCTCATGCAATATGTAAAATTAGAGACCCATTAACGAAACAGCTACTACTTGAACCTGAAGAAATAGAGAGGGTTTTTAAAGATTACTATGAAAATCTATATACCCAACTCACGGCTAAAGAAGATTGTGAGATGAAAGAATTCCTTGACTCATTGGACCTACCAGCCATTGGAGATGAGCAAAATAGAAAACTCATTTCCAGTATAACCAAAAAAGAAATAGATGCTGCCATTAGCAGGCTTAAAATCAACCAAAGTGCCAGGTAGTGATGGGTTTCCTAGTGAGTGGTATAAAACATTTGGAGAAGAATTAACCCCGATACTCCTAAATTCTTTTAATCTGACTCTGACAGAGGGCAAACGGCCTCCCTCATGGAAAGAGGCTGTCATTCCAGTTATTCCAAAAGAAGGGAAAAATAAGGAACTTTGTGAATCGTATAGGCCCATTTCAATCTTAAATGTTGACTAGAAGATCTTTACTTCAATCATCTCAAAAAGACTTGAAAGTTTTATGCCGGACTTGATAGATGAGGATCAGTCAGGTTTTATAACAGGTAGGCAGACTCAAGATAACATTAGACGGGACCGTCTAGGGCTGGACGATAATTCGATAACGATATATATCGATCGATAGACGTGTGCTGCGATAGGGAAAAAAGGGGTCGATAAAAAGTTTGATAGAAAAAGTTTCACTTCCTTTTTCATCATAGCCAATCATGTAGCTTAATATTACGGGCATTTCTTCCTCCAACCAATCGCAAACGCAGACCCAGCGGCTCCACGTCGTCGGAGGAATCCGCTGCCAGCGCCAGCACCAAGCAAGTAAAGCAGACCAAACTGGACTTCTTGCAGTAAATACGACAAAGCGTCCAAGTGCCATAAGGACATCACCCATGTAGTAACATGCTTCATAGCGAGGGATATGCTGCACATAACCACCGTTGAAAAGCTTGGCTTCAAACAGCTTCTCGCCACTCTTGACCCGCGATATGCAGTTCCAGACTGCAAGTATTTTTCAAACAAAGCTCTTCCTCGTCTGTACAACGAGTGCAGGGAATCAGTGCAAAACGAGCTGTTAACCGCCACAACTTCAGACCTCTGGTCGAGTCACACGTTCGAGCCCTATCTCAGCCTATTTTTTTTAAATAAATAACTAAATAAATAATAATAATAACAATAATAATAATAATAATAATAATAATAATAATAATAATAATAAAAACAAACAAACAATTCAGTTGTGTTTAAAAAAGGTGGTTTGAATTTGAATTCAGTGCTCGTGTGTTCTTTATTAAAGGTCTGTCATGAAGTAATAGTATAAAACATCCAGCGCTGCAATTAAAATATGTTTTAAATTTTTTTGATAATTATCGATATCGATCAATATGACTTTTTTTTTATATCGATATGCTTTTTTTCTATATCGTCCAGCCCTAGGACTGTCCTATACATAATAGATCAGCTCCAAAAGTTGTTACTGGTGAGCCTTGACTGTGTGAATTGGAGATTTCTGTATCAAGTTCTTGGGAAACTAGGGTTCCAAGAAAAGTTAATACAGTGTATTCAAGGTCTCTACCAAGAACCTACGGCAAGGGGGAGGGTCTGGCGGAGGTGGAGACAATTCTGATGGTGGGTATAAAGGAAAATGGGGGTGGGGGGTTGCCTGACAACGCCACCTGGGGAGTTGCAACCTAGGAAATAAACTATAATAAAATTCCTCGGGCTACACAGGTTCGTTACGCTTTGAAATTTAAGGGGACGAGATGGACTTCCAATCAGTCAGCTTTTTTAACAGGTAGGCAGACTCAAGAAGACATTAGACGGGTCCTATACATAATAGATCAGATCCAAAAGCAGGGCCTGCGAGCTGTTACTGGTGAGCCTTGGCTGTGTGAATTGGAGATTTCTGTATCAAGTTCTTGGGAAACTGGGGTTCCAAGAAAAGTTAATACAGTGTATTCAAGGTCTCTACCAAGAACCTACGGCAAGGATAAAAATTAATGGTACTCGTCAAGGATGTTGCCTTAGCGCTACATTGTTTGCTATGTTCATTGAGCCGCTGGCACAAATGATCAGACAAAGTAACAATCTAAAAGGAATACATATAGGAGAGCAGGGACATCTAACAGGGCTTTTTGCTGATGATATTATTTTGGTTCTCCAAGACCCGGACAGAACCTTACCTCATTTGATGTTGATAATAGCAACCTATGGTAAATACACAGGCAACAAGTTAAACATAGCAAACACTCAAATTCTCACGCTGAATTATCATCCAGGCCGAGAAATTAGAGGAAAATATAAAATCAAATGGAATTCCAAGGTTATCAAATATTTGGGTGTGCTATTGGCAAAAGATCTTTTGAAAAGGTTTGAAATCAATTAAAATGCTATTATCAATAATATTAAGACAGATTTGGGAAGATGGTCAGCCTTTAATATGGATTTTGAGACACGAATTGAAGTGATAAAAATGAATGTACTACCGAGACTGCTGTACCTTTTCCAATCCATCCCACATATGATTCCAGAATCACAATTCAGACACTGGGACAAACTCATATCTAGATTTATTTGGGCCGGAAAGAGACCGAGGATCAGATATAAGACACTCCAGCTGCAAAAGGAAGAGGGAGGGTCGTCCTTGCCTGGCCTCTTGAATCATTTGAGGCTGCCGCTTATGCTGCGGCACTTCCTGCCGCTGCTGCAGGATTTGCTCGCTTGCTATTTCGGCAGCTTAATGAAGTCTTAACCTTGCATTCGCCCCCTGGTGGTTGGATGACTGAATGTGCTTGATTTGACATGTACGGTAGCCGGCTTTTTAAATGTTAATATCGCCTACGATCACCTGAATTTAATCGTGGCCGCCAATATCGTGATCGTGATTAAAATTCGATTAATTGTGCAGCCCTACATCAAACTACGAATGTGGCCTTCTCTTGATCCCAGATTTGAACCAGGAACCACAGACTGAATACAGATGATGGTGGGATAGGAGAATAACTGCAGTATGCACACTCGTTCACAAGGAGGTTTTAAAAAGTTTTGGAGAGTTGAAAAAGGAATTTGGACGAGGAAACAAAGATTTCTTTCGATACATGCAATTAAGAGATTACTATGATAAAAGAATCAAACCAACATCATCTGGAGAGGGCAATATAGTGATAGATATTCTGATCGAAGCCTGTAAAAAGATGAAGAGAAAAATCATTTCTAAAATCTATCAGGGCCTTCAGAAACAGAACAGCAACAAATGCAGGATACATCAAAGCCAAATGGCAGAAAGAACTAAGCATGGAAATATCAGAGGAAGGTTGGCGTTCCATGTGGGATGCACAGCATTCATCCACAAGTTCAAAGAAGTGGCGAACAATTGGTTGGAAAAATTTGATCGGTTTCTTCATATAAAAAGTAAGGGTGTCAACGCAGCTTTATCGCCAACAATTTTTTTATCGCGCGATTAACGCACACGGTGTTTTTTGAACCTTTGGCCGCTCCGTAGATTGTGGAAACGGGAAATGAATTGACTCACAGCACACAGTCACACGCTTGCAGCCGGCTTGTAAGCACAACAAAAAAAAGAAAAAGACACTGAGCGTAGATGAGCACTAGGAAGGACTAACATGGATAAGGCGTCAATTGTAAATGGAAAGTTCCACTTCAAAACCCTGCCAGATGGCAGTCTTGACAGGACAAAAGTGATATGCATTTACTGTAAAGCTGTATTTAGTTTCCATCGGAGTACGAGCAGTCCAACCACGTTGGATGGTGTGGCACGGAGACCACTGGCCGCGTCCACCACACGCCAACTTTCAACAGCGGGGGCTAAATGGGTGTGGCTACGGCTTGCAGGCCAATTAATGTGGTGGAGGACGAGGGTCTGCGCGATATCATATATATTATACTGACTATGGATGAATATGACACTGACTGGATGATTATGGCACTGACTGTGGATTACTATGGATGCTGAACAGCTGTTATAGGCTATACTGCCTAACTGCACTATATCAGTTGAGTCCTGTACTGTATTGCACTGCCCCCTGTAAAAATGTACACTTTATTTATTGTTTTGATTTAATTTAATTTATTTTGTGCATCACAGTTTGATGCAATGCATAAGTGTCATCCTTTTGTCTTAATGGCTGCTGAAAAAAGGGGATGAATAGTTCAAGTTGGAGTTGAAAAGTAAAATAGAGAAATTTTGGTAGTACTAGTAATCATTACTATGTAATGTTACAGTTATGCCCATCTGTTATCTTTGTTGGGCTTGAGTTTATGATTATTTTTTTTACCCTGTGCATCTTTTGTTTTGTTAGTAGTACTTGTCATTGCTCCAACACGAATAAACATGCTGCATCCCACTAGATGGCGCATTTGCCTTATTTACAAGCACCACGGTCATCGGAGCTGATCGCTGACACTCTCAGCAGCATGTGTCTACTAAGGTCTACTAAGATTCCACAATCTATTACACCTCGTGAGCAAAACAGGCTACAGGTAAAATTAAACATCTTCAGTTGAGCAACTCAGGCAAGTTAAACTGATTTAAAAACAAACAAACACTATAATACTAGGAAAAGAATCCTCTATATGTCAATAAATACAACAGATTGAGTATTCATAAAAAAAAAATATGCTTACTTTAAATAAGAAAATCCAACAAACCAACAAGTGCAACACTAAAAAGCAAACCAAGCTTACCTTAGCTCCTAAGAATAACACACATTATTCCCCCAGACAGAAGGAGGTTCTGAGGAACGTGTTGGTCCTGGAGCTTCCTGGTCAGGATGTTCGGGAGATCCCTCTGGCTCAATGTCTGGAGCGCCAACATATTTTAGAATTGCTCCTGCAGAGACAAAGCTCATTAGATCATCAAGCAAAACAGATCAGAAGCGCATTTTCCTATTTTATTATTACAGTGATGTTGCAGTAATATAGGAAAATTAAAAATGAATTTGTTTTTAAATTAAACATTATGGTTGCAGTGTCCCTTTAAAGCTTTTACCCAATTACAAAACTGTCATTTTTAAGAGTTTTTGGCATTACTTTACACACTGTACTAGTTAAAGTAATAAAACTAAGATAAATGACCCACTGCCACAACAGTCTAAAATAGTCAACACCATGCCAAATAAAGTATTTCCATAAAATATTTCTTTGAATTCTAAAACAGTAGCACATTTCTAATTAAGGGCCTACAAAATACAAACTAAGCTTAGTAAATTCATCCTAAGTTAAGGCTAAAATAACATTAAGAGTCAAATATGTGAGAGACAACTTCCACTGAACAATAACAGGGGACTGACTACAACAACAACTACAACATGCCCTCCCTCCCGCTCTCCCTGTTAGAATGTGAATAAAAGGGTGTGGAGTCAATCAGTCATTCCCATGGCAGGATAGGCCAACTTGGCAGGATATGGTCAACTTTCATAAAACAAACAAAAACGCTGATTCATGACAAACAAATATTAGCTGGCTAGCTAGGACAAATAAACAAACTTGGGGGGGGAGACAACAGCGTTTCACCTCCACCTCTCCAGCCCACATCACAAACAAATAACTTACCTTTCCCCTTTGCAAGTTTTTCTTGATCAGTTTTCTTTTCCTTCCGTTTTTCCGCACCGCTGGGATAAGTCCTTTTTGATGCCATAATGGTGTCTGTTTGTTTTTAATCCTCTCGCTAACGGGAACGAATGGTAGCTGTCAATCAATCACGTCATACCTGTGCGTCGCCGGCCCGCTACGTCACAACCTGCGTGACAGTGCGGCAAGCCCCCAGAGTTCAAGACGGCCTCCCATTCCTTTCAATGAAGTTGCTCACCCAGCGCATGGCTCCCAAAAACTTTTTGACTTCCGCATTGATGGGATAATAGAGCATGCGCAGTTGTGTCAGTGTGGAGACCGTCACTGACAGACGTGCGCGCTCACGAACCGTACAAAATTCAACATGGAAATCAATGTATTTTTTACGGAACAACTGACGATTGTTGTTTGGAAATTTTATAAATAATGATGATGATGATGATGATGATGATTATTATTATTATTATTATTATTATTATATTAATACAATAGTATTATTATAATAATATACTATTATTTGTGTATTAAACAAGTGAGCAATGTGCCACTGAATAATAAATGATAATTCTTTGAAGCAACTCTCTTTGGAAAGCAGACAAAGTAATGAAATGATTGGTCTATTTATTTCATCAGAACTAAAAAAAATTAAAAATAAAAACTCAACGATCTTGAAAGTTCCTCCCTGAAAGTTCCTCCCTTTCTCTTGCACCTGACGATGTGTGTAGCTAACACAAATTTGCAAATATTTTGTCGTCCTCATGGAATTAAACAGAACACCATGTTAATTTATCAGCGAGTGCTCTCTCTTTTCATGCAATTCATCACGCTTAACATGTAATGCTGAATCATGAAAGCTATGGAGCAAAAAATAATAATTACATAAACCACGAGTGAAATAAAATGTGTCATTCATTCAATAAAGATTTCATTCATTCATCTTCTCTACCCGCTTATTCCTATTCAGGGTCACGGGGGTCTGCTGGAGCCTATCCCAGCTGTCTTAGGGCGAAGGCAGGGTGACACCCTGGACAAGTCGCCAGTTCATCGCAGGGCCACATAGAGACAAACAACCATTCACACTCACATGCACACCTACAGACAATTTAGAATGTTCAATTGACCTCACATGCATGTTTTTGGAGTGTGGGAGGAAGCCGGAGAACACGGAGAGAACCCACGCAGACACAGGGAGAACATGCAAACTCCACACAGAAAGGTCCCAGGTCATCTAGTGCTCAATAAAATGAAGGGCAATGGAAACGTGTTCATTGTTTCATAGGTTGTTTGGGATTTGATTCGCCATGCATTCTTGTTGGACAACACTACATGCTTGTATGGTTCAATGCTGACACAATACAATAAAAATGAAAAATAAAGACAATGTCTCTTTTTTGGCACGACTGATTGTAGTACACTATAGCTCTTAGCCTGACAGTTTGTGAAATGAATTATATTATATCCTAAAACAAGACTAAATAGCCCATAGTTTAAAAATATGTTCAATAGTAAGTGTTCAGTGGGTCAGATGTCAAATGTGATCTATTTAAAATGTAGAATAGATGAGCTAAATAACACATATATAATACGCATTGATGGGAATGGAACCGTCGCCTCAGTCTTGCAAGTCCAAGATTGTCATAATGTACCACAAACCCAAATCACACTCCCTTTTTTCATCTAAGCTGTTTGAGTAGCGTTAGCACACCGTGATTCCTCATCAACTACAGGCCTACACTTCAAATAATTATGAGAAAAATCCAACGTAAAGAGAGCACTTCCATTAGGAAATAGTCAACATGAAATTTCGTCCTCTACTGACACCTGCTGGTCAAATTGAATAGTTGCAAATATTGTGAAGAAGTTGTCATCTAATGCTAATCCTAAACAATATGGCCATTCGAAGTGAAGTATTAAGACAATTAATCAGGTTTGTACTGCTTGATTGAACACATTCATCCCGTTCCAGTGCACTAAAACCCACTTCCCTTCAGGACCGTGTCAGCGAAGCCAAAACTTCCTTGAGTGACGCTGTTTCCCAGCATGCAATGCGAGCTAGCGATTCACAATACTATTCCATCACAAACATGGATGTAAAAAATAAAAAGGGACGAAAAATGAAACTTCAGGAACACCAACCATTGCAATACAAGCAGAACTGGGCCAAAGTTTTATATTATGTACACCATAATACAGCCTTCTGGTTGACAAGCCATACTGCTACTCCGTGGGTGGAAGCTCATCGTAGAGGTCACGTGCTGGGTGCTCGTCACCCCACCAACCACCTCGGGGAAGGTCTAACAGGAGAAGCTTGCTGGCGGAAATGATGCACTACAAGTGGATGTGACGCTCATGAGTGCGATGGATGAGGTGGAGCAATGCTCCAGAACCCGATTCAGACTACTCTCCCTCCACTTTTTTTGTTTTGTATGAGCGTTTAAAAAAAACAACATAATGATAATCGAATAAGCTTTAGTTTATTAATCAGAATTAAAACAAGTAGGTTTTGCCCTTACAAGGTTGTAGATTTGTTATAGATGAGTTCCTTTGTTGTAGTTTGGCGCTTGAAAAACTATATATGGGATGTACCATGACCTGAGGGATTTCCTCATCCCATCCCAGCTTGGTTCTGATGCTGAATGTGAATGTATCTTGCTGTACATCCCACTGAGCTCCAAGGGCCCTCTCCATAGGGAGCTGGTCTCTGTCAAGGTTAAGTGTTTTTACCTCTTTAGCTCTCTGCTCTTCAGGAATGGCGGCCAGCACCGAGCGATGATTGCTCACCCACTTATTGAGCTTAAATCCACCTCTACCGCACAGGTCTGTTAGCTGCTGGTACAGATGTATTGCTTGTTCCACCGTGCTGACGGCCTTTAGACAATCATCCACGTAGAAATTTTGACAAACAGTGTTTATAACCTCGGCTGGGAAGTCATGCTGATTGTCGTCGAATGAAGCACAGCTTGGGGATGACACTGCCCCAAAGATGTGGACCAGCATCCTGTGCTCTTGTAGGTCCTTTGTAATGTCCCCATCTGGCCACCAGAGGAAGCGTAAGAAGTTTACATCCTGGTTGGAAACTCTTACTTGATGAAACGTGATTGAGAGGTCCTCAGCAGCCAATCACTGTTGGGAGTCCAGCCTTCAAACACTCCTCCTGAATCCACAGTCACATCTGTGAGCATCTGGAACTTTGGCCCTGATCCTCCACACCACACAACTTGGGATGACAGCGCCACCTACCTGTATCCTTTCAGCAGCCAGTCCATGCTCTGACCCGTTTCCACTGTGGCCTGTTGTGTCATCTGGACCGGAGTCTGGATCATCAGTGTCCAGTTTCATGGAATCTGTCAGAGTGCCGCCGTCCTGTGATGGAATGACAGAGAATCACTCTATTTATACTAATGTGCAGAACCACTAGAGTGTAATTTCTTCACTGCTGTCAGCAACAAGCATTTGGTGTCACACTGGTGTACAACACTTATGGGCTAATTAATAAGAAATTACATATTTATGAATCACCCGCAATGCCCAGATTGTTGTTGCTTATCTGCTGATATGAGCCGTCAACTGTTGCAATATAGAACCACGGGCAGGAAATTACAATTAGTGTAGAGTGTATTATAATTTAAAAGTTTACTAACGGTAGTTCTTTAAAGAATTTAGCAGGGATGGAACAGGCTAACGTGACGACGTCACCTGTAACACGGTAGGAGCTCAACCTTCTGTCACGGCGAAAACTCTGTGTTACGTCCCGTCTAGGGGGACCGAGACGCAACGTGTGGGACACCTTCCCCCACTCCCAAGCCTCATTAATTTTTCACTGCAGTTGGCAGTTTCAACAAAAAACATTTTATTAATCAGTAAATGAAATAAACAAAACAACTTAACCGGTGGGCAGCAAAGGCTTCAGGGTGGGCCCAGGCCAAAATAATAAACCAAACTCCAACTAGCTCGCCTTAAGAACTAACTAAAGAAAGAAAGAGAACCCAAATACAGAAAGGCTAACCTCCCTACATACTTATTAAACAGGAGAAAAGAGGGGACAAAGAAAATGGCAGCCCACCCCTACGGCTGCGTGCTCTAACACCATTTCAGAAGTGACTAACTGCAGAGTTGGGAGCGGAGGAGGGATGACCGTCAGGCTGGCTCGACTGCTCCCCCTTCTCAGCCGTGGCGCGTCCAATCAGCAGCCGACATCCAGGACCGCACCTGCAAGGCGTCAGCCACTCTCACTCACACACACACACACACACAGACACAAAGATAGAGGCACCTAGACCCACCTGTGGGTCATAACACCCCCTCCCTGAAGAACTAAACCCTATTAAGATACCTACAAAGAAAAAATAAACAAGAAAAACCTCAGTTCCCCCGAAATAAGAATTCCACAGCTAGTCCACATGTACACGTGATAGCGCATCTGCCAACACATTATCAACCCCCCTTCCTGTGGCAAATCTGGAGATTGAAGTCTTGCAGGAGCAGAGACCACCGCATCTACGAGGGCATTATGGTCTGTAAAAACCTGACCCCAAATTAACATCAAGATGGGCATTGTCAGAAGGAGAGCCAAAGCTTCTTTCTTAACTTCCCAATATTGACTCTATGTGCGTGCTGCTTACTTGTGGCATGTCCCTCTACTTTATGTCATGGTGCAAAACTGACGTACGGCGGGGGTGGTCAGAAAACAATAGTGGGTGGCTCTCAATTAATTGAACAATATCATGACGGGCTGATGCAGGCAAATGGGACAAAAACGAGCTTAAGTTATTCATAATTTCAGAGTTTCCCAGGCGCGCCGAAGGAACACCGATCTTTTTTTCTTTTTTTTTTTCAATGAGCCCTCCCTCCGCCAATGGGCACGGAGGGGGGCGGAGGCTCAGGCGACACATTTTTCCGAGCGACGTAACGCCCGGTTCACACTGGATGCGGAAGCGCCACGAAGCGCCGCCAAGCGCTTCCATTCGGCGCCCATGTTAATCAATGTAGTAGTTCACACCAGACGCGAACAGGCGCGCGGCTCCCCTCGCGGATCGCGCCATGCATTTAACGTCAGTTCACTGGACGTGGAAGCGAAGCGCCGCCGAGCGCTTCCATTCGGCGCCCACGTTAATCAATGTGGTGGTTCACAGTAGACGCGAACAGGCACGCGGCTCGCGGCATGCATTTGTTGTTTCGGCGTCTGCTCTATTTTGTGCGTGAGCCGCGAGCGATCTTCGTCTACAGTACAGGAAGTCGCTCAATAAAAACGAGAAAATCCGGTGAATTTTCAAAATAAACTAATTTCAAAATAAAAACCGAATGACAAATTCGATCATATATCAGATTTGTATGTTATATTTGTCAGTACATTGTATCAGAGTGCGAGAGAGATTAAACACACACACACACACACACACACACACACACACACACACACACACACACACACACACACACACAGGAAGACTTGATCAAAATACGTCTGTTTGATCCTAGAGATGCCGGTCAATGATCATTATGAAAGAGGTCTTGTCTTGAGATGGACACCTGAGTGCGTGTTTCTATTTATTTACACACACACACACACACGCACGAAAGTGAGCTACGGAGCGGGCTGGCTACGGGGCGAGGGGGGGCGATGATGAAAATGATTTTTTTTTTTTTTTTTTTTTTTTTAAGAAAAAAAACAAGAAGCTCAAGTGGGAGTGAAAAAAAGACTGCAGCTGAGCAGAAGCGCTTGTCGACCGTCGCGGAGCTGTTCGCGTCTGGTGTGAACCAGTTGGAGCCTCGCTCGCGAAATCCGTCGGCGCTCCGCTTCGTGGCGCTTCCGCTTCGTGGCGCTTCCGCTTCCATTGAAATGAATGGCACGAGCCGCGCGCCTGTTCGCGTCTGGTCTGAACCACTACATTCAGTGCGTTTACATGGCACTAGAGAAAATCGAATTATTGCCTTAGTCCGATTATGATCGGAGAACTCACATGCATGTAAACACCTTACTCCGATTATGATTGGAGTTTGAGAACTCCGATTGGAATCGGAGAACTCCGATTGAGACACCCAGATAATGCGATTAGAATTCGAATTTCTCTGCCATGTATACGCCTTAATCGGACTATTAACTGGACAATGCGAGTGCGCATGCGCCACGCCGCTCTCGCGACTCATGACCGCACAACTACGTCGTCTAACAAAACAGACGGCGCAAAACAACCTAGCAAACGCGAATAAGAATGTTGACATTTGGAGAGAGGAGGTCACGTTCCCGTCAATAATTTGAATTTCTCAGCTGCATGGATACGGGGACCAAGGTGAGAACTGCGATTGGACGAGAAAACAGAATGATTGCTTAGTCCGATTAAGCTCTGCATGTAAACGCACTCCTTGATTAACATGGGCGCTGAATGGGAGCGCTCGGCGCTTCGCGGCGCTTCGCGGCGCTTCGCTTGCCAGCGCTTCACTTCGCGGTGCTTCGCTTCGCGGCGCTTCCACGTCCAGTGTGAACCGGGCGTAACTTTTCAACATTTTTTTTTTTTTTTTTTTTCTTCCTTGTCCGGTCTGGCCATAATGACAAGCAGAAGTGTCTCTGAATGTCTATGATGGCTGACAGATTTTATTCTCAGAGGTAGATCTTGAGAGTGTGAGCCACGTGGGTGGTTTCAGGAGCTACCTCTTCAGTGGTTTTATTATAATGTTCTTGGTGACATTCTGGCCATGACCAGACTGAGGGGGACAGGGGGTGAGTAGAGAGGGGAAATGAGTGTGGGGGGGAGGGAGGGGGTGGGAGGGGGAGGGGATGATGAGATGATGAGAGGGATAGAGAGAGAGGAGTAGAGGAGGCAACTGGCAACAATATACAATTGTGTTAAAAGAGAACAAAACAGATCGTAAATATGCATAGCTAATTGTCAGATAGTGCATATATACCCATACAAACATACATGCGAGTTCATACAGTGATGTTAATAATAATAGCGATGATAATAATAGCAACGTTAATAGTAATAATAATAATAATAGTAATAATAATAATAATAATAATAATGTTAATAGTAATAATAACGATGATAATAATCTACTCATGGATAAATAAGACAATAAGCTATGCAATAGTGTACAACAGTGTACCCGCGCTTGTGTATATTTGTGTGTGTGTGTTATGCGTGTGTGCGGGTGTGTGTGTATATTTGCATGTGTGTATACTTGTGTGTGTGTGCATGTTTGCATCTGTGTATACGTGTGTGTGTGTGTGTGTGTGTGTGTGTGTGTGTGTGTGTGTGTGGATGTGGTGGTGTGTGTGTGGATGTGGTGGTGTGTGTACCTGAATGTGGGAGTGGGTGTGTTTAAGTACGTCACTGGAAGTAGGCTGCCAATTAGTGCGGTCTCCGAGGCCGCAACCGCCCCACGCCAGTGACGAGCCGGGGGCGGGGGGGCCCCGGACACGGCATACCCGCCGCAAAGCCGGCCAGGAAGAGGCCCGGAGCAGCAGGCCCCCGGGCCAGAGGGCACCCGCCCCACGAGGAGCCAGGGCAGGATGACAGGGAGGCAGATACCCCAAGGAGAAGGGACACCACCCGGGGCGGACAGGCAGCAGAGCCCGGCCCCCGGACGGGGGCCCCCCAGGGCAAGCGAGACCAGACTCATCCCCATGACAGGACCCAGCCCCTTCACCCACCGGGAGGATCGGTACCCAAGGCAGGCCCGGGCACCCAGAGGCCCCCCCCCCTACGGACCCAGTATGGCGCATCAACCGGCCCCCTCCACCCCCCACACCCTCCACACCCCCCAGCCACCCCCACCGCCGCGGGACCCCCCGGCGCCAGGGGACAGCCCCCCCCCCCGGACCCCGGGGCCACAGCCGCACCCATCGCCGGCAAAGCGGGCCCCCGAGCGAGTCCCCCCTGGTTCCCCCTGTGCCCTGTAAAAGAAGAAGATAAATAATTCAAAAGATAAAATTAAATAATCAATCCGTGGACCCCCGCCCACCATTGTCAGACCCCCGTGTCTCAGGTCGTCGCCGCCCACCCGCCCCCGAGCGGCGCAGGGGGACCACCCGGGCAGCGGCCCGGTCCCGGGATTGGGGGAAGGGGGACCCCGCCACAAGTGGCAAGGTCCCCATAGGCCCAGCCGGTCTCGCACCTCGGGGGCACTGGACTGCACAGGGCCCATCCAGGGTGGGAAAGATGTCGGGTCCAGCCCCCACTAGCAGGCCGACCCCACTGTGTGTAGGAGTGTCAGTGTGTGTATATGTGCACTTGCTGGTGTGTTGGACTATGGTGCGTTTAAAATGGAAGGGTGGTAAGGCCCTGGGGCAACCACACTGCTGCTGAGCAGGGCGGCGGCCGCAGTGCACGAACCCCCCCCCCCCCCAGGCCCTAAGTGTCTATAATGCTATTAAAATTGGAGAGGGTCTCGGATGGAGCGGTGGCCGGCCGATGGAGACCCTCATCCAAAGCCCTAGTGATAATGTCAGTGGGTCGTTGGCTGCGTGGGGGCCAGGTCCTCGCCAACGAGGGTGCAGTCGGTGCCCCAAGACACAAATCCCCAAAACAGAAGGAAAAAAAAAAAAATAAAAAAAAAAATAAATAAATAAATAAAATAAAAATAATAAAAAATAATAAAAAAATAATAAAAAATAAATAAAAAGAAAAATAAAATAAAATAAAATAAAATAAAATAAAAATAAAAATAAAAATAAAATAAAAAATAAATACACCCATTATGTGACCAGGGGGGACTCCCGGTTAGGGCGCCCCCTGAGCGATATCGGGGCTGGGGACACCACAGGGATCCAGGAGCCAAAGGGGGGCCACCCCCCACCGCCCGAGGGCCCCGGGGCAGCGGCAGCGACCAGGGAGACGGAGGGCGAAGGTGGGGCAGAAGGCACCACCCGGGCACACAGGAGCGGTAGCCGCCGGCCGCGCAGCCCCACCCCAGGCATGTGACCCTACCGCGTACGATCCAGCGCCAGTTCTCAGACACAGGGACGGACCAGCCCCCCCACCAACAGGAGGGCCCCCGGCCCAGAGCCAGGGACCGCCGCCCACCCACCCCAGCTGCCACCCCCCACCCCGTGGCACCACCCCCCAACCACCAGGCCCAGCCCCCCGCGTGGAAGACATCCCCCGCCGGGGCACCCAACCCCCGACCCCCCACCAACCCGCAAAGCAGCCGAGCACCCCACGCCCAACACCCCCCCCCCCAGACCGCACCCGGCCTGCGGCAGCACGACCACGGCCGCCCACATCAACCAGCAGCCTCAGCTATTGATTGTTTATTACTTAGTGACAGGATGAAGCAGACATTCCTACCAAGGAGGTGTGGTCTAACAGTAAGTTCCTATATTGTGCAATGTGCAGGTGTTGCTTTGTTTTCCAGTTTATGAGGATTGTTTTCTCAGCGATAGATAAGGAGGTGATCAGCATGCGAGATTCTGCCTTATCTGAGGTGATATCACTAAGGTCTCCTAAGAGACAAAAAGAAGGAGTGGCTGTGATGGTGTAACCGACCTGTGCTGATAGATCATTGCATACTATGTGCCAGAATTTATTTACTGGTGGGCAATGCCATACAGCGTGTAGGTAATTATCTGGAACATTAACTGTGCAGTGTGAGCAGGTTTGAGTGGCGGTCATGCCCATCTGAAACATCCGCTGTCCAGTGTAGTGGATCCTGTGGAGTACTTTAAAATGTATTAATTGTAGATTAGGTTGTTTTATCAGTGAAAAGGTGTTCAGGCAGATTGTTCTCCAGAAAATAGAGTGGGGCTGGAGAGACAGGTCTCTTTCCCACTTAACAATGGGGATAGAAATAGTGCGATCTGTGTTTGTAAGGATTTTATATATCTTGGAAAGTAGTTTAGGAGGTGAGAAATTAAGGACCGACTGTACAGCCGGAGAGACCTCCATGTGTGTTTGTTCAAGTTTGAATTTTTTCTTAATTATGGACTTAATTTGCATGTATTCTAAGTAACAACTACTGTTAATTCCAAACTGTGTCACAAGCTCTTGAAATGGTCTAAAATTATTATTCTCTCTTATGTGTTTTACGTGAGTTATACCTTTATCTGCCCAATGTGTGAAGTTAAGTGCTTTTTTATTTTGTAGTAAATCAGGATTGTTCCAGATGGGCATACGACTGCACGGGAGAAGGGAAGAACCTGTGATTTTCAGAAATTCCATCCAAGCCGTCAGAGAGTGACTTATATTAACGCTTTTCATGCAGCTGTGGTGTTTTGGTGTGCTGATAAATGGCAAGTCTGCTAACTGAATATCACCACAATAGGCTTGTTCTATGACATCCCAGGATACATCATGTGGGCTAGGGTTGAACCACTTATGAATATACTTGATTCTGTTGGCAATATAGTAGTAATAAAAGTTTGGCAATTCTAGTCCCCCAGCATCTTTCGCTTTTTGAAGCGTCTTCAGACTGATAAGGGGTGGTTTGTTTTTCCATAGAAATATTGTGACGTTTGAGTTCAGGGTTTTAAACCACTGAGCAGGGGGTTGATAGGGAATCATTGAGAAAAGGTAGTTTAGTTTCGGTAAAACCATCATTTTTACTGTTGCAACTTTCTCTAAAAGAGATATGGGTAAGTTTCTCCATCGAATTAGATCATTTTCTATTTTCTTTAATAGCGGGATGAAATTGAGTTGTATTAAGTCTGATAGGTTGGGAGAGAAGTTGATACCTAAGTATTGTATGTTACCGGCTTGCAATGGTGCTAGAGTGGTTCGTTTAAATTTACAATTAAGCGGTAGCACCGTGGATTTTGCCCAATTTATTGAATAGTTTGAAATACAAGAGAAATTGTCAATAAGTCTGATAACTTCAGTAAGTGAGGATTGTGTATTTTGAAGAAATAACAATACGTCATCGGCATATAAGCTTATTTTATGGTCAGATGTTGAAGTTTGGACTCCTTTGATATTATCATTTTGCCGAATTGCAGCTGCCAGGGGTTCTATGAACATTGCAAATAGTGAAGGGGAGAGAGGACAGCCCTGTCTGGTTCCTCGTTGCAGATTAAACCTTTGAGAGGTCTGGCTGTTCGTTCTGACTGAGGCGCATGGAGAGCTATATAATGTTCGTATCCAGGATATAAATGAATTCCCGAAACCAAATTTTTGTAGTGTTGAGAATAAGAAACTCCAATTGACCCTGTCAAATGCTTTTTCTGCATCTAGCGAAACAATTGTTGTTTGTAGATTGTTGGCGTTAGTATAATCTATCAGATTGATAAATCTACGTACGTTGGAGGTTGAATCTCTACCTTTAATAAACCCTGTTTGGTCAGGATGGATTATATATGGAGTAATTTTTTCTAGTCGTCTAGCTATTGCTTTACAAATAATTTTAAGATCGGTATTGATTAATGATATTGGTCGGTAGCTAGTCGGAAGCGATGGGTCTTTGTCCGGTTTGAGTATGAGGCTAATGTTAGCAGAATTCATGTTTGATGGGAGAAGTCCAGTATTTAGGATCTCTCTAGCCATTCTATTATAGGTCGGACCAATAGTAGGCCAAAGTGCCTTATAAAATTCTACTGGGAAGCCATCAGGTCCTGGGGCTTTATTTACTGGCATTTGTGCCAAGACTTCTTCAAATTCCTCCTGAGTGAGATCTGCGTCCATTGTAGTAGCCTGTTCCTGATTTAATTTAGGGAGCACAATACTATTAAGAAAGTTATCTATTGAGGCTTCTGAAGGATTATTATCGGAGGAATATAATTTTTTGTAGAAATCTCTGAAGCATTGGTTAATTTCTTCTGGGTTATGGGTTAGTTTGCCATCCAGGTTTTTGATGGAGGAGATTGTTGCTTTTTCTCTGTTTGACTTTAGCTGGTTCGCTAAGAATTTGCTAGAGTTATTATTGCATTCAAAGTTTTCAAGGCGTAATATTAGCTTTTTTTTCTCAAAATGAGACAAAGCATCCAACCCCCCTACGCCCATTCCCCCCCAAAAAAAAATAATTCAGCAAACAGAATTAATATTGTCAACAACTATTTATTCACTTAAATTGCTGACAGTGCCTTCACTGCCTTGTAATAAAAACGTCACTAAGGCATTGCATCTTAAAACAACCTCAAGCAATCATTTCTAGAATGCAAGTAACAATTGTAACAATATTCACCGTCATCATTATTGAATATTGATTCAGATTCCCTGACACTCAGTTACACACACAAAAAAAAAAACAGTATGGGGACAGCATATAGTGTTGTGTTCCTATCACCACTGATAACATGTTTGTTCCAACAGACTCCCACCCACCCTCAAGTTACAACTACCATGGGAGTGTATCACTACCTATGCCTAGTACACAGCTCTACTCCCCAATAAAATCTTTCCATTCTGCCATGGTCTTTTTTGTATGAGGCTGTGGTGTCTCACTCATGGATAGTGTCCTGTAGCACTTCTGTCTGAATGACAGAGAGAAGGGTTGCCACACACTTTTGGATATGTGAGGTGCAGGGCATAGTAGTAACCCATCAGATGAAGCAGACCGTCACTCAAGTCTTCCGTGGCTCCAAGACAGATGAGACAGCGGGTCCCATCAAACAGCAACACAGGCGTGCAGAAAGACCTCTTCTGCGAGTACATTGTGGGATCTTCTGTTGGCTAAAGAAAAAGAAGAAGGAAACGCCACATCCATGCATGGAACTATGAAGTGTTGAATGTGAGAAAATGCGAACAAACTTTCACCTGAATGACATGAAGCAGTGCCTCACTGGCATGTCCCAGCTTCTTCGGTGGTGGACTTGGTGAAGGAAAGGGTGTGGGGAGTGCCCTGAGCAGTGCGATGGAATATTCCACTAGAATAGAACAAATCAACTTTGAGTTCAAAGTTAGTCTTCCTAAAAATGAGTCTTTTTAGGTTTGTGTTGATCACAAAAAAATCTTATTTTTTCAGCATGAAGAGTATTACCATTCTGCGTCTATTCATTCAGCGCAACATAAACCATCCTATGTCCAAGGAAACAGCTACAAAGTCAATTAGAGACACAGCAAAATGACTCACCTACATCCAGCGTTATGCGTGGCTTCATCACTTCATTTTTTTTCCAAACACCATAAAATTACACATCGGTGCAGAAGTCTTCCCATCTCTTTTTTTAGTTCATCAATGAATTTTCTGTTGCCCTTATCCAGAATGCGCCGCAGCTCATTCATCGCCTATAATGCAAGTCAATGTTAAAATCTGCAAAAATGCTTGCTTTTCATCATAAACCAAAACAAGTTAATCACTTACACGATAAAGATCCTTGACACATGGATATGCATCCAGGACCTTTGTTGGCCTTGTCCTGTTCTTTCAGAACATCACTATCAATGAAGGATCTTCTTGCTTGAAACTGCAGGTCAAGAATTTGGGAGACAGCATCTTGGTTGGGTTTTGGTTTCTTGTACAGCTCCTGCAGGGTCTGATAATGTCTGGCCTCTGCTGTCAGACCATCTTTGGCTGATGAAATGGAGGAGACAAATCAGTAAATCAGTCAAATGGATGAAATTGTTTGGAGCATCAAAATATATCAAATGACAATTCAAATGTAAAAATGCCTGTGATATATCATGATATCCAAAACTATCATAACATTGCCTGGCTTTCATACATTATCATTATTATTAAAATGGACATGTTTCTACTTACGTGAAGTGTGGTCATTATCAGAACTGTGCCCTGGTGTGTGACACAAAATAATTGTTGATCCACCAATTGAGTCTGCATCATGATCTTCTTCTTGGTCACTTGCTGAGAAGTCAATGCGATGCCTTTTCTTCTTGTGGCCCCTCTCTGGTGAATCTCTTGTGAAGATTCTTGTAAGTGCTCGCTTGGTAAATAAAATTTCACTCATTGAAAGAACAAATAAAGATGGAAAGTGAACATGCACAGATAAAAAAAAGTATCAGACAAAAATAACCACACGCTTCAAAATCTAAGTGCGCAAAATAATATAATCACTTACGTGTTTCATTGTTTTGTCTTAATCCTTCAGCATGGGATAATACTCCACGAGTCTTTTAGCCATTGCAGTGACTTCATGCTTAGAAGGGTACCGGACCCCCTCTCCTTGCTGACTGGCTCTCAAGATAGAAATCATGCTGGTGACAGTGTTTCTCACCAGCCTGCATCTCAGCTCTTTCAACATGACACATTTCCCCTAACTGGCAGGGCGGGCCATCTGGAAGTAGTGCTTACGAGCTTGCTCCAACTCACTGTCTGTATAGAGGGTGGGCAAACTTTTTTTAGCAACGGGCCACATGACAGACCTGCATCGAGTCGGCGGGCCACGGAAGGGGGGGTTGTAGGTAGGTACAGATTTAGTCCGGGTGCAGAATCGTTCTGGGCGTAGTGACTGCCCGATACGGCAACTCCATTGGGACATACCTCTACATCGCGGTCGAACGTGATATATGGATAGATCAGGGTCAAAACGCTATTTCGCGGGTGATAGATAGATAGATATATAGATAGATAGATAGATAGATAGATAGTGTGTGTTGAATACATACATTCGTGTATATATATATATACATATATATATGTATATATATATATATATATATATATATATACATATATATATGTATATATATATATATATATATATATATACATATATATATATATATATATATATATATATATATATATATATATATATATATGTACATATATATATATATATATATACATATATATATATATATATACATATATATATATATATATATATATATATATATATATATGTATATATATATATATATATATATATATATACACATATATACATATGTGAAGAGAGAGAGAGAGAGAGAGAGAGAGAATTTCGTGTATACAATATAATACAAAGTACTGTAAATACGGCAGGGATTGACAGAAAAAAAAAGGATAACCTTAATCAACCGATGTAGTTTGTCCTAATAGAGTTGCCGTATGTGACATTGTTGGCATTCGCCCACTGGACAGAGGCGACTGCCAATTACGTCACATACGGCAACTCTATAAACGTACCGCGATCTATCCATATATCACGTTCGACCGCCTCCTTGTTTTCTGATCTGCTCCTGTTTGACTTGTTCGGTTTATGTTTTGACATTATGCTGTTAGTGTTTATTTCAAATTAACAAGAAGTACCGGTACAGATAGTAGGAAATTAATATAACACTTGCGTCAAACAAAGAATAACTAACTGTACATATCATGTCTACAGGAAGGAGCTGGTACATTAAGTGAGAATATTCAAGAATATTAAGAGAAGATATATTCAAGGTTGTCCTGAGGTCAACTGTACCAACCATTGACAGAGCTTATGGAGCAATTTGATGTTATTGTACAGTAAAAATGGAATATTGGAGCTGTCGCAAAACAAAACAAAAAGCCAACTTTAAGGCTTAATATCTCCAAAATGATACAGTAATCAATCACATTTAGAAATCAAATGTTTCTAAATGTGAAGTCAGTAATGTCAAGTCAGTGCTTGATGTGTCATCAGCAGGCGTCGGCGTCAGTAATGGGGCATCGGCGGGTTTCGGGCGGAATCGCCAGGCGTTGGGAAGCGTTGGCAGGTGTCGGGGGCTCGTGGCCAGGTGGCGGACGTCACGGCAGGCAGTGGCCAGGTGGGCTCAGTCCCGCAAACGCTGCTTACAGCTTTAATTTTGTATTGCTTTGATAACATTGTTTAAGTTGAGTTTAAATTTACACTATTTTTTTTTTCTTAGCTGCTAATTGTTCAAAAATGCTGATGTTAAAAGTGTGTTTGCACAGTAAATGTTATGGCACTTTAATTCATATGGCAGTACATTTAAAATAACTGGCCGTCAAGTTCCAGGAACTGACAAACTGCACTGAGTTGAGTGAGTTTCTCCAAAGGAACTCTAGTATAAATGTGGACTTTACATTCTAGTCCCATGTGAAGAAAAACCCAAAAGTGAACGTTTTTGTGCCTCACCCTTTCTAACTGGGACAAGTGCTGATGTTAAGTGTTTGCACGATAAATGTTATGGTGCTTTCGTTTATATGGCAGAACATTTAAATTAAAGTGTATGAAAGACTTCTTTTAAATTCATTATTGGCTTTTGCGTATACGACGTGATTAATTGTGATTGATCAGGTAAATCATGCGATTAATTGCGATTAACATTTTTAATCGTTGCCCAGCCCCAGTAAAAACATTTTTCTGGTGCCAGCATTTCGTGAGGCAGAAGTTGATTCATACTTCAGTGCCTTGGAGCGAATAGCTTCGCCACTCAACTGGCCAAGAGACATGTGGCCTGTCCTTCTCCAATGCAAGCGGGTGGGAAAAGCACAGGAGTTGGTGTCTGCTCTTTTCTTAGAAGACAGCCTGCAATATGATGTTGGAAAGGAAGCAATTTTTCCTGCTTATGAGCTTGTTCCTGAGCCCTACTGGCAAAAATTTAGGAACCATAGAAAATCTAGTGGTCAAACCTTTGTCGAGTTTGCATGGGAGAAAAGCAACCTCTTTGATAAATGGTGTGCAGCTAATGATGTCAAAAATGACTTTGAGTCACTCCGTGAGCTTGTTCTTTTAGGAGATTTTAAAGACTGTTTGCAAGAGAAGGTGGTAATGTTCTTGAATAAACAGAAAGTGTCGTCATCTGCTGTCCTTGCAGATGAGATTGTGTTGACCCACAAAAATGTGATCTCATCTTCCCCCCCGATCAGACAGGCCTTCTGCTTCTCGTCCCACAAGAGCCAAGTCTAGCCACCTCCCCCTTGAAAAGGCTAGAGGGAAGGGATTTCTGGTTTGGCCATAAAGCGGTAGACTGCGCGACACCAGGGCTCTCGACCGTCTAGGGTAAAAACTCCCCGAAAACTTGAATAACTATTGTCAAATATCATATTAACTACAAAGTGATCAGGGGAACGTTGGAATGGGAAGGAAAACTTGATTCAACCAAAAGAGAAACACAGTAACAGACAATATGGCGGAACTACCAGCTTGCTCTGAAACAGAGGGAGATGGCGAAACGAACTCCTCGTGACTAACGACGCGGAAAAGGGCTCGGACATAAAAATTATTAGCAAGGAGATACGGGATTTAAAAACGGAATCAAAAGAAGTCCTTCGCACGTTTGGAGAAACACTAAGGAACGACGTGGAAAAAGACTTGGACGACTTCAAACACGAAATAAATCAACAACCGAACAGGAGCTCCAGACCAGCAAGATCAACGAGGCTGAGTCGCGGATTGAAAAGCTAGAACGTTGGGCACAGGAAGCTAATGACGCTCTGGTCATATCACTGAGAGAACAAAAAGCTCTTCAGGACAAGTTAACCGACCTGGAGTCCAGGCTGAGGAGAAACAACCTACGTATCTATGGAGTCACTGAAGGAGAGGAGGGAGAATCTGTGGCCAAGTTTGTGGAAGACCTGCTGAAAAGCGAACTGCACCTGCCAGCAGATTTTAATTTCCAAATTCAGAGAGCACACCGCTCATTTGCACAGAAGCCAGCGGACGGTGCCCAACCGAGACCCATCATTGTTAACTTTCTGGAATTTACTACCAAAGAGAGGGTCCTGAGAGAGCTATGGACAAAGAAAATAGAACTGGGGAATAAAGTACCGTCATTCCATCACGATTACGCGACAGAGATGGTCCAAAAGAGAAAGAAGTACAACACTGCTAAAAGAATCCTGAAGGAGAAGGGCATCCGCTTCCAGACGCCATTCACCAAGATGAGGACCCACTGGGATACGGGAACTCGAACCTACAACAGCGCAGAAGAGGTAAAGGAGGAATTGGCGACACGCGGCCTGGCGGAGAAGACGGCGGTGGCGACGGGTGCGGAGGGGCCTGCGGCACTCGGTGCCCCGCACTATGACGGAGTGGCAGTGCAAGGAGGGATCCTGGAGGGGCTACGCATCAGCAGCGACACAAGCCACAGAAAAGCTACAAGAGTTTCAAAGATTCTTTGATTAAATTCAGAGAATAAAGGGAAGAAAGCTGGTAGGGATGTTCGAGTATGACCGGTGTTTTTAGTTGACAAATTATTAAAATTGAATTCCCATGTTAATAGAAAAGAGACTGTGGGAAGTCCGGGTCGCTCCTTTTTTTCTAACGTTGGACTCATTTAGAACGACTAAAATACTCATTGCAGGTTCAAGTGTCATTTCTAAGTTAGGTTAGATTTTTGACTGCCTTCACGCGGGCCGGACAGAGACACGCCGTAGTTTGGCCATGCCTGATCTACAGGAAACACATCTCTCTCAACAAGAGCTAAATCAACATGATTTAAAAGCTAAACTCGACACAACTAATGGCAACAGAAGTCAGACCCGCCTGTCGAAACTTGTCAACGTCTCTCTAGCCGAACTCGGGATGTTTGATGTTTGGAGGGACCTCCACCCGTTACAGAGAACTATTTTTTTTATTAACATTACAGACAGATACAGAATAGCGGAATGTAAAATAGGAACGACTGACTTGTACTGACACAGTATTAATTACCTTATTATTTGTCTGAATAAGAGGAAGAAAAACACACTTTGGAGATTAAATGTGGGTATGCTAAATAATCCAAAAACACTGGAGGAGGTTAAGAAAGAGATTAAATGCTCTATGGAGGAGAACATAGATAGTCCAGTAGACACTACCATACTGTGGGACACAATTAAAGCTGTGATGAGAGGGAGGTTAATAGCGAGGGCAGCCTATCAAAAAAAGACTAGATGTGGCGAGGGGGAGGGTCTGGCGGAGGAGGAGACAATTCAGATGGTGGGTATAAAGGAAAATTTGGGGGAGGGGGGGTTGCCTGACAATGCCACCTGGGGAGTTGGACCCCAGGAAATAAACTATAATAAAATTCCTCGGGCTACACAGGTTCGTTACGCTTTGAAATTTAACAGGATTACATCATTATGATATAGAATGATAGTTCATAATGTACGTGTTACTTACTTTGCAGATAAGCTGTACCCTATTTCTTGTGCTCAGACAAGAACGTTGTTTGCTGTTGGAGGGCTACAACAACACAATGTCTTCGATGCTACGCTTTGTGCCATTGCCACGGACCCGAAACTCTCGTTCTTGTTGGATGGGGGTTCTGCGCAGACTGGTGGGAGAGTTTGTGTACAGGTTTTGCAAAGGAACGGTGTCTTCAGTTATACACACGCTCATTAAAGTGCCGACCGTGGAGGAAGCTTGTGCCGCTGCACGCCGTTTCCAGCAGAATAACAGCGAAATTATCGAAATAAAAACAAATCAGAAAAACATCTCTTTGCTGTGCTTTTATTTACAAAGTTGAAATTCTTCTAACTTACAAAAAATGTGAACGAAAAGGTAGAAATATAAATACGAAGGAATACGTATTTGTTCAGGGCTGCGCAAAGCCAGAGCCCTGCATTTGCTGCGCTACCCTTTTAAAAAAGGTCTCTGTTGTGTGTTATTTTAATATGTCCATCTCTTTTAGAAGAGAAAGCATCGCCCCGGTCTCATCCTCTCTCCAAATGTCAACATTCTTATTCGCGTTTGCTGGTTGTTTCACGCCGTCTGTTTTGTTAGACGACGTAGTTGTGCGGTGGCGCGTGCGCACTTGCGTTGTCCAGTTAATAGTCCGACTAAGGTGTATACATGGCCGAGAAATTAGAATTCCAATCGCATTATCTGGGTGTCTCAATCGGAGTTCTCCAATTCCGATCATAATCGGACTAAAGCAATAATTCAAATTTCTCTAGTACCATGTAAACGCACTGAGGGACGCAAAGATTGCACTCCGGCGCAGGTGTGATTGATGACGCGAAGGTGGGGGCAAACCCACCTGCCACATCGTTAATTAATTCAATTAATTAATTAAAGTGCTTTTTGAACCTTTGGCCGCTCCGTAGATTGTGGAAACGGGAAATGAATTGACTCACAGCACACAGTCACACGCTTGCAGCCGGCTTGTAAGCACAACAAAAAAAAGAAAAAGACACTGAGCGTAGATGAGCACTAGGAAGGACTAACATGGATAAGGCGTCAATTGTAAATGGAAAGTTCCACTTCAAAACCCTGCCAGATGGCAGTCTTGACAGGACAAAAGTGATATGCATTTACTGTAAAGCTGTATTTAGTTTCCACCGGAGTACGAGCAGTCCAACCACGTTGGATGGTGTGGCACGGAGACCACTGGCCGCGTCCACCACACGCCAACTTTCAACAGCGGGGGCTAAATGGGTGTGGCTACGGCTTGCAGGCCAATTAATGTGGTGGAGGACGAGGGTCTGCGCGATATCATATATATTATACTGACTATGGATGAATATGACACTGACTGGATGATTATGGCACTGACTGTGGATTACTATGGATGCTGAACAGCTGTTATAGGCTATACTGCCTAACTGCACTATATCAGTTGAGTCCTGTACTGTATTGCACTGCCCCCTGTTTAATGCACACTTTATTTATTGTTTTGATTTAATTTAATTTAGTTTGTGCATCACAGTTTGATGCAATGCATAAGTGTCATCCTTTTGTCTTAATGGCTGCTGAAAAAAGGGGATGAATAAAGTAAAGTAAAAAGTAAAATAGAGAAATTTTGGTAGTACTAGTAATCATTACAGTTATGCCCATCTGTTATCTTTGTTGGGCTTGAGTTTATGATTATTTTTTTTTACCCTGTGCATCTTTTGTTTTGTTAGTAGTACTTGGCATTGCTCCAACACGAATAAACATGCTGCATCCCACTAGATGGCGCATTTGCCTTATTTACAAGCACCACGGTCATCGGAGCTGATCTCTGCCACTCTCAGCAGCGTGCGTCTACTAAGGTCTACTAAGATTCCACAATCACCTCATGAGCAAAACAGGCTACAGGTAAAATTAAACATCTTCAGTTGAGCAACTCAGGCAAGTTAAACTGATTTAAAAACAAACAAACACTATAATACTAGGAAAAGAATCCTCTATATGTCAATAAATACAACAGATTGAGTATTCATAAAAAAAAAAATGCTTACCTTAAATAAGAAAATCCAACAAACCAACAAGTGCAACACTAAAAAGCAAACCAACAATCAAAATAATGCTTAATTGCCTTAGTTTTGTCCCAAACTTATCAGCTTAGCTACTAAGAATAACACACATTATTCACCTGGACAGAAGGAGGTTCTGAGGAACGTGTTGGTCCTGGAGCTTCCTGGTCAGGATGTTCGGGAGATCCCTCTGGCTCAATGTCTGGAGCGCCAACATATTTTAGAATTGCTCCTGCAGAGACAAAGCTCATTAGATCATCAAGCAAAACAGATCAGAAGCGCATTTTCCTATTTTATTATTACAGTGATGTTGCAGTAATATAGGAAAATTAAAAATTCATTTGTTTTTAAATTAAACATTATGGTTGCAGTGTCCCTTTAAAGCTTTTACCCAATTACAAAACTGTCATTTTTAAGAGTTTTTGGCATTACTTTACACACTGTACTAGTTAAAGTAATAAAACTAAGATAAATGACCCACTGCCACAACAGTCTAAAATAGTCAACACCATGCCAAATAAAGTATTTCCATAAAATATTTCTTTGAATTCTAAAACAGTAGCACATCTCTAATTAAGGGCCTACAAAATACAAACTAAGCTTAGTAAATTCATCCTAAGTTAAGGCTAAAATAACATTAAGAGTCAAATATGTGAGAGACAACTTCCACTGAACAATAACAGGGGACTGACTACAACAACAACTACAACATGCCCTCCCTCCCGCCCTCCCTGTTAGAATGTGAATAAACGGGTGTGGAGTCAATCACTCATTCCCATGGCAGGATAGGCCAACATGGCAGGATATGGTCAACTTTCATAAAACAAACAAAAACGCTGATTCATGACGAACAAATATTAGCCAGCCAGCTAACATTTATCCGACGCTAGCTAGCTAGCCTTGCTAGCTAGGACAAATAAACAAACTTGGGGGGGGGGGGGGGGACAACAGCGTTTCACCTCCACCTCTCCAGCCCACATCACAAACAAATAACTTACCTTTCCCTTTTGCAAGTTTTTCTTGATCAGTTTTCTTTTCCTTCCGTTTGTCCGCACCGCTGGGATAACTCCTTTTTGATGCCATAATGGTGTCTGTTTGTTTTTAATCCTCTCGCTAACGGGAACGAATGGTAGCTGTCAATCATTCACGTCATACCTGTGCGTCGCCGGCCCGCAACGTCACAACCTGCGTGACAGTGCGGCAAGCCCCCAGAGTCCAAGATGGCGTCCCATTCCTTTAAATGAAGTTGCTCACCCAGCGCATGGCTCCCAAAAACTTTTTGACTTCCGCATTGTTGGGATAATAGAGCATGCGCAGTTGTGTCAGTGTGGAGACCGTCACTGACAGTCGTGCGCGCTCACGAACCGTACAAAATTCAACATGGAAATTAATGTATTTTTTTTACGGAACAACTGACGATTGTTGTTTCGAAATTTTATGAATAATAATGATGATGATGATGATGATGATTATTATTATTATTATTATTAATATATTAATACAATAGTATTATTATAATAATATACTATTATTTGTGTATTAAACAAGTGAGCAATGTGCCACTGAATAATAAATGATAATTCTTTGAAGCAACTCTCTTTGGAAAGCAGACAAAGTAATGAAATGATTGGTCTATTTATTTCATCAGAACTAAAAAAATAAAAAATAAAAACTCAACGATCTTGAAAGTTCCTCCCTTTCTCTTGCACCTGTCGATGTGTGTAGCTAACACAAATTTGCAAATATTTTGTCGTTCTCATGGAATTAAACAGCACACCATGTTAATTTATCAGCGAGTGCTCTCTCTTTTCATGCAATTCATCATGCTTAACATGTAATGCTGAATCATGAAAGCTATGGAGCAAAAAATAATAATTACATAAACCACGAGTGAGATAAAATGTGTCATTCAGTCAATAAAGATTTCATTCATTCATCTCCTATACCCGCTTATTCCTATTCAGGGTCACGGGGGTCTGCTGGAGCCTATCCCAGCTGTCTTCGGGCGAAGGCAGGGTGACACCCTGGACAAGTCGCCAGTTCATCGCAGGGCCACATAGAGACAAACAACCATTCACACTCACATGCACACCTACAGACAATTTAGAACGTTCAATTGACCTCACGTGCATGTTTTTGGAGTGTGGGAGGAAGCCGGAGAACCCGGAGAGAACCCACGCAGACACAGGGAGAACATGCAAACTCCACACAGAAAGGTCCCAGGTCCAGGCCCCGGAATCGAACCCACGACCTTCTTGCTGTGAGGCGGCAGCGCTAACCACTGCACCACCGACTATTTCATTACTTAGTTGAAAATGCCATTTTATTTCATTTAACAAAGCATATCATTATTTCATCATGCATTTAATTGTTTTGTGGTCCTGTGTTTTAGTGCTTCATAATTGTATTCTGTTGTCAAATTTGCCCATCAAAGTCAGATTAGTAATCCTGTACATCTGATTAAGGGAAACCAATTCTAGGTAATGGATTGCAGATCTTGTAGTGACCTGTTACAATGGAAAGAAATGTATACATAATAAGTACATCTGTGTGTCGGATATTTTAGCTAACACTAAACTTTCTGCACAACTGTCTGCATTGTGCTTTTTCTTCGGCCACAGAGAACAGAAACGTCTGTAGTTCTTTGTTCACCCATGGTACAGTTTCAGAAGCTTTTCAGTTTTTAATACGTGTTAATGTAAAAATCCACACGCGAGGCATTTAAAAATGGCGGTTTTGGTCTTTCGTGAAAGACGGCCTTTGGCCAATCAGTGTCCTGAACGTTGCTACGTCACCCTTATAGTCTCAGCTCTGCTCGCTTCGAAGCCCAACGAGGCAGGTACCAAAATCCTAACCCCTGGGAACGTGACAATTGTTTTTTTCAATTTAAGTTTTTGTTATTTTGTTCGTTTTCGTTAACTATTATAACCGTGGTCAGGACCTCCAGTGAGAAGATCCACTGGAGGACATTTAGAGCAAACAGTCAGACAACAGCAGCTTCACCACATCAGCTGAAAAATGGAGTTTGGATGCTTTCAGCTTCAAGTCGTGGACAGAAAATGATGACACTGTCACACTGATGTTTTCTTCTCCAACCTTCTCTCAGCTGCAGAGGTTGGTGGTCTGCAGGAGCCTCTACAGCAGCAGAAGATCAGTCTGGAGAGGAAATGTGAACGTGTGACTGAAGGTGAAGAAGCAGGAAGTCAAACTCTCCTCAACAGCATCTACACTGAGCTCTACATCACTGAGGGACTGAGTGAGGAGGTCAACAGAGAGCATGAGGTCAAACAGCTGGAGACCAAGAAGACCAAGAAGACCAAGGAGATCCTCCACGACCGTCCAATCAGGTGCAGCCAGATCTTTGAAGCCTCACCTGAGCAGCAGGGACTCGGGGAGTCAGAGTGGTGCTGACCCGGTCTCTGGGCTGGACTGGGAAGCCTTGGGGTCCCACTGGTGGAACTGGAGGAGGTGACTGGGTCGAGGGAAGTCTGGGGGTCTCTGCTGAGGCTGCTGCCCCCGAGACCTGACTCCGGATACGGCAGTAGAAGATGGATGGATGGATGGATGGATGGATGGATGGATGGATGAATGCCAGGTGATAGAACATTTCATAAAAACAGACTCTGCATTATAACTTCTATTACACTCTAAAAAACTCACTCCAATATAACTGCACTCGTCCTTCTCTCACATTACATTGGATCACAATGACCAAACAACACAACAAAGACAATGATCCAACTGTACTGCCACGTCCAGACTCAGTGTAGGTCTGTAGGCCTCTTGGACCTTCATGTGAACCACTGCGTGTTGACTGGAGGTGAAACATGACTGACTGCTGTCCTCCTACCTGGACAATGCAATCTCACTTTCATTCTGCTGCAGATGGCCATTTTCATTTTACACCGTCCAAATTTACAGCTCAGGGCGCTGGGACAAATTCCAAATTGTGTGCAGATACAGGCCTACACTTCAAATAATTATGAGAAAAATCCAACGTAAAGAGAGCACTTCCATTAGGAAATAGTCAACATGAAATTTCGTCTTCTACTGACACCTGCTGGTCAAATTGAATAGTTGCAAATATTGTGAGGAAGTTGTCATCTAATTCTAATCCTAAACAATATGGCCATTCGAAGTCAAGTATTAAGACAATTAATCAGGTTTGTACTGCTTGATTGAACACATTCATCCCGTTCCAGTGCACTAAAACCCACTTCCCTTCAGGACCGTGTCAGCGAAGCCAAAACTTCCTTGAGTGACGCTGTTTCCCAGCATGCAATGCGAGCTAGCGATTTCACAATACTATTTCATCACAAACATGGATGTAAAAAATAAAAAGGGACGAAAAATGAAACTTCAGGAACACCAACCATTGCAATACAAGCAGAACTGGGCCAAAGTTTTATATTATGTACACTATAATACAGCCTTCTGGTGGACAAGCCATACTATTTAAGCCGTGTCCTCCTATGGAACTTCCGTGGGTGGAAGCTCATCGTAGAGGTCACGTGCTGGTTGCGCGTCACTCCACCGATCACCTCGGGGCCCTTGCAGGGGATCTGCAGGGTATCTGATTCAGTTGAGTATATGGAAAATATGGGTCGATGGTCAGTTGTAACAAGAGAAGCTTGCTGGCAAAAATAATGTACTACAAGTGAATGTCACACTTTATTTTTTTTTTGTATGAGCATTTAAAAAAAACAACATCATGATAATCGAATACAGACACACACCCGAATCCAACAAGAACGAGAGTTTGGGGTCCGTAGCGACGGCACAAAGCGTAGCATCGAAGTGTTGTTGTAGCCCTCCAACAGCAAACAACGTTCTTGTCTGCCTTTTAAAATAACCAGGAGCACAAGAAATAGGGTACACCTTATCTGCAAAGCAAGTAACACGTACATTATGAACTATCGTTCCATATCATAATAGATTTAATATGTCAACCGAAAGCAGCTGACTGGCTGAAAAGACTCACTCCACCCCCTAGTGTTGGGAGGAGGACACGTTCCCGTCAACAATTTGAATTTCTCAGCTGCATGGATACGGGGACCAAGCTGAGAACTCCGATTGGACGAGAAAACAGAATTATTGCTTAGTCCGATTAAGCTCTGCATGTAAACACACTGATTGATTAACATGGGCGCTGAATGGAAGCGCTCGGCGCTTCGCGGCGCTTCCACGTCCAGTGTGAACCGGGCGGAACTTTTCAACATTTTGACGTGGCAGACGCGGGACGATCGTTTTCTATCAGGAGTGTGCACTACATAATCTGTAACGGAAAGTTTGCGCTCCACGACATACGGACCAGAAAAACCAGCCTGCAAACGGGAACCGGGTAACGGCAACAATACCAACACTCGGTCGCCTGTCAAACTGTCAAACCACAGCTTTCTTGTCAAACTGCCGCTTCATTTTAGACTGGCTGGCGACAAGAGTTTTGTGAGCAATTTCACAAGCACGATGCAAGCATTCACGAAAAAAAAAAAAGACGTAATCTAACACATTATTCTCGACTCATTTAACATTGGAAAGCCACTTACCCCTTAACAGACGTGAGTGTCCTCTCACCGAACACTAAATCAGCTGGGCTGAACCCGAGGGACTCCCACACATACAATCGACGGCTCATTTTAACCCCCCCCCCCAGATAGATCCCTAGATAGTACGTTTGATAGATGGATAGAAATAGATAAGTTAGTTAAAGTTACACACACACACACACACGCACATATATATGTATATATATATGTGTGTGTATGTATATATATATATATATGTATATGTATGTATATATATATGTATATATATGTATATATATATATGTATATGTATATGTATATGTATATATATGTATATGTATATATATGTATATATATGTATATGTATATATATATATGTGTATATATATATATATATATATATATATATATATATATATATATATATATATATATATATATATAAATAAACCTCTTTCAATGAACTCCAAAACATACATGGTCAAAATCCATATTATTATGTTGTTGTTGTTTTTAAATGCTCATACAAAACAAAAAGAAAGTGTGACATCCACTTGTAGTACATTATTTTCGCCAGTAAGCTTCTCTTGTTAAGACTGACCACATACAAAACAAAAAGAAAGTGTGACATCCACTTGTAGTACATTATTTTCGCCAGTAAGCTTCTCTTGTTAAGACTGACCACATTGACCCATGTTTTCCATATACTCACCTGAATCAGATAACCTGCAAGGGCAACGACCTTGTCTCAGACCTACGTGACCTCTACGATGAGCTTCCACCCACGGAAGTGCCATAGGAGGACACGGATTAAATAGTATGGCTTGTCCACCAGAAGGCTGTATTATGGTGTACATAATATAAAACTTCGGCCCAGTTCTGCTTGTATTGCAATGGTTGCTGTTCCTGAAGTTTCATTTTTCCCCTTTTCCCTTTTTATTTTTTACATCCATGTTTGTGATGAAATAGTATTGTGAATCGCTAGCTCGCATTGCATGCTGGGAAACAGCGTCACTCATGGAAGTTTTGGCTTCGCTGACACGGTCCTGAAGGGAAGTGGGTTTTAGTGCACTGGAACGGGATGAATGTGTTCAATCAAGCAGTACAAACCTGATTAATTGTCTTAATACTTGACTTGGAATGGCCATATTGTTTAGGATTAGAATTAGATGACAACTTGTTCACAATATTTGCAACTATTCAATTTGACCAGCAGGTGTCAGTAGAAGACGAAATTTCATGTTGACTATTTCCTAATGCAAGTGCTCTCTTTACGTTGGATTTTTCTCATAATTATTTGAAGTGTAGGCCTGTAGTTGATGAGGAATCACGGTGTGCTAACGCTACTCAAACAGCTTAGATGAAAAAAGGGAGTGTGATTTAGGTTTGTGGTACATTATGACAATCTTGGACTTGCAAGACTGAGGCGATGGTTCAATTCCCATCAATGTGTATTATATATGTGTTATTTAGCTCATCTATTCTACATTTTAAATAGATCACATTTGACATCTGACCCACTGAACACTTACTATTGAACATATTTTTAAACTATGGGCTATTTAGTCTTGTTTTAGGATATAATATAATTCATTGCACAAACTGTCAGGCTAAGTATAAGAGCTATAGTCTACTACAATCAGTCGTGCCAAAAAAGAGACATTGTCTTTATTTTTCATTTTTATTTTATTGTGTCAGCATTGAACCATACAAGGACATACAATGAGGATACTCATTATAATATTGATGAAGTGTTGTTGTTTCATGTTTTGTAGGCTGTTTCAAGGGTTTATTTAATTTGTTGTGACACAATCTAAGGTTCAATTTGTAAAGAAATAAAAGTTTTTGTGAAAAAAGATAGTGGTCAAAGTGATTGATATTTGTGTTTGTGTTTTTTGTAGTCTTGTCTGGATTTGTCCTGTTCGTTTCTGGTCTGTGTTTGTGTTCCCACTCTTGGCCTTCACCTTGTCGTGGTGAGTGGGCTTTTAACTAAGACAGGCCAATTATATATATTGTGTGAAGCCAGCAAAACAGTCATTATTATGAGAATTACAACTGAAGCACACTAAATAATACACCATAAGTCACATTTTGCTTTTCTGTTATTAATCTAATGTGTGTTATGTCAAGCCTCCACAGTGGCGTGCTGCAGTCAGGATGAGACGAACAAGGTGAATGGATGGACGGATTGATGAGCCCAGCGAGCCTCCACCATCCACAGACAAGCCAGTCCCATCTTCTACCCAGAAGGATGTCTCTTCCATCTATCTTTGCCTGCCAGGGAAATGCAACCAAACATAGTAATTACAGATGGTGTTGACTCTGTTAAAGTGACACATGGAAAAAAAAATATATATATATGTTTTGTGATTCATGTTCATGACAATAACAACCGAACAGATTTTCTTCATTCTTCCAATGAGTTTCGCAAACAAACATTTTTCCCTGGATCATACAAATACGTTTGTAGATTATATAAAGACAATTATAAAACACATTTGTTGTGGTTTTATATTAAAGCAGATAGTCAAACGTAAATGTAGCATGGTAATGTTGCGAAGACACATTTATTTTTGTTTTTCTTTGTTTCTTTAGAAGCTTTTATTTTGGTTTTCTGTGGAAGCACAACAGACAACACACATGTTAACGTCCGCTACTACGGTTCGCTCCGCATAGGTCTCACGAGCCACTTGAGAGACTTCCTCTCGAGCGTTATCTACTTTTTACATTTCAAAACACAGATCCATACCCGACTTCGACTTGAACTTATTAATCATGTCGTTTCCCACATTTCCCACATCACTCAGAGACGATACATTCAAAACGTAAATTTAACTCACATACCCTCGATCTCAGACTTCAATTACGAAACAGCCACACATACATTTGCTCTTATTTTCAACCATTTCCCTTTCTCACCTGTGGAAGCACAACAGATAACACACACGTTAACGTCCGCTACGACGGTTCGCTCCACATAGGTCTCATGAGCCACTTGAGACCTCTCTAGCGTTATTCCCCGGGGCGAACACGACCTCCACTGGTAGAAGTGGGTAACTGCACCCTGCTCACTGATCACTCTCACACACGCCACAAACCACAACAAAAGCAGGAACAGTGCTTTGCCACAATTATGCTACATAAACACGTCCTGGTCCCCTCTGGATCCTCTTTTCCGGTCCTCGCGATCACTCTCTTGGCTGCGGTGGGCATGGTTCTTCCTTTGTCAGGGCATTCTCTGGCCCAGTGACCCATTCGGCCGCAGATGTGGCACGCCCCCTTTTCGCCTCTGTGTCCGCTAGTCGCCCTTCGTCGGTTGTCGTTGTTCCTGTAGGGCCGTCTCGCCGTGTCACTGAGGTGCTTCATCATGGTGAGGGAGGCACGCTTTATCTTCTTGTCCTCTGCATCGCTGGCCTCCTGCAGAAGCCTCTCAGCGTGCACTGCATGACGTCGGACCTCTGTCAGCCGGGCATCTTCAATCCCCACGCAGCAGCTTGTGTTAACTGCTTTGGCGATCTGGGGGAGCAGCCCTTGTCTGAAAGCAGTGATGAGGCTGGCCGTTTGGTTGACGGCAGTCCTGATGAACGTGGCGACGCTGCGGCGTCGGTGCTGGAGTGCGCAGGGTTGTACGGTGGTAGCGTTGGATGAGGGCAGGCGGGAGGAGGGAAGACAGGCATGTCCAGGAGAGGGTCCCTCGGGCCTGTAAGAGAAGGATACAGACGATTTGGTGCATTTGAATGCTCGTGTGTGAGCGGCTCCTTTTCTCCCTCCTCTGGGGAGTGTGTGTGAGTGTGTGCACCCTCTGCCGTTATCTCTGTCACCCCTGTGCTCCAGCGCCCAGCGCTGTTCACACGTTTGTTTTTGTTTTCTTTACTTGTTTCCTGTCCCTGACCTCTGCTTCAGGTTTCCAGAATGAAAAACACCTTTCATGATCTTTGATGATTTGAATCTCCCACCTGTTTGGGTTTTTCTTTTTTGAAACCTTTCCCTCTGCTATCTTCAATTTATCCCGGAGGTTTCTCAATTCCTCCAAACTCAGTGATCCCCCTGCTGGGAAATCATACTTTTCAACCCAAATTCCCAACATGTCAAGACAATCTGGACCATATTTTTTCCTCATGTCGTCCACAATTGGTCCCCCCTGGGGAACAGCAGCAGCCACTTTGCTCTGGTTCTTCCCCAGCACTGTCTAGCTAGACTTATTACTCTGACTTTTCACTAAGTTTTCACAAAATTCCAAGTCAGAAAATACACAGGCGTCCCCGTGCACCCCTTTTTCTTACTCTGGAGCAAAAAGGTGGAGAAAAAACTCACCCCTCTGGTAGTTTACCTACCAGAAGCTTCCGGCTCACTTGTGGAGCGGGAATTTCAGTGTTGATTCAGAATCAACACCGACCTGACAGGCACGGTTAACGTATGCGCTCCGTCCTGCCCCGGGACCGTTCGTAAACGACAAGGAAAACAACCCACTGGTCACTGATATGTCTGAGACAAGAACAATTACTTCTCACCCGATCTCTGAATCAGCACTTCCCTTCCATGTTCGCTTGGATAGACGTGAAGCCGATCAGATCCACTCTTAGACGCCGATCCTCTCATCTCTGAATGCTTGGTTCAAGGTAGAGGGGGAACGAGGAGTTTCCTCCGTTCCTGGTCCCGGGCCCTCAACGTCCCAGAGTTCCACTGACGGGT
This sequence comes from Nelusetta ayraudi, assembly GCF_046127955.1. NCBI lineage: Eukaryota > Metazoa > Chordata > Actinopteri > Tetraodontiformes > Monacanthidae > Nelusetta > Nelusetta ayraudi. The sequence continues at coordinate 3,071,774 of NW_027466095.1, forward strand.
CTCCAGCAATCCTGTTCGTGACGCCAAATTGTTGTGGAAAAGAGCGAAGATGCCGATGCAGGAATACTGGGATAATAAGTAATTTAATGAACAAACAATAAAAAAAGGGATCGGAGCTCCGAGGCACAAAACACAGTAAAATGGGAGTGCGAGTGCGAGGTGGGAAGGAGGAAGAAGGTCTCTTATACACAGGACTGGGAGGGGATAAGATAAGGAAAGAACAGGGAGGAGAACAGAGAGAGACAAACCAACGACTATACGATAGTTGACCGATTTCACAGCTCATATCCTGTACAGGGAGAGGATGAGCACATCAGTGGCAGGCCATAAAACAAAGTGAAATACGATGCGTATATGTTAGCCTAGGATTCTAACAGTTTACACGTGCTACTAGTGATCATACAATATAAACCAAGGTAAAGAATAACACAAGAATACTCTATCATGTTCGACCCATCTTAATAACCGAGATTTTTTTTCCAGGTGCGCTTTGCTCATCTCTTTGTACCAAATATTTAGGGGAGTTTTTATAACATCACATAGATTATGAGAGTATATAGTCTTGAAAGCTTTGTCACCCAGCAGAGATTGAAGTGGGATATCTAGTTGGTCAAATTCTAGCTCCTTCCATTTTGCATCGTAACCCGCCCTGCACCAGTAGACTATATACTGCAGTTGTGCTGCTTTATAGTAGTCCTCCAAGCATGGGAGTGACATCCCTCCCTGTTAAGTGTAATGTTTTGTAGCATACCCTTGGTTTCTTGTTCTGCCATATGAATCTAGAAATGATCCGATTCCATTCACTGAATTTCTTATTGGGTATTTCTACAGGCAGCGATTGGAGTAGAAATAACAATTGTGGTAAAATAACCATTTTTTAAGTATGTATTCGGTTGTAAAAATCAAGTATCCGGGTCGGATAAAGTCACCAGGATGTCATCTGCATATAAACATGTCTTATATTCTTTCCCCTTGAATAGTATTCCCGTGATTTCTGGGTCTTCCCTAATCTTTTGAACAAGTAGCTCTATAAATAGAGCAAACAAGATGGGGCTCAGTGGGCAGCCCTGTCAGCAACCCCTCTCCAAACGGATTGTACCTGAAAGACTGCCATTTATTCTGATCCAGGCCACAGGTGAATTTTAAACATTTTATAACTGTATTGTTAAAGCCAAAACGTTGCAGGACCAGGTATAAAAATTCCCATAGAACAGAGTCAAAAGCTTTTTTTTGTGTCAAAGCTAATTGCTAAGGACATTGTGTTTCCTTTGCTCATTATATGTAACAGATGTATAGCTCGCCTAACATTGTCTTGTGTTTGTCTATTTTTAACAAAACCTGTCTGGTCCGTGTCAATTAGGTTAGGGATAATATTTTCTAGTGTGTTGACAATAATTGAAGTGAACATTTTATAATCAGTGTTTAAAACTGAGATAGGTCTGTATGAGCTGCAATCTGTCCTAGCTTTCCCTGATTTCAGTATTACAGATAATATGGCCTGTTTCCAAGATGGTGGGGTCTCGCCACCTTTTAAGACATAGTTAAAACAATTTAATAAATAGCAGTGGGGTCACAGAGTCCCTAAAAGTCTTATACCATTCTGCTGGTAGTCCATCTCCCCCGGCTGCTTTGCTTGTTTTCAGTTTAGAAATTGCCTTGTCGACCTCTGCATTTGTAATCTCTGTAGTTAAGCACTTATTTTGTTCTGTGACAACAGATGGCAGGTCTAGGGATTTCAAAAAACTGATTGACTGTTACTGCTTCTGCTAATTTGGGTTGAGTGTATAAATTCCTGTAGTATGATTCAAAAGACTTATGTATTGCTTCTGACTTATAACACATCTGGTTGGTGACCGGGTCCTTTACTTTATATATGGATCTTCCAGACTGTTGTTTTTTAAGTCTCCAGGCTAAGAGTTTTTTAGCACGGGGTTCATTTTCATAGTGGGTTTGTTTGATATACTTAAGTGTAAGTTCCTCCTGGTCGTTCAGTTTCTTATTTAGTTCTGATTTTACTACGGTTATTTGTTACAATAAGGTGGGGTCGTTAGTCTCTACGTGCTTCCGTTCCAGTGAGTCTAATTTACTTGTCAAGTCGTTAAGGTGTTTAAGTTTTTCTTTTTTCCTTTGTGATGCCCAACTTATAATCTTTCCACGCAATACTGCTTTTCCAGCATCCCATAAAATACTCTGTGACGTCACTGTGCTACCGTTAAGGTCTGTATATTCCTTCATTTCTTTCCTAATGTAATCTTCAAATCGGGTGTCATTTAATAGGGAGGTGTTGAGTCTCCAAATAGTGTTTTTGTGTGGGACACCTACATTTATTTTCACATATACACCTGAGTGATCTGATATGTCGCTAACAGCAATTCTACAATCTAAAACCCTGTGTCTGTCTGTTCAGAACATAAAGAAATAATCGATCCTCGAGTAAACTGAATGAGGGTGAGAGTAAAAAGTCAATTGTTTAGTGGATGGATGAAAATCCCTCCATACATCAAACATACCAATCCTTTTAATCATCTTCTTAATATTTAGTGACTCAGGATTTGTTTTCTTTGTCGGGTTTGATGAGTCTAGAGTGGGATGCAGCTGTACATTCCAAGGGGACTCGTGCCACGCAAAGCTTATTCCGACCTGGCGATCCTGTTTGAATCCATTAGCAACCAGCTACATTACCCCGGGCAGCTTCACGGGTACAGGTGGATGTATGCTAAATGCAGAGAAAATGGACTGCGTGTGAGAAAAGAGTCTGTACGTTTGGTTTTGAAGGAGCTGCATCCAAGAGGAGTGTCATTAAGGCAAGCGGGGCGTCTCAGACGGAGGAATTACTTCTCAAACTTCTCAACTTCATCTGGCACCTGGACTCATATGATGAACTGAAGCCATATGGTATTTGTGTGAATGGATGTATCGATGGCTTTTCAAGAAAAATAATCTGGCTCAATGCTTGCACAACAAGTAGTGACCCAAAAGTAATTGGAGGGTGCTACATAGAAGCGGTACAGCGTTTTGGGGGGTGCCCTAGAGTTGTTCGAGGCGACCTTGGAACCGAAAATGGCCCAGCGTTTCCTCGTCCCTGTTCAACCAGACGACACCCTCGATAGTTACTTGGAGGGGGCCAGCACCGCCAATCAAAGAATTGAATATTGGTGGGGTTTCCTGCGTGGCCAGTGCATGGAGTTCTGGTTAGCCTTGTTATCAGACCTCAGAGACAACGGGCATTTTGATGGCGAGTTTCTGGACAAAAGTCTCCTGCAGTTTTGTTGTATGGGCCTCCATACAGGTGAGTTCATGAATAATGTTTTATTTTCATTTTGTGCGCATGTGTATGTGAGTGAGAGAGAGGGGAGGGAGGACAGAAACGGGAAAGGGGGTGTTGGGAAGACAGACAGACAGAGACGGGAGGAAAGGAAAAAGAATGCTAAAGAGAAGGGGTAGCAAAGGGAAAGGAACAGAGATGGGAGGGGAGAGAGATGGAACAGAAGGGTAGAAATAGAGAGGATAAGAGATGGGGAGAAAGAGGGGGGGGAGGGAGGGATGAACAGAGACAGGGAGGGAGGGAGAGGGTGGGGTTGCTCATGTGTGAATGCTGTAATTTAGTGTTTTATTTCTGTTCTGCTGGCACAGCTCTTCCTAAATGTATACATTTTCTACAGGATGAGTTGGATGACACTGCACAGGTGTGGAATGCACACAACATCAGGCCATCAAGAAACCTGAACGTCCCCAGCGGTCGGCCTAATGTGACGCATGCTGTTCCTGAACTTTACCGAACAACAGATTTTCTCTCCCCTGTTGAAGATGAACACATTCAACTGTGCAAAAATGAATGTGTCTTTCGGCTGGCTGTACCATGTAATCCAGATATTTATGAACTCTGTATCATCTTTATGGCTGAGTCCCATCTTACTCCACTAACAGATCCGTATCAGGCTGTGAACTTGTATTTGCACCTAAGAGAGGCCATCACTGCATCTCTCTAAACCACCCGACCCTCTCCACAGGATGGACACTTATTCCACTGCAGTGCGCCTCCCCCTGACCCTATCCAGAGAATGGACACTAAATTGTTGTGAACCTCCTGTTATTTTGTGTATTGTTAAATCTCTAGTGTTCCTTTTAAAAATACACAGGGATATTGGTTATTTACTGCACTCCTTTGTTTCTGTTATTACGCAATCCTTATGGTGATGCTATTTACTGAATTTACTTTTTGACCTGAAGGTCGTGTGTGCAAAGAGCTGTTAAATAAAAGTAGCCATGTGAAAGAACTTAACTATGTTCAGAACAAAGTTGTTGAAACATTGAGAAAAACAGAAGCACAAGGTTACTTTAAGATTTACTTTAATTATTCTTCACTTCCATGAATTAATGAACATTAACGTGATTCTTTAAAGTCAACAATTCCTGAAAAATTAAACCGGTGTTGGACACCTCGTTCTGAATGCTTGGTTAGAGTAAACAGATGGACCTGTAAGCAGTCATTTTCAAAACAACATTTTCACTTTCAACAACAACAAAAAAACACCCTCATAAAACTCTGCTGAAGCATTTACTATTCTGTAACACAGGTGTAACTATGGAAGCAGATAGTTACCATAATCCAAATAAAAATGCAATAGCAGAAATGCTTTTTTATTTTAAGAACGAAGCTGCATTATTTGACTCATAATTAAAATTATTAATAAATATTGCTATATGCATTTTCATTTTCTTATTCGTGTCGCATCTTTTATGACACAATCAAAAAGAAAACTGAGAGCATTGCTTTTTAATTTTCGTGGTCCTGCCCTGCACAAGAGTTACCACAACTCGAAAACGAAATCGCAATCTCAAAGTAAGCGCGCGGCGCAGGAAAGTGACGTCAGCAGCTCTCCACCTGTGGGTATGGCGGTATGACGCCAAGTGTCATTTGCCTCCTGTTATGTGTAAATTCTAATGTTTGTGAATTTAATAAAGATGTATATATATATACATATATATATATATATATATATATATATATATATATTTTTTATTTAAAAAGAAAAGAAAATAAAAAAAAGGTATGGCGGTATGACACCACTTTGCCATCGTTACTTCTTTCACGTCATTGAAGTTGCCGGTAATCGAGATTTAAATCGCCGAAAAACGTGGACCACTGACAGATCTCGCACCAGCATCTGCCACCAGTCAACGGATTGATCTGTTGCTTCGCATCCTTCGTCGGATGGACTGGTGGCCGACGCCGAACGGAAGCAATGATCCGTTGCATCGCATCCTGCGACGGATGGACTGGTGGCCGACGCCGAACAGCTGTTACTCCACCCATGTAACAAATAGCTTTAGCTTTGATGTTGTGCTGGTGCATCAAGGTGTTCCATAACTGACAACAGGTTGGCTAGGGCAACCTTGTTTGCGTACGTATCTGGGACGGCAGAATACCTGCTCAACTCGGTCCCGAGCATGAGATTCAGATACACTATTCAACTCCACCTGGGAAGCTAAATTCAGCAGGGTTTGAACAATTGTGTCAATGTGCGCCATGCTCAAATCTTTCCGACCAACGAGATCCGTCAGTGGTCCACGTTTTTCGGCGATTTAAATCTCGTTTACCGGCAACTTCAATGACGTGAAAAGTAACGATGGCAAAGTGGTGTCATACCGCTATACCTTTTTTTTGTTTTGTTTTGTTTTTTTTAAATATACAGTATATATATACATTTATTAAATTCACAAACATTAGAATTTACACATAACAGGAGGCAAATGACACTTGGCGTCATACCGCCATACCCACAGCGGAGGTGGAGAGCTGCTGACGTCACTTTCCTGCGCCGCGCGCTTACTTTGAGATTGCGATTTCGTTTTCGAGTTGTGGTAACTCTTGTGCAGGGCAGGACCACGAAAATTAAAAAGCAATGCTCTCAGTTTTCTTTTTGATTGTGTCATAAAAGGTGCGACACGAATAAGAAAATGAAAATGCATTTAGGAATATTTATTAATGATTTTAATTATGAGTCAAATAATGCAGCTTTGTTCTTAAAATGAAAAAGCATTCTGCTATTGCTATTTCATTTTTGAATTTTACATTTCATATTGAATTTTGGTTACTCTTTGCTGGTGCATGTTTTGAAAATTAAATCTCAAATGTGTTTTCCTTCATTTGAATTAAGTACAAGAATGAGCAGTCTTGAAGAAGAAAATGAAAATGCAGATTGAATGACTTATTAACCATTTTAATTATGAGTCAAATAATGCAGCTTCGTTCTTAAAATGAAAAAGCATTTCTGTTATTATATTCTTATTTTAATTTGGATTATGGTAACTGCTTCCATATAAAACAAATACATCCATAAATATATACAATGTGAGAATTGTTTCTTGCAAGAGCTGTACTTCAACCCATGACCATCGATAAAAGTGTACACATCTAATCGTAAACAATCTGCTGCAACCTGAATTTCCACTTCTGTGTCTATAAACCAGTCCCAGCTTGACTGATGGCTCTGAAGAAGCAGTTTCCATCAGCCTCTACATTCTCATTTGTACACGGCGAACCTAATGGGCCATTGCAATCAGAAATTGGAAAACTCGCACGGTCCAAATGAATCTTCAAGTTTTTGCTAAGGTCTAAACAAACATCAACATCAAGGGGAGAGAAGTTACACTCTTCATTGGTCACAGCACTGACAAACTCTACGTCAGAATTATCCATGTCAAAGTGAGGAGTTTTGCTCTTCTGAAGTGACTCACTGTTGCCAGCTGGTGCTGGAATTTTAAACCGTGACCATGCAGAACCTTGGCTAATCTAATACCAGTGCCATGATCTGCCACTGCATCTTCACTAGTACTAACTGATGATGGATCACAAATCACATGTGCGAGGCGTAGAACGAGCGGAGCAGTCAGAGGCAACAGAAGAAGAAAGAAAAGCCTCCTTAGCTTAGTTGATCTTCTGTGTTGCCTCCTGGACGGTGCTGGCCTCCTCTGGCTTGGTGCTGGCAACCACGGGAGCCACAGGAACCACGGGCACAGCTCTGGTCATCTGTGGCGTCGCCTCCACCTGATTAAAATAAGAAAGATGTGATTTTATGCCAATAAACATAGAAAGGAAAACACTAGGCTTTACACGGTCACGATTTTTGTGCCGATCACCGATCAGTGAGTTTAAATAAACTGATCACCGATCACCAATCCGATCACGTTAGGGGCAATAAATACTTGTTTCTGTACACCCCTTGCCTTCTCACGAGCACAGTCTAAAGTTGTTTGCTTTTGCATCCGTTTCAGAGTTTGCTTTTCTTTTTCTTTCTCCGCGCTGCGTTTCTTAAACTCGACATGCTCCTCCGTGTGTATCTTTTCCAAGTGCCTGATTAAATTTGTGGTGTTGAAATTTTTTGCCAAAGTTCCCCCGCGAGGTACTGTAGCGTTGCATATATTGCAGATTCAAAGAAACTTTATTGTCCGTCACATAGCGACAGTACTCAAAACAGGAAGAGGCACGAAGACGAAAATCAAGGTTTTTGAATCATGAACCATTAGCTCTCGGTGTTATGCCCCGGCCTAGGGGGAACCAGGACACAACATAAAGGCTCCCCCCCTTCTCCCAGCTCTCAAATTAGACAAAGGTGCTTCGTCCACAGGATGGTTTTTATTAAACGTCACCATCATTGCACTGGCGTCAGGGAGGGCATGGCCAAAACAACAAACAAAATGGCTCTCTTATGGATCTTACCTATGAAGAAAACAATCAAATAAATGACAGTCAAACTAACCTCCTTCACTAAAACACAGGAGAAAAGGGTCACAACACAAATGGCTTCCCTCCCCTACGGGCTACGTGGACACAAAGGGAACTGAAATAGATTACAAAACAGAATTGATGGCTGAACACAGAATGCTGCTGCTGCGGCACATGGCCTCTGGTTGGGAGCTGGGAGAAGGACAAAGAGACCGAGGTGTTGAAGTCCTCCTCCTTAAATATTGGCACCAGCCAATCACCTTTCTGCACCTGGAACAAGCAAAAAAAAGGGAACACAGGATCTACTGCGCCATCTAGTGCCCAAACGGACACACAGCAGACAAAAGGAACTGACAACAATGTAAACCCAAATCTATACATTTACATAACACTCGGATACAAACAAATAAACATGTCGATGCTGTGAAACTACTTTGGAGGAAATGAGACAGATTAAAAAAGTTTCAACACGACCATGACGTCATTGATCGGTGATTCATGACATGACGCCCGATCATGAACGTTTCAAAAAATGCCAAATATTGGCCGATCCGATACAGCCGATAAGATCGGTGTAAAGCCTAGAAAACACACACAGGTGATGAAGTGGAAATGAATAAGTACAAACCTGCTGCACTGCTGTGACATTGCTGGAGGCAGACTCAGTCATGTGGACAGTTGAACGTGTTGCCCACACCTGCAAATACAAGGACACAAAGTAACGTTTAAAGAACTGCATTTATTGTCCTATCACAAAGATGCACACAATGAAATACACATATCCCAAATACCAACATGTCACTTGTTTGTTTTGGTTTTTGAGGCAACGCGTGCTGATCGACGTCTCAGGCTGGACATCTGGAAGAACATAAAGAAATGAATTCATAAACAAAGTAACACACTAATTAAACTGTACATGTACTGTACATATGTGATCTTGTGTTGATAATAGGGGTGGGGCGATACGGCTAACCCACGATTCGATACTGTGACGATATTTGGCCCACGATAATGACAACATCACGACACACGATATCTTCGATATCTTCGAAATTTTGCAGACGATATGTGACTGAAAAAGAAAAAAATACCCATAAAAAGGAAAATGCCTGTGATCTTGCATTTATTCCAAAACTTTGTATAATGTACAAACAAACGTGCACTGCACAAGCAAACATATTAAAGTGCATGAACATTAATAACTTTCATGTAAACAAGGACAGTGCTTTCTGGTAATGTAAAGTCAGTCGCAACTTGTCTTATCTCAACTTGGGGACTTGGGATATACAAACCGACGGGAAGATGAAAGAGGGAAAAAAATCCTTTCACTGCCCCGATTCTGAAAATCAATAAAAAATTATGCAGACAAAATAAAGAAATAAATAACCGCGTCCCCGAAATATACGGGACAAAGTGAAGTGCGGGACAAAGTTCATTACGGGACAGGCTTTTTTATTTGCAAATATGGGACAATCGCGTATTTTACGGGAGGGTTGGCAACCCTATCTAGACCACAGACGGAAATTAAATGAGGTTTTGTCATTTTCCATAAAAAACGGGACAAATTGTGTCCCGGGAGAGATTTTATCTTTCCCGGGACAGGTGGACAGGTGGTGTTTGGAAAAAAATATTGATATTTGCCGTCAGTGTATCGATTATTTTTTTGCGACAGAAAGCACAACAATATATTGCAATATTGATTTTTTTTTTCACCCACCCCTAGTTGATAAGTGTATGAATAATTGTGTGAATGTTACCGTGGCAGCTGGGGAAACCCTGCCAGATGACTCCACGACGGTCTCCATGTGGTCCAGCAGCACAGCCTCACTGAACCACACGGGATTGGACGGGATGTCTGTGTGAAATGCAGTCTCAACAGCTGTTGGTACTGTCTATAAAAAAAAGAGGAGAGGAAATCAGAGTCAACTTAGGATAAGTGTTCATTTTTAAAATAAAAAGTTGCACAGTTTGACAAATACACGAACAAGTTACCTCAACCTCCTGTCCAACAAGAGTCCATTCAGGAGCGGGTCCATACACTGGCATGTAGACAGGACCTGTCACAACCATTCTGGGAGACACCCTGGGCGATGATTGGTTGTGGCACAACACCCCTGGCCTAGGTGAAGGGGGTGCGAGCTGATGGAGCACTGCAGCATGCAGACGCTCCACCAAAATCAGTCCTGAGGTGCACCTAAACAGAAAACAACATGTTAACACATATTTGTCATATCAAATGAAGAGCAAGTAAGGCTGAAGAAGGCAAAACTTACACCATCATAACACCACCATGTACAGCTGACGAAGGGGGAGGTGATCGGCCATATACACAAATGTTAAACCTGGAAGAAGTGTCACATAATCAATTATGTAATCACACAATTCTAAGAAATATCTGTTAGCACAGTGTCACTGAAGAGAAAAAAATACAACAAAAATATGTATTTTACACACCCATGCGTGCAGCAACACGATGATATACTTGACGTAGCGCTGTTTGTAGTTCTGGCTTGACAGTCAGGCGAGGTGGAAAGTCAAGCACAAACACCTACAAAATAGTTGTATAAAAAAAAAAACCCAAACAAACATAAAAATGCAAAATAAATTCATGAATATTCATGTTATTGAACTATGGATCATGGAATTACTTGATATTGATAAAACAAAGTGGCGATGACATTCATGTGTTCAAATTTGTTTGTCACAGCAGATAAACAAACCTTGGGCCAGCGGTCCAACACAGTTGCCAGTAGCGCAGCAAGATCCTGGGCGGAGTCTGTTACAAGCCCGTGTTCAAGGTTGTTGCCCAGGGCGAGAACACAAAACCATCCACAAGTGGACAGAGATGTGAGTCTCCCACCACCAGAACACTCTGCGGGAAGAGAAACTGCGTTCGTAAGACAGAAAAATAAAGAAACTCGTGGCTTGACAAAATCACGACCCATACCTTCTTGTCTGGTTGCTGGGCCTTAAGAACGAACTTGCACTGTTTTGTCAGTCAGGAGCAAAACGGGCCATCTTCGCACCCAGGTCGCTGACCAGTACCGCGGCCTGTGTAAATTGACAAAAAAGAAAAATCTAAATATGTTTTTGTAAGATTTATTTGGAATACAACATAACACAGGCAGAACATGAAATAATGAACGTGGAAGTACTCACGACGTTCAAAGTCCTTCCGAGGTGGAAAAGGTGTCCAATTCCGTTTTTGCTCCAGGCGTCGTTTCATGGCCAGAGAGCGACGGAATGCCTTGGTGTTCGGCATCTGAACAATGAAATGAAAGATTGTGTAATTTTCAATGAAGGACAATGATAACACAAGTTTACAGAAAAAAGTGATGTTTTCTCACAAACGACCTCAAAACACAGAAAGGTTTCTGTACCTTTGCAGCTGGAGACGATGAGCTTAAATCAATAAAGCAAAAGAAAATGTGTATGTGTACTCTTGGACCCTAACTCTAATGCCATACAAGTCTATGGGGTGAAATTTCAACTTTGTCCTACAGATATGGGGCCACTTGCTTTTTCATCAGGAGCTCCCAAGAAGCGCCCACGCCAAATTTGGGGCTTCTAGTACTTGAGGAACCCCGAAACCCTAACCCTAATTTCAGCTAACCCTAACCCTAACCCTAACCCTAGTTTCAGCCTTATTGTTAACCCTAATTCAATGCAAGTCTATGGGGTGAATTTTCAACTTTGTCCTAGAGACATGGGGCCACTTGCTTTTTCATCAGGAGCCCCCAAGAAGCGCCCACGCCAAATTTGGGGCTTCTAGTCCTTGAGGAACCCCGAAACCCTAACCCTAATTTCAGCTAACCCTAACCCTAACCCTAACCCTAGTTTCAGCCTTATTGTTAACCCTAATTCAATGCAAGTCTATGGGGTGAATTTTCAACTTTGTCCTAGAGACATGGGGCCACTTGCTTTTTCATCAGGAGCCCCCAAGAAGCGCCCACGCTAGATTTGGGGCTTCTAGCTAATGAGGAAAAATTTGGAGCAGACACGACAGGGTTACAGCTGAGAAGGCACTTAAGATCCTCAAAGGACTGTTGCCACTCACTAGACCAAACAAATGGTTTCAATGGACTGGTTAATTCTTCTCTCGTGGCCGGCAGCTCCACTGCCTTAGTGCTGGAGATGCCCGCTCAGGGGCGCCGCCAGGAATTTTGGGCCCCCTTCAAAAAAACAAAAACAAATGGGCCTCCTTTGCGCAGCGCTTGTCAAAAGCTTCACATCACTCTAAAAATACAGTATAGTTCAATAATAGTGCTTGAGTCCATCTTGACAGTGTCAATGTATTTTTATTGTGAATTCTCCACTAAGCAAACTCTTAACATTTATGAATGATTCATGAAAAAAACACTTGATGTCTCTCGGACAAAGTTGAGCTTTGACCTTCATAGACTTGCACTGCATTAGGGTTTAGCGATAAGGCTGGAATTAGAGTGAGGGTTTTGGGGTTCCTCATGGGCTAAAAGCCCCAAATTTGGTGTGGGTGTGTCCAGGAGGATCCTGATGAACCTGAAAGTGGCCCCATGTCCCTAGGACAAAGTTGACCTTTGACCCTCATAGACTTGTATGGCATTAGGGTTATCGATAAGCGATACAAACCTGGTGAGTTTAAGACTTAGTGACTCTACGTACATGAATGTATGGGGTACCCCGTCCTTACCTTGTTCCAACCGTCCCTCCACAAACCTGGCTGTCCAGTGCAGAAGTCAAAGTGAGAGAGAGAACAAAGAAGGAGGAGGGCCTGTGACGCAGCTGCTGATTGGCTCGTTGGTCGGTTGAATGAGCCAATTCTAGAGCTCCCCTCGGTGTCCACACACTGCAAAATATATCTAAGAAATAAACACTTAAATTGAGAAAGAACAGGCTAGAAACAAGTCAAATTATCTGCCAATGCAGTAAGATATTTAGACTTGGTAAGATTTCTTAAAATAAGACGATATATCTAGGCATTTGAAGAATGGAAAAACTCTTGAAATAAACAGTAAAGCACTCATTCCAAGGACTGTACTAAGTCAAATAAACTTGATACTAGCTTCTCAATTCTTTTTTCACGTTTGCTTCTTTCTTAATTTGAATGAAAAGATCTTAAAACCAGACCTACTAACAGTGCAATTCTTCTTAATTTAAGTGTTCACAATATTAGCTTTTTTTTCTCAAAATGAGACAAAGCATCCACCCCCCTACGCCCACTCCCCCCCAAAAAAAATAATTCAGCAAACAGAATTAATATTGTCAACAACTATTTATTCACTTAAATTGCTGACAGTGCCTTCACTGCCTTGTAATAAAAACGTCACTAAGGCATTGCATCTTAAAACAACCTCAAGCAATCATTTCTAGAACGCAAGTAACAATTGTTACAATATTCACCGTCATCATTATTGAATATTGATTCAGATTCCCTGACACTCAGTTACACACACAAAAAAAAAAAAACAGTATGGGGAAAGCATATAGTGTTGTGTTCCTATCACCACTGATAACATGTTTGTTCCAACAGACTCCCACCCACCCTCAAGTTACAACTACCAGGGGAGTGTATCGCTACCTATGCCTAGTACACAGCTCTACTCCCCAATAAAATCTTTCCATTCTGCCATGGTCTTTTTTGTATGAGGCTGTGGTGTCTCACTCATGGATAGTGTCCTGTAGCACTTCTGTCTGAATGACAGAGAGAAGGGTTGCCACACACTTTTGGATATGTGAGGTGCAGGGCATAGTAGTAACCCATCAGATGAAGCAGACCGTCACTCAAGTCTTCCTTGGCAAGCGTGGTGGCGGGAGTGGCTCCAAGACAGATGAGACAGCGGGTCCCATCAAACAGCAACACAGGCTTGCAGAAAGACCTCTTCTGCGAGTACATTGTGGGATCTTCTGTTGGCTAAAGAAAAAGAAGAAGGAAACGCCACATCCATGCATGGAACTATGAAGTGTTGAATGTGAGAAAATGCGAACAAACTTTCACCTGAATGACATGAAGCAGTGCCTCACTGGCATGTCCCAGCTTCTTCGGTGGTGGACTTGGTGAAGGAAAGAGTGTGGGGAGTGCCCTGAGCAGCGCGATGGAATATTCCACTGGAATAGAACAAATCAACTTTGAGTTCAAAGTTAGTCTTCCTAAAAATGAGTCTTATTAGGTTTGTGTTGATCACAAAAAAAATCGTATTTTTTCAGCATGAAGAGTATTACCATTCTGCATCTATTCATTCAGCGCAAAATAAACCATCCTATGTCCAAGGAAACAGCTACACAGTCAATTAGAGACACAGCAAAATGACTCACCTACATCCAGCGTTATGCGTGGCTTCATCACTTCATTTTTTTCTCAAACACCATAAAATTACACATTGGTGCAGAAGTCTTCCCATCTCTTTTTTTAGTTCATCAATGAATTTTCTGTTGCCCTTATCCAGAATGCGCCGCAGCTCATTCATCGCCTATAATGCAAGTCAATGTTAAAATCTGCAAAAATGCTTGCTTTTCATCATAAACCAAAACAAGTTAATCACTTACACGATAAAGATCCTTGACACATGGATATGCATCCAGGATCTTTGTTGGCCTTGTCCTGTTCTTTCAGAACATCACTATCAATGAAGGATCTTCTTGCTTGAAACTGCAGGTCAAGAATTTGGGAGACAGCATCTTGGTTGGGTTTTGGTTTCTTGTACAGCTCCTGCAGGATCTGATAATGTCTGGCCTGTGCTGTCAGACCATCTTTGGCTGATGAAATGGAGGAGACAAATCAGTAAATCAGTCAAATGGATGAAATTGTTTGGAGATTCAAAATATAGCAAATGACAATTCAAATGTAAAAATGCCTGTGATATATCATGATATCCAAAACTATCATAACATTGCCTAGCTTTCATACATTATCATTATTATTAAAATGGACATGTTTCTACTTACGTGAAGTGTGGCCATTATCAGAACTGCGCCCTGGTGTGTGACACAAAATAATTGTTGATCCACCAATTGAGTCTGCATCATGATCTTCTTCTTGGTCACTTGCTGAGAAGTCAATGCGATGCCTTTTCTTCTTGTGGCCCCTCTCTGGTGAATCTCTTGTGAAGATTCTTGTAAGTGCTCGCCTGTGGTAAATAAAATTTCACTCATTGAAAGAACAAATAAAGATGGAAAGTGAACATGCACAGATAAAAAAAGTATCAGCCAAAAATAACCACACGCTTCAAAATCTAAGTGCGCAAAATAATATAATCACTTACATGTTTCATTGTTTTGTCTTAATCCTTCAGCATGGGATAATAATCCACTAGTCTTTGAGACATTGCAGTGACTTCATGCTTAGAAGGGTACAAGACCCCCTCTCCTTGCTGACTGGCTCTCAAGATAGAAATCATGCTGGTGACAGTGTTTCTCACCAGCCTGCATCTCAGCTCTTTGAACATGACACATTTCCCCTCACTGGCAGTGCGGGCCATCTGGAAGTAGTGCTTACGAGCTTGCTCCAACTCACTGTCTGTATAGAGGGTGGGCAAACTTTTTTAGCAACGGGCCACATGACAGACCTGCATCGAGTCGGCGGGCCACGGAAGGGGGGGTTGTAGGTAGGTACAGAATTAGTCCGGGTGCAGAATCGTTCTGGGCGTAGTGACTGCCCGATACGGCAACTCCATTGGGACATACCTCTACATCGCGGTCGAACGTGATATATGGATAGATCACGGTCAAAACGCTATTTCGCGGGTGATAGATAGATAGATATATAGATAGATAGATAGTGTGTGTTGAATACATACATTCGTATATATATGTATCTATATATATATATATATATATATATATATACATATATGTACATATACATATATGTATATATCTATATATATGTATATATCTATATATATCTATATATATATATATATATATATATATATATATAGAGGTAATGCTCGGAAAGTAGGACTACGGTCTGAATTTTTGTTTTGTTTTAATTGCGACGAGGTAATGCTCGGAAAGTAGGACTTACGGTCTGAATTTTTTGTTTTGTTTTAATTGCGACGAGGTAATGCTCGGAAAGTAGGACTTACGGTCTGAATTTTTGAATTTTGTTTTAATTGTGACGAGGTAAGGCTAGGAGGAATAAATTTAGTGGTTTAATTTCATTTTGTTATTTCTATAACGTTAAATGTTGGAAGTGTTTGGGGAATAAGCTGAGTAAAAGGGTGGTACTTGGAATGCAATTTACGGGAATGGACACGCCCGGCATCCAAGGAATATTATTGTGTGGGTGGTATATGAGTGAGAAATTGAACGTGAATTAAAAGATTCGTTGACCTTGGGAATTAACCCCAGAGTGAAACCGGGCCAACTAAAGTCAGCCTAAAAGCTTGTTTCACTGAGGCACTGAATTGGCCGACGGAGCCATTCACATTCAAGCTCGCTCGGGAACATAATAAATAAATAATAATAATAAATACATAAATAATTAGAATGGAAGGTAATAAAGGTTGTTGGGATCAGGGAGATTTTTCTCCCTATCCCTGGTCTGTTGAAGAGCAGTGTCAATGGATGCTGAACCAACTGATTAGTGACAGTGATAAGGAGGTGCCTGCAGGGAGGCAGAGAAGAGTCCAGATAACATTCCAGGCCCCTCTGCTTCAGAAAAGAGGTGAGCAAAACAACAGCGTTATGTCAGCTTAGGAGCAGTTGTTGAAACTCAAGTTGGATGGGGCCAGGCGTGGAGTCAATGATTAAAGGAAGGAGGAAAATTAAGGACCTTCAAATGGTCCAACAGCTGCCTCAGCAGGCTCCCCTTAGGGACAAACACAGACAATTTGATTTCCTGACACCTATTGGGGCAGTCCTAGAGGGGGCAGAGTTGGGTGATGCAGAAGGGGGTAAGGAGCGGGGCAGCGGCATCAGGTTACGGCTGAGATCAGTGTCACTGCTGGGGACAAAAGATGACAGTGGTGAAACAGCTGTGCATGAGCACAACAGCAGAGAGCACAGAGAGACATGGACCCGCCTACCTGGCCCACAGCAGGGCAAGGCAACACCCTCCAGGCTGGGGGTCCTCCACAACAACAAGCTCCCAGTCCAGGAGCTGCTCCGCAAGGCCAGTGCACGCAGGGGGATTGTCACTGTGATGACTTTCAGTGATGGTGACCAGAAGTTCATATGGATGAGGCGCTGGCAGATCACAGAAGCGAGATGTCCTGATGAACTGAACTGAATTCCACATGTCGCATGTGAATGGATGCTAATTCAGCAACAGTCAAAGAAAGAACTGGAACTTGGAACATCCCCTGGAACTGGCAGACTGTTGCTGTTCAAAGCTGAAAGCCCTGGTTGTCTATGCTCCGACCTTTAACTCTGCCCGCTGACCCCTATCATGCCTCCTAAATCTACGATTGTGATAAAAATGAAGTGTTACGGGATGCATTTGAAAGCAAACTGGAAGGGACCTTTGGGTCCATGCGTCCCTTGTCTGTTGATGAGTCCCGGGTGTGTGGCTGCTCAGGTAGGCTGCATAGATGAAGTGGTATGGGATGGCTGAAGAGGCCTATCCTCATACCTACTGGCAATTCATGCTGAGCATCAGGCCAGAGATTTAGGCCACGTAATGAAACGCCTTGTCTTCGTTCAAGATTGGGTGGACACACAGTTTCCAAAGTTGTCATATTCGCCATCCAAAGATAGGTAGTCCCTGACCATAAAGACCTTTTCTTTTAGATATTTCTGAAGGAGAACACACAGTAAACGGTGTTCTCTTTCAGAATAAAGGGGGAGATAGGAAAGTGTATGTAAGCATAACGTAAGCTTGGGGCATGGCAGCAAAAAACAGCACATGCAGAGATGGGTCACGCCCTGACAGTGCAAACAACACATAGCGTGGTATCACTAGTTAGCTCAGCAGCATTTACTATGACATCACTCAGACAGACTAGGATAGACAAGATTTGAACTGCACCACACATGAAGGGATTAACATGGCAGATAGTACGGGGGAAGGTGAACAACATAGGTGCGAGGAGAAAGGGAAAGAGAGTGACTATACGGGTTCAGCATATGAAGTGGGAGCAAGAAAGGTAGATCAGTTTTTCTTATGACATCGGACTCTGCTATAAGACATGAGACAAATTTGACAGCATTCAGTCCGCAATATGAATGGTTTTGTTTAGATTAGGTCAATGCATTTTTCTGTTTGCCTTGAGATTTTGAGCTCCGTGTAATTTTCTTGTTCATCTACAACAGGGAGCCTCCCTACATGAGAAGACAGTTTGGAGGCAAAGGGGGGCTGTGAATGTGGAAGGCATTTGGTGGGGCCCAGGTGGCCGACCGGTTCTCCCGCCCGGTCTTATAGGTGAAAAGAGGTGAGCCCACGGCCTAATACACTGTGGGAAACTACAAATGATGAGGCATCTGACACATTCATGGTATCTGTTTAGCAAAGAATTTTTGATATGTACACATTCCAATGTGAGGTTAACAATTTGGCCATATGAGGGAAAGTTTCCACTACACTAATGGCAGGGTGAGAAAAAATTAATAGACCACACAGATTTGATTGATAGGGTAGATGGGTTCTGATACTTCCTGGTGGCAGTGGATGCATACACTTGCTGGCAGGAGGCGGTTCCCACAAAAGTAGAAGAGTAAAAACCAATAATAAAGTTTCTCATTATTTGATATATCCACACATGGTTTTCCCACAATAATTAGATTAGATTGGCACTCACATTTAAAAGACCTCCAAGAAGAAGAGAAGCGTGAGGCCTCAAACACGCTCTGGTACAGTTTCTCATGACTAATCACAAAGTAATCTGGAAATGAATTGAACGCTGAGTAGCAAATTGGCAAGGTTTATGCTCACAGTGGAATGAGGTGGACACAGGTGCTATCAATAGCCCTGATGTCAGCAAGATCTGTTATCTCCCGGACAGGATTCACCCCCTTTGAGCTCGGGTGGGTGTTCCCTCTCCGGGACCTAGAGCAGATAATTATTATTAAATCCATCACTATTTTTGACATATTGTGATCAAACTAATAGCATTTCTCTTAAGTTTTCTCTCAACAGGTAAACTCGGGAGCCGCAGGTGAAGGAGAGCAGGGGACTCCAGACACATCGGAGTGGGTTCTCTTGAAAGCCATTAAGAGAAAGTGGACTGAGCCGAGGTGGACAGGATCATTCTAAGTAGTGGAGCGTACGACCCACACTGTTCGTTTGCAGGGCAAAGGTGAAACCTGGTATCACTGGAGCCAGTGCACACCGGCAGCTGCACCTCGGAGATCACTTCGTAACTGTGAAGAACATCAACAGGAAACAATATGAAGTTTTGGGTTTTATTACTGCCTGTGCTATTAGGTTTGTGCAAGGGGCGGATAGGTGAGATTTGTTTAGGTTACACAGGGGTGGTGTTAAATTATGTTAGGGGAAGTGACATTACATTTCAATTTGACTTGTGTGATGTAGTAGGAGGCTGTAGAAATCCGTAGGGATGGAGGAGTTATGATGTATATATATGTATGTATAGCGTGGTGCATTATACTTGTTTATATGGGGAAGGGGTGGTTCAGGAAATGTGTCCAAATTGGAGTTATGTACATTGGTATACAGGGCGGAACTGGAGTCCCAGTGTCCCAGCATTTTGGACAAAGGATGATAGGGACAAGATAACATTTACTAGGGGACAGTTGAGGGGACAGAAACATAGGGGTTTAAATCCACTGCTACTCTCCATCAGGGATATGCAGTATTCTCCACAAAGGAGGTTGGACGAGACAGGTGACAGATTGTTTTTAGTATTAGGTGTAAATGCAGCAGGTCAGGACCCAAAAGGTATTATAGAAATTAATTGGATTGACCCAGTGGCATTAAGTCCCGCACCAACAGCGATTCCTGTGTTGAGGGGGTTGGCTGAGGTTATCGCCATTGATGTAACAAACCTGACCGCAGGAGATGTGGTCCGGATGGCGACGGGATATGGTGATACCAACATTTGGATTGAATGGATACAAGCTACAGTTAGAGACAGAAACATGACAAATTGTGTGGCTTGTTCCTCAGCTCGTCCCGTTCTGCGTACATTTCCGGCACCCTTATTGATTGACACTGACCCTCAAGGATTTCAATGTATGCTTTCTTTACATTTGTATGATAATCCTCCTAATTGTACTACTCTATCAGCCCTTTTCCCAGTGATGTCAAGCAAAACAGCTCCACCAATGTTTGCGCCGTCTAAAAGCAACTAAACGTGTCTCAGTAGGAATGGAGACGCTCAGATGGTACATCGTGCAGACCCATTTTGGTATCAAGGGGGTTGGAATTGTTTTGCTGTTGTCCCTCCAAATGGTCAGGCACCGGCGCCATTTACGACTTTTGCTATCATTGACCTTTTGGGGTCAAAAGGGGGTGCCTGCTCCACGAGCCAGGGGAGGGAGAGTGACCCTAGCAGCCGATCCCACTTGAGATCGCCCACCTACATCAATGCTATTGGGGTTCCGAGAGGTGTTCCAGATGAGTATAAATTGGTTGACCAGGTGGCGTCGGGATTTGAGAATATTCCAATTTTATCTGCGTTGTTCCCTGTCACCCCAAATAAAAACATAGATCGGATTAATTACATACATTATAATGTTCAGAGACTGGCTAACCTCACTCGGGATGCTGTTGCAGGTCTTTCAGAGCAGCTGGCGGCCACCTCGCTGATGGCAGTTCAGAACAGGATGGCACTCGATATGCTCCTGGCTGAAAAAGGTGGTGTCTGCTCTATGTTTGGTGATCAATGTTGCACCTTTATTCCTAATAACACAGCCCCGGATGGTTCAGTAACTCGGGCGCTAGAAGGCCTGAGGACTTTGTCAGAAGAGTTGAAGGAAAATTCGGGCATTGATAATCCTCTGGGAAAATGGTTAGATAGAATGTTTGGAAAATGGAAAGTGATTATTGTATCTGTATTAATCTCATTAATTTCAGCTGTAACTAGTTTAGTTTTGTGTGGTTGTTGTTGTATTCCGTGTATTCGCTCATTATGTAATCGACTTATTGTTACTGCATTAGAAGGTAAACAACCCCCACCCTACCAAATGGCTCAATTTCAGAAGGAGAGGGCGCCATTGATGGAGGATTTGGAAGAGGAGGCAGTTGTTAAGGTGTTCTGAGGTGGTTTATGGTTGGCCTAGTGGAGGCTAGGCCAAAAGGGGGACTGTTGTGATTCTATATTTAGTTTAATGCATTATAGCAGTGAGAGTTAGTATATTAGCAAATATTGTATGTATGTGTTAGAAGTATTATAGTTAGTTAATTGTTTAAATGTAATGAATGTCAATACATGTAGTCCTCTTATAATCATTTGCCCATTCTTATCAGTACCATTCAGAACCTCGGAGTAAAGACAGATACTGTTTGACTGATTAAGCCTCAGGAACAGTGACTTGGGGTGATCAAAGTGGGGGTGAACACAGAAACTGCATTTGTTACCCCCCATAAAGTTTGTGACCCTTTCAGGCACGGGAACACGAACTTTTCACCTCAGGGTTTTATGGCAGGAAAGTTTCCAGCAGACCAGATCAAGAGGAGGATGGACTATTTGGCTCCCGGCCAAATAAGGACTTGTTTCCTGCCACAGATTAGCCTAAAACGGGGAAGGCTACACCATCGGACAGCCAATAGGAGGACGACATGGAAGAAGACATCTACATATTTTATTACTGTTTGTTTCTGTATTTAAGATGGCGTAAGGGACAGATAGATCAGACTTGGCATCTGATAACACATTGTTGTTGTTAGGGTTAAGCCTCCGGAGCTCTGTACCAAGTATCTTGTTTTTTCTGTTACTAAAACTTCTTAAGATTTCATTTGTCTACTATTCTCTTCATTCAACGAACACGCGGTTTGGTAGCATGAGACTGGATAAAAGAACCAAACCAACATCTGGTACGGTGGAATTCTCAGCCGAGAGGAAACCAGATCCAAAACATTATGAACAAGAGAGAAACAATAGACACAATTAGGAAAAAAGAAAAAAAAAGTGTTATGCTAGATGTTTTCAGAGCAAAGTAGGTAACCAATCACATCTACACTAATAAGGGCCCAAATCCGTTTCCTCCTGAGAAAGTTCTCGTCCAGGAAAAAGGTCTCTCAAATCATCACGACTGGAGGGTGTGGAGCAAGACTTCATCGATGTTGGCAGCTATAAAGACAGTCCAATCATTAACAAACCTACATTCTTTAACTGATGAATTTAATTCAACTTGACAAGTCAAACCAAGTTTGTTTTGTGCCAATTTCTGTTATCAGAAATAATTGTAAATGCAATTCAGTTTAGACATTTTGTCTCAAATTTGTAAAATACTTCTTTTTGAAATCAGTGTCAGCATACAGTTATTTTAATTACTTAGCGGACAAATCACAGTAATGGAAATTTTTTCATACCTACACATGACATACCATTTAAAATTGATACTGTGACATCATCCAGCTCATCCATTATTGGCCCCGGTTTGGATGTCCATTTCATTTCTCCTCAATCTGGCAGGGAAAAAAAAATCATCATATTAAGGTCACAATTAGGACAAGCTAGCCTTCCGACTCAAGATCCGTTTTTTTACAATGCCCATCTGCCATGGATCCCAAAGTTCCCATGCAATTAAAAGTTGTGACACCTTATCTGAATGATAACCCTAGACAGCTCAACGGATTGCTAGTCATACAGACAACAATCAAAATTGGAGTGAAACTTGTAACCACAATGCCTGCAACATGGTGGTACTTATGGTAATAATCATCAAATACCAGTGTTCTTTGTGACAAAATGACAACATCTGATAGGATTGTACCACCTTGAACTGCAGTCAACTTAAATTTTGATAAAAACAAGCAAATTGTACCTAAACTACATCTTCAATCAATCCAATTTGAGCACCCTCTACCCCATAAACTGAAGATACTGCAATACAAACTTGGTAGTACAGTATTTCGTCAAGCCACATATAATTAGGAATGCTAATTGCTTGTTCACATGACTAGAATTGCAGTACATCAATCCAATACAAAATACACACTTGTCATCAAGCTCATAAATCCATCGAGTCGAGATGAGCACGTGCAAGGAGTCGGACTCCGTGAGTTCACATAAACAGAGCATTGCGTTTGCATAAATTATGCACGGCTATCGAGCTAGAAGCCGAGTCCGATTTGGTGCACACAACCACACTATAATGCCTCTCAATGTCCTAACCCATGCCACGCAACACAAACGTGAAGAATCGATTTGAGTTTCTCACGGGACCAGCAGTGAAGTCACAACCGTCGCCCCAAATGAAATGTCGCAGCAGGAGCCTGAGGATTTTCTGAGTCAACATGCTGATCATCAGGTAACGTAATGTTGGCTTCCTTGACGACATTAGACAACTCCCTGTTTATATTTTATTCATATTTTAGTACAAAGCCTCCTTGTTTTATGATCTGCTCCTGTTTGACTTGTTCAGTTTTTGTTTTGACATTATGTTTGTTAGTATTTATTTCAAATTAACAAGAAGTACCGGTACATATATAATATAACACTTGCGTCAAACAAAGCATAACTAACTGTACATATCATGTCTACAGGAAGGAGCTGGTGAGAATATTCAAGAATATTGAGAGAAGATATATTCAAGGTTGTCCTGAGGTCAACTGTACCAACCATTGCCAGAGCTTATGGAGCAATTTGATGTTATTGTACAGTAAAAATGGAATATTGGAGCTGTCGCAAAAAAAAAGAAGAAAAAAAAAAAGCCAACTTTAAGGCTTAATATCTCCAAAATGATACTGTACATATGCTTGATAATGACTGAGGATATAGTCAGGGTGTTCCTCAGGTCAACTGTACCAACCACTGACAGAAATTATGGAGCAAAGCAATGTTACTGTACAATGTAAAATTGAGTACTGGGCCCTTTTTGCCTGTTTGAAAAGCTAAAAAAAAAAAAAGGAAAACAACAACTTTGAGGCTTAATATCTCCAAAATGGTACATTAAATATGCCTTATAATGATTGAAGATATATTCAAGGTTGTCCTGAGGTCAACTGTACCAACCATTGACAGAGCTTATGGAGCAATTTGATGTTATTGTACAGTAAAAATGGAATATTGGAGCTGTCGCAAAACAAAACAAAAAGCCAACTTTAAGGCTTATTATCTCCAAAATGATACAGTAATCAATCACATTTAGAAATCAAATGTTTCTAAATGTGAAGTCAGTAATGTCAAGTCAGTGCTTGATGTGTCATCAGCAGGCGTCGGCGTCAGTAATGGGGCATCGGCGGGTTTCGGGCGGAATCGCCAGGCGTTGGGAAGCGTTGGCGGGTGTCGGGGGCTCGTGGCCAGGTGGGCTCAGTCCCGCAAACGCTGCTTACAGCTTTAATTTTGTATTGCTTTGATGACATTGCTTAAGTTGAGTTTAAATTTACACTATTTTTTTTTTTCTTAGCTGCTAATTGTTCAAAAATGCTGATGTTAAAAGTGTGTTTGCACAGTAAATGTTATGGCACTTTAATTCATATGGCAGTACATTTAAAATAACTGGCCGTCAAGTTCCAGGAACTGACAAACTGCACTGAGTTGAGTGAGATTCTCCAAAGGAACTCCAGTATAAATGTGGACTTTACATTCTAGTCCCATGTGAAGAAAAACCCAAAAGTGAACGTTTTTGTGCCTCACCCTTTCTAACTGGGACATTTGCAAGGGAACGCAGACTGGTTATGCTGCTCCCTGATAAAAGAAAAATGTTTCTGCTGTTACCTCAGAAATTGCCTGTTATTATTGTGGCTCAGGATTTTGTAGGTAGATTTTTTTTATTTTTCATAAGGAACAGGATAACAGTAATGCCCTGGCATTGGCAATAAGCTTTAATTTTGTATTTGCATTTTTTTTAACTTTAGAGTTACATTAAAAATGTTTCTGTGTAAAGTGCTGATGTTAACTGTTTGCACGATAAATGTTATGGTGCTTTCGTTTATATGGCAGAACATTTAAATTAAAGTGTATGAAAGACTTCTTTTAAATTCATTATTGGCTTTTGTGTATACAACGTGATTAATCATGATTGATCAGGTAAATCATGCGATTAATTGTGATTAAAATTTTTAATCGTTGCCCAGCCCCAGTAAAAACATTTTTCTGGTGCCAGAATTTTGTGAGGCAGAAGTTGATTCATACGTCAGTGCCTTGGAGCGAATAGCTTCGCCACTCAACTGGCCAAGAGACATGTGGCCTGTCCTTCTCCAATGCAAGCGGGTGGGAAAAGCACAGGAGTTGGTGTCTGCTCTTTTCTTAGAAGACAGCCTGCAATATGATGTTGGAAAGGAAGCAATTTTTCCTGCTTATGAGCTTGTTCCTGAGTCCTACCGGCAAAAATTTAGGACCATAGAAAATCTAGTGGTCAAACCTTTGTCGAGTTTGCATGGGAGAAAAGCAACCTCTTTGATAAATGGTGTGCAGCTAATGATGTCAAAAATGACTTTGAGTCACTCCGTGAGCTCGTTCTTTTAGAAGATTTTAAAGACTCTTTGCCAGAGAAGGTGGTAATGTTCTTGAATGAACAGAAAGTGTCGTCATTGTCCAAGGCTGCTGTCCTCGCAGATGAGTTTGTGTTGACCCACAAAAATGTCATCTCATCTTCCCCCCCGATCGGACACGCCTTCTGCTTCTCGTCCCACAAGAGCCGAGTCTAGCCACCTCCCCCTTGAAAAGGCTAGAGGGAAGGGACTTCTGGTTTGGCCATAAAGCGGTAGACTGCGCGACACCAGGCCTCTCGACCGTCCAGGGTAAAAACTCCCCGAAAACTTGAATAACTATTGGCAGATATCATATTAACTACAAAGTGATCAGGGGAACGTAGGAATGGGAAGGAAAACTCGATTCAACCAAAACAGAAACACGGTAACAGACAATATGGCGGAACTACCAGCTTGCTCTGAAACAGAGGGAGATGGCGAAACGAACTCCTCGTGACTAACGACGCGAAAAAGGGCTCGGACATAGAAATTATTAGCAAGGAGATACGGGATTTAAAAATGGAATCAAAAGAAGTCCTTCGCACGTTTGGAGAAACACTGAGGAACGACGTGGAAAAAGACTTGGACGACTTCAAAGACGAAATAAATCAACAACTTGCGAAAGTCATCACCGAACAGGAGCTCCAGACCGGCAAGATCAACGAGGCTGTGTCGCGGATTGAAAAGCTAGAACGTTGGGCACAGGAAGCTAATGACGCTCTGGTCATATCACTGAGAGAACAAAAAGCTCTTCAGGACAAGTTAACTGACCTGGAGTCCAGGCTGAGGAGAAACAACCTACGTATCTATGGAGTAACTGAAGGAGAGGAGGGAGAATCTGTGGCAAGTTTGTGGAAGACCTGCTGAAAAGCAAACTGCACCTGCCAGCAGATTTTAATTTCCAAATTCAGAGAACACACCGCTCATTTGCACAGAAGCCAGCGGACGGTGCCCAACCGAGACCCATCATTGTTAACTTTCTGGAATTTACTACCAAAGAGAGGGTCCTGAGAGAGCTATGGACAAAGAAAATAGAACTGGGGAATAAAGTACCGTCATTCCATCACGATTACGCGACAGAGATGGTCCAAAAGAGAAAGGAGTACAACACTGCTAAAAGAATCCTGAAGGAGAAGGGCATCCGCTTCCAGACGCCATTCACCAAGATGAGGACCCACTGGGATACGGGAACTCAAACCTACAACAGCGCAGAGGAGGTAAAGGAGGAATTGGGGAGACGCGGCCTGGCGGAGAAGACGGCGGTGGCAACGGGTGCGGAGGGGCCTGCGGCACTCGGTGCCCCGCACTACGACGGAGTGGCAGTGCAAGGAGGGATCCTGGAGGGGCTACGCATCAGCAGCGACACGAGCCAGAGAAAAGCTACAAGAGTTTCAAAGATTCTTTGATTAAATTCAGAGAATACAGGGAAGAAAGCTGGTAGGGATGATCTAGTATGACGGGTGTTTTTAGTTGACAAATTATTAAAATTGAATTCCCATGTTAATAGAAAAGAGATTGTGGGAAGTCCGGGTCGCTCCTTTTTTTCTAATGTTGGACTCATTTAGAACGACTAAAATCCTCATTGCAGGTTCAAGTGTCATTTCTAAGTTAGGTTAGATTTTTGACTGCCTTCACGCGGGCCGGACAGAGACACGCCGTAGTTTGGCCATGCCTGATCTACAGGAAACACATCTCTCTCAACAAGAGCACGACACACTGAAAAGATTTGGATATAGAAATGTTTTTTTTAGCTTGTTCAGGAAAGGCCCAAAGAGAGGTGTCACAATATTAATCTCTAATTCTATCAGTTTTGAAGTTGTAAAAAAAATAAATGACAAAGAAGGGAGATATGTAATAGTCAAAGGGAAATTGGATGATAAGTCAGTTACTTTGGTCCAGGGTTGGACAAGGGCTTTTTGAAATCACTGTTTGAGATCATAGCTGTGGAAATTGAAGGAATCCTAATATGTGCAGGGGATTTCAACATGATTTAAAAGCTAAACTCGACACAACTAATGGCAACAGAAGTCAGACCCGCCTGTCGAAACTTGTCAACGTCTCTCTAGCCGAACTCGGGATGTTTGATGTTTGGAGGGACCTCCACCCGTTACAGAGGACTATTTTTTTTATTAACATTACAGACAGATACAGAATAGAGGAATGTAAAATAGGAACGACTGACTTGTACTGACACAGTATCAATTACCTTATTATTTGTCTAAATAAGAGGAAGAAAAACACACTTTGGGGATTAAATGTGGGGATGCTAAATAATCCAAAAACACTGGAGGAGGTTAAGAAAGAGATTAAATGCTCTATGGAGGAGAACATAGATAGTCCAGTAGACACTACCATACTGTGGGACACAATTAAAGCTGTGATGAGAGGGAGGTTAATAGCGAGAGCAGCCTATCAAAAAAAGACTAGATGTGGCGAGGGGGAGGGTCTGGCGGAGGTGGAGACAATTCAGATGGTGGGTATAAAGGAAAATTGGGGGGGGGGGCGGTTGCCTGACAACGCCACCTGGGGAGTTGCACCCCAGGAAATAAACTATAATAAAATTCCACGGGCTACACAGGTTCGTTACGCTTTGAAATTTAAGAGGACGAGACAGACTTCCAATGAAACAGCTTTATTTGACAACAATTTAAAATAGACCAGGTTTAGCTGCCTGAGTGTCAAGGAAATAAGTACCATACCAAAAAGACTGTTCAACATAAGAAAATAAGGGGAACAGTTAGAACGAAAGGAAAACTTTTATTTATTCTTCGCGCGCGCGCACACACACACACACACACACACACACACACACACACACACACACACACACACACACACACACACACACACACACGACCAAAACCCAAAACAAAAAGGTAACGATCACTGGGGAACAAGATATTAATGAACTAAAAAAGGAAATCAAACTATAACAAAATCGCTACTCAATAGAAAACCCAAAGTTTCACCAAAATTTCACAACAAAACAAAGAAAAGAAAACCAACCAAAGAAAGTGGTTACGCTAACAAAAGAAACAGACAAACTGAATTGTCTAAACCAAATAAACCAAAATCAAAGGAAAAGTGTCCGCGTTGTGGTGGTGACACCGCTGTTACCCGGCTAGACTGGTGCGGCAATTGATTGCGAGGACATCGCCGCCGCAACAGTAACAGAGGGGAATGGAGAAAACAGAGGAAGACGGAGCGACTGCACCCAGGCAGGGGGTTGAGACCAGCGTCCTTCCAGTACCCGTCTCGGCGCACCGGTGTTCAACTGCAAGGCAGCCTCCCCGCCGAGCGCCAGAGGAGGCGGGGGGGGGGGCTGCGGCTTTAACAGCCAAGCGGTGAATGCACAACGATCACGCACACACAGCGCCACCTCCCGATGAACGGGCACCCGCCAGGGTTCCTCCTCCGGCTGTGCTTATGGCCCAGCCTGCTCTGGGACTGCTAGCCGAAATGCTAAGAACTGCGAAGGACAGAGTTCTCAGCGTGGACACGCCAGAGGACAGAGTGCTGACTCCAGCCTGCGCTTGTTTTTAAAAGAGCTGCTTTCACTCTGTACTCTGGCGCAGGTGTAATCAGTGCGTTTACATGCAGAGCTTAATCGGACTAAGCAATAATTCGGTTTTCTCGTCCAATCGGAGTTCTCACCTTGTCCCCCTATACATGGAGCTGAGAAATTTGAATTACTGACGGGAACGTGTCCTCCTCCCAACAGTAGGGGGTGGAGTGAGCCTTTTCAGCTGGTCAGCTGCTTTCGGTTGACATATTACATCATTATGATATAGAATGATAGTTCATAATGTACGTGTTACTTACTTTGCAGATAAGCTGTACCCTATTTCTTGTGCTCATGGTTATCTTAAAAGATAACCACCAGACAAGAACGTTGTTTGCTGTTGGAGGGCTACAACAACACAATGTCTTCGATGCTACGCTTTGTGCCGTCGCCACGGACCCGAAACTCTCGTTCTTGTTGGATGCGGGTTCTGCGCAGACTGGTGGGAGAGTTTGTGTACAGGTTTTGCAAAGGAACGGTGTCTTCAGTTATACACACGCTCATTACAGTGCCGACCGTGGAGGACGCTGGTGCCACTGCACGCCGTTTCCAGCAGAATAACAGCGAAATTATCGAAATGAAAACAAATCAGAAAAACATCTCTTTGCTGTGCTTTTACAAGTTGAAATTCTTCTAACTTACAAAAAATGTGAACGAAAAGGTAGAAATATAAATACGAAGGAATACGTATTTGTTCAGGGCTGCGCAAAGCCAGAGCCCTGCATTTGCTGCGCTACCCTTTTAAAAAAGGTCTCTGTTGTGTGTTATTTTAATATGTCCATCTCTTTTAGAAGAGAAAGCACCGCCCCGGTCTCATCCTCTCTCCAAATGTCAACATTCTTATTCGCGTTTGCTGGTTGTTTCACGCCGTCTGTTTTGTTAGACGACGTAGTTGTGCGGTGGCGCGTGCGCACTTGCGTTGTCCAGTTAATAGTCCGACTAAGGCGTATACATGGCCGAGAAATTAGAATTCCAATCACATTATCTGGGTGTCTCAATCGGAGTTCTCCGATTACAATCGGAGTTCTCAAACTCCGATCATAATCGGACGAAGGCAATAATTCAAATTTCTCTAGTACCATGTAAACGCACTGAGGGACGCAAAAATTGCACTCCGGCGCAGGTGTGATTGATGACGCGAAGGTGGGGGCAAACCCACCTGCCACATAGAGAAGAAGGTTACAAGAAGCTGGTAAACCAATTAACAACTCTGGAACAGCAACACAAAAGCAATGAGGACGATACAGTGTTACAACAAATAATCGGTGTCAGAAGGGAAATAGACGATGTCTTGAGGCTAGATGTTGAGAAAAAGCTGAAATTCATTAAACAGACCCACTATGAATCAGGCTGTAAATCAACCAAATATTAAGCAAGAGGAATAAAGGCCCAGCAAGCTTCTCATGCAATATGTAAAATTAGAGACCCATTAACGAAACAGCTACTACTTGAACCTGAAGAAATAGAGAGGGTTTTTAAAGATTACTATGAAAATCTATATACCCAACCCACGGCTAAAGAAGATTGTGAGATGAAAGAATTCCTTGACTCATTGGACCTACCAGCCATTGGAGATGAGCAAAATAGAAAACTCATTTCCAGTATAACCAAAAAAGAAATAGATGCTGCCATTAGCAGGCTTAAAATCAACCAAAGCGCCAGGTAGTGATGGGTTTCCTAGTGAGTGGTATAAAACATTTGGAGAAGAATTAACCCCGATACTCCTAAATTCTTTTAATCTGACTCTGACAGAGGGCAAACGGCCTCCCTCATGGAAAGAGGCTGTCATTCCAGTTATTCCAAAAGAAGGGAAAAATAAGGAACTTTGTGAATCGTATAGGCCCATTTCAATCTTAAATGTTGACTAGAAGATCTTTACTTCAATCATCTCAAAAAGACTTGAAAGTTTTATGCCGGACTTGATAGATGAGGATCAGTCAGGTTTTATAACAGGTAGGCAGACTCAAGATAACATTAGACGGGACCGTCTAGGGCTGGACGATAATTCGATAACGATATATATCGATCGATAGACGTGTGCTGCGATCGGAAAAAAAGGGGTGGATAAAAAGTTTGATAGAAAAAGTTTCACTTCCTTTTTCATCATAGCCAATCATGTAGCTTAATATTACGGTCATTTCTTCCTCCAACCAATCGCAAACGCAGACCCGGCGGCTCCACGTCGTCGGAGGAATCCGCTGCCAGCGCCAGCACCAAGCAAGTAAAGCAGACCAAACTACTTCTTGCAGTAAATACGACAAAGCGTCCAAGCGCCATAAGGACATCACCCATGTAGTAACATGCTTCATAGCGAGGGATATGCTGCACATAACCACCGTTGAAAAGCTTGGCTTCAAACAGCTTCTCGCCACTCTTGACCCGCGATATGAAGTTCCAGACTGCAAGTATTTTTCAAACACAGCTCTTCCTCGTCTGTACAACGAGTGCAGGGAATCAGTGCAAAACGAGCTGTTAACCGCCACAACTTCAGACCTCTGGTCGAGTCGCACGTTCGAGCCCTATCTCAGCCTATTTTTTTTAAATAAATAACTAAATTAATAATAATAATAATAATAATAATAATAATAATAATAATAATCAAAAAAACAAAAAAACAATTCAGTTGTGTTTAAAAAAGGTGATTGAATAAAAGTTTGAATTTGAATTCAGTGCTCGTGTGTTCTTTATTAAAAGTCTGTCATGAAGTAATAGTATAAAACATCCAGCGCTGCAATTAAAATATGTTTTAAATTTTTTTGATAATTATCGATATCGATCAATATGACTTTTTTTTTATATCGATATGCTTTTTTTCTATATCGTCCAGCCCTAGGACTGGACAACAACTCCAAAAGTTGTTACTGGTGAGCCTTGACTGTGTGAATTGGAGATTTCTGTATCAAGTTCTTGGGAAACTAGGGTTCCAAGAAAAGTTAATACAGTGTATTCAAGGTCTCTACCAAGAACCTACGGCAAGGGGGAGGGTCTGGCGGAGGTGGAGACAATTCTGATGGTGGGTATAAAGGAAAATGGGGGCGGGGGGTGCCTGACAACGCCACCTGGGGAGTTGCACCCTAGGAAATAAACTGTGATAAAATTCCTCGGGCTACACAGGTTCATTACGCTTTGAAATTTAAGGGGACGAGATGGACTTCCAATCAGTCAGCTTTTTTAACAGGTAGGCAGACTCAAGAAGACAGACGGGTCCTATACATAATAGATCAGATCCAAAAGCAGGGCCTGCGAGCTGTTACTGGTGAGCCTTGGCTGTGTGAATTGGAGATTTCTGTATCAAGTTCTTGGGAAACTGGGGTTCCAAGAAAAGTTAATACAGTGTATTCAAGGTCTCTACCAAGAACCTACGGCAAGGATAAAGATTAATGGTACTCGTCAAGGATGTTACCTTAGCGCTACATTGTTTGCTATGTTCATTGAGCCGCTGGCACAAATGATCAGACAAAGTAACAATCTAAAAGGAATACATATAGGAGAGCAGGGACCTCTAACAGGGCTTTTTGCTGATGATATTATTTTGGTTCTCCAAGACCCGGACAGAACCTTACCTCATTTGATGTTGATAATAGAAACCTATGGTAAATACACAGGCAACAAGTTAAACATAGCAAACACTCAAATTCTCACGCTGAATTATCATCCAGGCCAAGAAATTAGAGGAAAATATAAAATCAAATGGAATTCAAAGGTTATCAAATATTTGGGTGTGCTATTGGCAAAAGATCTTTTGAAAAGGTTTGAAATCAATTAAAATGCTATTATCAATAATATTAAGACAGATTTGGGAAGATGGTCAGCCTTTAATATGGATTTTGAGACACGAATTGAAGTGATAAAAATGAATGTACTACCGAGACTGCTGTACCTTTTCCAATCCATCCCACAATTGATTCCAGAATCACAATTCAGACACTGGGACAAACTCATATCTAGATTTATTTGGGCCGGAAAGAGACCGAGGATCAGATATAAGACACTCCAGCTGCAAAAGGAAGAGGGAGGGTCGTCCTTGCCTGGCCTCTTGAATCATTTGAGGCTGCCGCTTATGCTGCGGCACTTCCTGCCGCTGCTGCAGGATTTGCTCGCTTGCTATTTCGGCAGCTTAATGAAGTCTTAACCTTGCATTCGCCCCCTGGTGGTTGGATGACTGAATGTGCTTGATTTGACATGTACGGTAGCCGGCTTTTTAAATGTTAATATCGCCGACGATCACCTTAATTTAATCGTGGCCGCCAATATCGTGATCGTGATTAAAATTTGATTAATTGTGCAGCCCTACATCAAACTACTAATGTGGCCTTCTCTTGATCCCAGATTTGAACCAGGAACCACAGATATTGAATACAGACGATGGTGGGATAGGAGTATAACTGCAGTATGCACACTCGTTCACAAGGGGGTTTTAA